>NW_024501459.1:11508592-11996092 GCF_017590055.1 Onychostruthus taczanowskii
AAAAATTTAAAAAAAACAAACCCCCCCCCCCCCCCCCCCAAGGGAAAAAAAAAAAAGAACAAAACAATAAAACAAAACAATTTTGGACAGTTTGGCAGAAGCTTAAAGCAAGGCTTTGAGCAGAGTTCATCCATTTTAGTCAGCAACTTTCTCATGGATATATTTACCTTCTCTAGCTCTATGTATATTTAATTGTAGGGAAAAAAAAAAAAAGAAAAAAAAAAAAAGAACACATTAAACAAGAGTCAGCAAAAGCAAAATCAGTTAAGACCACTCAGCAACATAGCAGGCATATTGGATCACAGCAAAGGAGCATTCAAGGACCTGATCTACATTAAGAAGAGACTAAATCTGAAAACTGGTCTCTCTCTGTAGAGACATGCCTCTTGAAATATCTCCTGCTTGGCCATTTTTGTGTCAGTCTGAAACAATTGGCCACATTGTTAGTACAGACAGGCAAATGGGGATCCTGATTTGGGAGTCACTGGAGTTTATGTGTCTGACAGCAAGTTTGTGATAAACTCATAAATGTACACCTCCAGGGGTTAAACTTCAGATGTACAGCAGGTCTTTCTGGCAAAAAAATGTTCCCATGATTATTAGTTGCCTTTTTAGTCACCATCAGGAACAGGTAACAACTAAACACTGTTTTTGTGAGTCTAATTTTTAAGTAAAAACAAGATGCAAATTGCATGGATCAGAATTTTTAGTGGCTATTTTAGTCAATACAGTGCTGTGATGTTATAACATCAAGCAGAAAATCACAAGGTGGATTAGCTAAAGCCACTTAAAATCAACAGAAAAATGGCCTGGATTCAGATTCTTCCTTCTGTTTTAAATTAAATTCCAACTCTTACAGTTCAGCAGATTTGTTAAATATTCTTTATATGTATTACAGTCTTTCCTTGTCTTCTTAACTGGCGGTGTCATTCTTTCTTAGCCCAATTATCCATATTTGCATACTCCATATATTCTTTCTATTAGGAAAGCAAATTGATGGTGAAGTAAAGTATCTTTTATTCATACCCTTGTTGATGTACAATGACTGCTGGAACTTGCTCTCATCAAATGCAGGAAGATTCAGACACCAGAAGATACTTTTTTCCCCTCACACTTTAAATCTCTTTTAGCCAAAGTTCAGGCTAAAATCTTCCTTTCAAGGATTTTCTTAGTGCCATATTTTCTTTGTGCAGCATGTACCTATTACTAATTTCTTTGAAGTGGGTTTTTGGTTGCAATTTTTGTTGTTGCTGTTACAGCAATTCAGAAAAGAGTTACTCAGTTCATCTGTTTGAACATGCACATGCACGGCCTGCATGTGCCTTTGGTAAGGGAGGATACTTAGTATTAGTTTCAAGAGATGGAATGCTGCTTAATTGTTTATGATAATAATTTTAAATTGTGGGTGGCAGTTACGTATCCAGTGGCAGAGGTTTAAACTAATCCAGAAAAACAAAAAAAAAAAAAAAAGAAAAAAAAAAAAAGAAAAAAGAGAAAAGGGCCACTCCCATTCTGATTAAGAAAAGAGATCCAGCAATGTTTAATTATATTATACACAAAAATTAGTGGATGTATCAAAATACTGTTTGTCAAAATCATAACACTTTTATGTGGCTACAAACCATAGAGCCATAAAAAAAACTCAAAGGGCACAGTCATGGAGTGCAAAGGGTTTATTCATTTGCTGAAAAATTAATAATTGATAGCCAAAAAATAAAAAAAAGAAAAAAACCAATTCCAATGAATCCTATCTCTTTTTACATTAACATTTATTTTAATGAATCTGAAACTTGCATCATAAAACAATGTCTTCAATTTGACAAAGACCAAATATGATCAAGTGCTTTCAGGAAAAAGTATGGTGAATACTCAAAATCAAAGACAGTAACTGATATTTGATCCATATTCTGTTTGAAGCCCAGCAAGTATTCTTTTGTTGATGGAAAGGGGCAACTATTGCAATTTCCAGTTGATGTGAATGCCATAAATACCCTCACTCTCTTAAAATTTTTCAGTTTTTTGTGTGCAAGCATTACTGGGTCTAATAATACAGCTATTCTACTGCTTTATAATGAAATAACACTCATACCAGTACACAGAATTAAAGACACTTTACTAGGTGATAATGCTAAGCTATGCCTTGATGGCACAGAATCTGCATCTTGGTCTGCAGAAGCCTAAAGAGGATGGAAATAAGATATAGCAATGCAATAGTGATGTGAGTATTAAAAAAAAAATCCAGATGTGACATATAGATTCCAGCAAATTCTTCTAATATTTTGTTTCCTTCCTGTTTCTTTAAACTCTTCTGCATGGCCAGTCTGTAAGTATGGCTCATTCTTCTGCACCCAAAATGACAAGTGGTAAGTTGCATGAGCGCTGAGAAAACTTGCATCAAGTCTGTGTATGCAGCTGCAGAGTGGTGTTTTACCTCACACAGTCTTGTTATTAAAAAAAAAAAAAAAGTTTAGTGCCCAATACTTGAGCACATAAATCCAATTCCAGGATTGCAAGAAAAAAAGTTATTAAGATCAACCAATATGGAGCATAAGAACTTTTGAATATCACAGTGTGTAAGTAAAAGAGTATGTATAGCATCCTGCACTTAGTTCCAAAGACTTTGGGGAAATTACAACTACAACTGAAAAAGAGAGAGCACAAGAAGCAGCAGTGTGTTACTTGCATGGCATTGTTTCTCTTGGGCCCACGAAATTTGGAAGCATTTATAGAGCTGGTCTGAAGCCAGTTGGATTCTGATGAATTTTAACCTCAGCCTCTCAGTTTCTGAAAATGAAAATACAGAAAACTTCTGGAAGCTGATACAGCAGTCCTGTGAAGACTGGAAGTTGGTCAATCCAGCCGTTAGCTCAGTGTAACAAATTATACTAAGTAAATGAAATGTCAACCCCATCAGCTCGCAAAAAATTTCAGTCTAGAAGACTTCGATACAAAAAAAGTATGTATCTGATGCCTATTCTTGCTATGCACAGAAATGAGTGCTTACAAACTTTTGAATTCTACTTCGCAAAGAGAAGTCTCATGTGGCTGGTTTGAATCCACAATAAAATTCCTCTCCTGATACCTCCAGCCGTATTCACATGTTCTGGACTTTTGCGGAGCTCACAGCTTTTACTCTTTCCGTGTCTCACCAGGAGCAGGCCGGTTTAGCATCCTCTTGCCTGCTGCCAAGGATGGAGGCGGTTGGGGATGGGGCCTCCCTCGACTTTTCTGGGCGATCGCTTTTGCAGGACCGCGGCCAGCTTCTGCTTGAGGCTGCGGTGCCAGCCAGCCCTTGCTGCCCGCCGGACTCCAGGTATCGGCCTGGGAGCTGTTGCGGGTTCCGCCGCCCCCGGGTGCCGATGCCGCTGGCGGGGCGAGGGCGCGGGGCCGGGGCCAGGGGCGGGCGCGGCGCCCGGAGCGCGGCCGTGCCGTCCCGCCCCGCGGGATGCCGGGGAGGGCTGTCCGCCGCACGTCACCGCCGCCTGCGATAAATGCCCGGCGGGGCGGGAGCCGTGGGGAGAAGCGTGGAGCAACTCGGGGCGGTGGTGGCGACCCGGAGGCGGGCGGGGGAGACGGGGGCGGCGGCGGCGGCTGAGCTCGGCGGCAGCCCCGCGCCGCGGCTCCGCTGCTGGACACGTCCCAGCGCTGCTCCGCCGCAGCCGGCGGGGCGAGGCCGTGCCCGCGCCCCCCGGCCCGAGGCGGGCGTGGCGAGGAGGCGGGCGGCGGAGCGAAGCTGGCTGCGGGGAGAGCAGGCAGCCGCCGCCGGAGGGGTAAGGACACTGGCGGGGAGCAGCATCCTCCCCGCAGCATCCTCCCCGCGGCGGCGGGAGGACGGGCTGCCGGGGGCCGGGGGCGCTCCGGCCGGGTCGGCTGCCCCACGGAGAGCGGGGCCGGGCGCGGGAGGCGGCGGCGGCGCGCTGGGGAGCGCTCGGCTCTGCCCGTGCGCCTCTTTGTGTTTCCCTCCCAGCGGCCGGGTCCGGTGTGGCGGGATTCGCGCGTGCTCTCCCGGGGTGACGGAGCGACCTCGGCTTTCCTGCCTAAAGCACTCAGTCGTGTAGCAGGCGTTGTTAGAATATCGCGTTCTTGGAAATGGTGCTACTTTTTCTGAGAGTTTTCAGTGCTTTCCCTTGTTTGGTGACTAGAAAAACGCCCTCTCCTCCGATTTCGTGTCCGAGTTGAATACCTTTAGTTTCATTAGGGTTTTGCACATTATAAAACAAAAACTTTAATCAACGTCATATTTTGAAATTCACTAAGAGGGGATACTTTGTATCAAGTTAATTGTGGATTTCAGTTTACACTCTGGCAATGACTGCTAGCCTTTAACCTTTTTTTGTTAAGTTCCAATACTGGAAGACCTTATCTACAGTCTAATCTTCATTGAAGTCTGGCTCCTTTTAAGTAGATATGAAAAGCATGCTTTTTGCATGCAAGCACTGAAATGTGCATATCAATGCAATATATAAAACCTCTTGAACAAACTGAACTTCAGAAGGCTGGAGATAAGCTATCTTCCCAAATCAACAGTGTGCACTTTTAGAGTAAAAAATGCAGCATCCTGCTTTCTTCCCCTAGAACAACAGTTACAAAATCTGTATGAACTAGAGATTTTGTTGATTAATAAGTGCATACAGGCCAGTCCTTCAGTCTACAAATTACATTACTCTCTCTTATGCATTTACAGCCAGCAAACGTGGAAGAAAGACTTTGTCTTGGAGCTAACTGCTGAGCATTTTGAGATCATTCATCATGAAGTATGTAGTACAGGAATGGCTCAGAGTAACTACCTTGCTATTCATAGCTCAAGCAGTTTCTGCAATGGTTCTTCCCAATGCCACACTCTTAGAGGAACTTTTGGAAAAGTACATGGATGAAGATGGTGAGTGGTGGATCGCCAAGCAGAGAGGGAAAAGGGCTATCACAGACAGTGATATGCAAAGTATCTTGGATCTTCATAATAAATTACGGGGTCAGGTGTATCCACCAGCTTCCAATATGGAATATATGGTAAGGAAAAACGGATAGTGACATGCAGAAAAAAATGTTCTTAGAATAGTTGCTATCACTTTATAAAACAGCATACTTTCAGTATTAGCTTGCTTGTTTTCTCATTTAAAGAACGTGTCACTTGTTTGTCTTTTTAGTTTTTTTTTGGTACAGGTATGAACTGTGAGATAAAAATGCCTGTTTGCAGATCAGGTGTCATGCTCTACTTATATTAATGTGTTTAATCTCTCATAGCTGTCCTAAATTTAAGTGGCAGTTCCTCAGTGTTAGCGGCCAATTTCCAAAATTGCAGTACTCACTCAATAAAGTTGATTGTAATTGTGGCCTAAAAAGTTACCATCTGAGAAGAGTACTGAGCAATGAAGTTTCAAGATAGCATGCCTGTATTCTTTCCCATGCTTCTAGGTTGGATGGCATTTCTGAACAAAATGAGGGTCTTACTACAAGGAAGTCTTCTATTTAAGTTGGCACATGTTACTGGAGGGCTGTATATTTCTGTGTTCAAGTTAATAATGTGATTTCTGTTTTTTTTTTTTTTTTTTTTCCTTAAGAAGCCTCTATATTTGGACTATTATTAGTGGCGTTAAGTTCCATGTTTCTGAACTTTGTTTTTGTGCCATAGTTCAAGGCTGATTCGATCTCTCCTTGCTAAATAGATGAAATCAGGTCATTAGAGCTTTTAAGAAGTCTAGAGGTTTAACAAAAATGGGCAACTTTTCTTTTATCGGCACCTTTTTCCTGTGTCCACATGGTATATCTGTTCATGCACCAGAGAAGGAGCATTGGTATAGGTTGAGTTGTTTATATCAAGTATTATACAGGTTTCTTGACACTTTCCATGACAGAGGTTTGTATTAACACATTTCCATATCAAAATATCTTTCCTAGACTGGAGTGGTGTCTTTCAGGTTGGAGATTTGCTTGAACTGAGCATATGTGGGTCCTGGAGAAACCATGCTTGCTTAAACCATCAGTAGAATCATAGGATGGTTTAGATTGGAGGGGACCTTTCAAGGTTCTTTAGTCCACCCCCCATTAAAGGCAGTTTAACTTAAGTTTACCTATGTAAACTTAAGTGTTTAAGAGTGTTATTGTATTAAACTAAGAGCCGTCAGGAATGGAATCACAGGATATATTGCCACAGATCATCTCCCTACAAAGGGATGATAATACCTGAAACCACTTTAACCCATTCAGTTACAATTGTCTGCACATACTCATAAGCTTTGTTTTCTGTTGTGATTTTTTCAGACTTTGCTATAATGGAGGTTAACATTTTTTTCCCAGTCACTCAGGCTTTTTTTCTGGAAAGCTCAAGAACAAGCTATTAAGTATTTTTGTAAAAGAAGAATTGGGAAGACTGTTTCTTTCCCTTGTTAAAATACTGCAAGCCTTTTTCTTGAGATTCTCTGAAAGTGTAGATATTTGTAGTTATGTGGTTTTTTCCATTCCTAATGCCATACTACATTTTCCTGTCTTATATATCTTGGAAAGGAGAATTTGGATATATTCACAGAAGTAAGGTTTTTGACAGCTTTATTCAAAGATTCCTCCAGCACTGCACACACTTGGGCTTAAACTCTGTGTTAGGTCTACATCTGGAACAAGTTCTTTTGGTTTTGTTGTTTTTTCTGTGCTCTCCAGTGATGCCTGAGCCAGAGAGTACAAGTAGCATGGAAAAGCAATTACCCAGTTTTAACATCAAGGATGTTACTCAGAACAGGGCAGCAGCTTTCAAGAGGGTGGGATTCAATTTTGGCATAATGTCCTAGGGAATGAGGGATTTGGATAGGCAAGGGTTTGAGACCTGTGAAGGCAAAGGGTCTGTGTAAAGTGTGTGGTCAGAGGGATAGATACCTGTGGAGGGTATGAGAAGGGTGTGGAGAGAGCGGTCAGAAAGGTGTTGAGAATTGTGATGGAGAGAAAGAGCATTTGAGGAATAGATAACGGTTAAGACTGTGATTTGGATCAGAAGTTTATGGAGGGAGGTTAAGAGCACAGACATTTGCTAAGAGAGGCTATTTGAAAAATCTAAACCTGTTAGGAAATGGGGAGGAAGATTGTGTCTGGCGGAAGCAGGTGAGAGGATATTGGGAATGGAGACAGGAGTGTTTAGAAGACAGTGGGAACCACATGCTGCTTGAACAGAACAAGGAAAGGACAGGACTGCTGATTGTTTGCACATATATTTTTTATGGTACTCTTAGAGATTTTAATTTCAATGTCTTACCAAAGATAATTATTAGTGCTTCAGAAAAGGGAAACCATCCACCTAAATGCTTGCCTGATGTTTAGCAAGATAAATGAGTGCATCTGAAATACTTTTCTCTACTTTTGGTGTGGTTTTTTAGTATAGATATGCTGGCAAACAGGTCTCCTTCTACCGGCACACTCATGTCCCTGTAAACTGCCCTTTGTATTAGTAAACCCTCTCCTTGTGAATAGAGCTAGTTCTGCTTGGGGGAGTGAAGTTTTGTGTCTCACTGAACCTGAATGGAGATGAGCAAGGTCCAGGTGCCTCCCTGATAAACTTGTGTCTCCATAAATCTGTGGCATAGTTGAGAAAGTTAAGATATCCAAGAGTGCTTGGAGCTGGGAGAATTATGTGGGGGCTGCATGCTCTCACTGCCCTGTTAGGTTACCTAAAATGTTCCAGACTAAAAGGCAGCTCTGGTTGAAGTGCCTCTGTCCTGCTCCTGCTGATGGAACACACCTGAGTTGATTATGAGACTGATCCAAGTACTTAAAGAATCAGATTTAATTTTTAAAAAAAAGTAATTTTAGGGTTTTTTTTTTCATTCTGAGTCATGACATTATCTCCCTGTTTGGCAGAATCAGATGAGTACCACTGCTGATAAAAGAACATTGGAATGCATAACTAAGGAGTGGGTGGGATGGAGAACAACATTGGGTAGGAGCTATTGGTTTTATTATTCACAAAGTCCAGCATTACCTTTGAGATAAGGCCTGCAGCATAAGATCTTGGTTCTATTAAAAAACAAAACAAAACAGAACAAAAAACCCCAAAGCCCAAAATAAACAACCAAACAAAACCAAAACAAACAAACAAAGCCAAAAACCAACGCCCCCCCCAAACAAACAAACAAAAAACAAACAAAAAAAAACAAAACAAAACAAAACAAAAAAAAAAAAACCAAAGAAAAATTAAAAAGTTGCATTACTGAGCTGTGCACACTTTCCATATGCTTTAAAAAAAGCAAACATTACTGGGCTGTCATAGTTCAGAGACCTAAAATTACAGTAAGATTCACAGTAGCTAGGTCTAATGAACAAAGTGTTCTCATGGTTGTCTGGCTGAACTTACTGGATGAAAAATTCATTTTCCCAAGTACTGTGGCTCTGGTGGTGAGCAGTAATGGATTACTAACACAAGAGGATAAGAATAAAGCATGTGAAAAAAGAAACTTCTGCAGTGAAGCACCCCACCTTTCAGCAAACATCAGCTTAGGGACTTCCTCAATCTGCTGTTTTGCATCAGATAGAATACTCTCACATGGAATTTTCTTTACGAATCTGAAAGCTTCTGAGTCCACTTGTATTTTTTGAATCCATGGCATCAGTTTGCAGAGCTCTATAAATTTAATTATGCAGTGGGTGAAAAAGTACATTTGTTTTCCTTTAAACTTGGTCTTTTATTTGATGCCTTATTTTTCTTTATTGTGAGAAATGATAATTTCCTCAGTGATCACAAGGCTTTCAGCTGAAGAATCCTAATTCCTTTTCTTGAAAACTGTTCTATCTGAAAAGCTGTTCCATTTTCCTGTTTTCCTTTTAATGCAAAGGAGACAAACCAAACTGTGGATAGTTATGGCATACTGCAGATTGTTATAGTTGTATTTATTTTCTTCACTACATAATAATTTCCAACATTGTTTTACTTTTTGACTTAGTGTCCTACAGCTGACATGTTTCACAGAGCTATTCACAATGATTTCAAGATCTTTCTAATGTGCTAAGAGGTCATTTACTATACTACTATGTATATATAGTTGGCTGTTATCTCCAGCAATGTCCTTATTACTTTGTATTTATTCACGTTGCATGCTATAAATAATTTTGTCTTCCAATCACTTAGCGTTAATGAGTCTCCTGTCTTTATCTTTTATTTTTCCCATCCTGTTTTTGCCTATATTAAATAGTGAATACTATATTGCATTCTCTTTTCTTGGGCTTTTGTGGAGAAGGTGTGCTGCAGAGACCATGGACACATCTTGTAGGGAATCTGAAAAATTATTTTGTATTCTTAAATCCCTTTTCTGTCATTTATCACTTCTTCCTTTACCTTATGATAGCTAAATTTTGTTTGTCTGTTATTTTTATGTAACTTAGGAACTCTGTGGAAAACTTCACTGCACTTACATGTTGACACCTTCAAGGTGTAATATATGTGGGAGTAATTATCTGTATATTTCATATTTTTTTAACTTACCTTTTAAATCATCCCAGTGGAAGTCAGTTTTTAGTCTTGTTTCTCAGGATCTTCTAGAAGCTTTTAAAAATATTATCAACCATGTGCTGTTTTTTTGTTAATGTGGTAACAAGAAAGATAATGTACTGCACAGTAATTAGAAGTTTAATGAGCAAGTTCTACCAGGTTCTTGAAAGATATTGTTTGGTCCCAGCAATTTGTTACTGTCAGTATTTTCAGTTTTGGCTATCATTTCTTAAGGATGCTTTGGATTTTCCACCTCTCCTTCTGTCTCTTTTTCTATATGGAATAATTCTGGTGTGAGAATGTACATAAGTTCCTCTGTAGGGAACAGTATTGCAAAATTTCATGAAACTCCTCTCAGTGGCCTTATATGACCTTATGACTGCATGTTAGATCATTCTTTCCTAGACCTCCTCCTTCAAAGCTGAGAGTTTTTGGGTTGTTGACATTATGACTTAAATAGAAAAAGAAAAATCTTTTTTTGAGGTTATGATGAACAGTGTGCTATGAAAACGGCAAATGCATGTTATATATATTTTTTATCTGGATTGCTTCCTTTTAAAGGAAGGTGTAAGGAACATTTTCTTTTTGCTGCACATATGAATTTAACAACACTGGAAAAAGAGGAGAGAGGAATGAGGTTTCCCTGCTTCCCTTCTAAAGCACCTGAACAGATCTTAGAGCATCGTGTCATGCTTTCAGCATGTCCCTCCTGGGCTGTTGCCACCAATGTGGACTTCACACCATGTGTGCACTTGGGGTACATGCATGTGGAAGAGGCACTTGAGCGAGTACTGGGAGCTGTGGCCAAGAGCTGCTGGCCCTGTTTAGCCTGACCAGAGCAGTGGGGCTGTGGCTCTGCTGCTCTGCAGCTGCTCAGGTGTCCTTGCCTGGTCCTCTGCTCTGCTGGAGCTGCCTGTGCCTGCCCAGCCTCTCTTGCCAAAGACCTGTCCTTTAGGGAAATAGTGGAACCATCATGCTTTGTCATATACTTGTCAATGGAATTTGTTGTGGATTCATGCAAATTAGTCCCCTTATTCTTTTATTCAGTTAGAAAGGGTTTGCTGCATATTAATAAATTCTTACTAGATTGTAAAGGCTTAATAGAACATAAAAAACTTTCTAAACTCATAAACTCCTAATACTTTTTTTTTAAAGCATTAGTTGTATATCATGAACTGAAATTGGAAAAACTTTTTCCCAATAATTTCATTGGTAATATTGCACCTTAGTAAATCTGAATATATTAATGAAAACAAATCTTCTTCATGATTATTGCAGTCAAGACTTCAGAAACAGTTATTATTATTTGGATAGTGGAAGTTGTTAATTCCTCTATATTCCAAACATTTTGGTTTGCAAAGTAAAATTATTCACCAAGAATAATATTCACAAAAGTCATTTTGGTTAATGAATTTATAATGCACTCTATTTTAAACCATTCTTTTAGTATTCATTACTTGATTTCATACATATTTTCCCAAACAAAGAAGTCAAATGATTCATGTGAAATCCTCATTCCATGCGTGTGCCTCAGCTGTACTTAAGAGTATTCAGGTTTCAGCTTGATAGATAGCAGAGCATTTCAATCTGGTATTTCTTGGCCCCGAGCCATGCACTGCATTTTGTAATTACTGTAATTGGAGACACCAGTGTCTTCTGGGGCGAGGAAGTCTTTGCTTATTTCATTATCTCTAGTCTTTTGGTCAGATCTTGCCAATAAATACCAGGGATGTCATTGCAAAGCCCATAACTTGCTTCTATAAAGTTTTACTTTGGAAGACTTGTGAAGAAAGTACAAAGTTCTAGAGGTGCTTTTAAAACAGTTCAGATTAGAATATTTATTTGTGTGTAGCTGTACATGTAGCTGAACATATTTTGTTTATAGTTGTGTGTAGCTGTACATATTTTCTGTATAGTTGTACCATATAGCTGTGTTGTTCTTCAGGAAAATTCTGGATGTGTATTTGGCAGCAGTGTTGGACCCATATTTTGTTCACAGAGGGGAAAAAAGAAATATTTTTTCTTAGTTTGGTATAATGTTTGGTATGATGTTTGGTATAATATCTCTCAAGGCCTTAGTTTGAAAACCTTGGTAGTGATGTGTTGAAAGTGCTAATACCATATTACTCCTTTCAAAACCATGACTAATTCATAACTTCTATGCAGGGCCTTATATTTTGGGAGGTTTGAAGATTTGTCTCTTCATTTCAGTAGCTTCAGGAAGACTTCAGAAGAAAAAAAATTAAGAAATATTGCTTATTTAGATTTGTAAAATTTTCCAGTAGGCAATCTTCTGTTATAGTTAAATAGAAACCATTGGATTTTGGATTATATGAACCCACTAGTGGATAGAGCTCTTGCATGATAGTAAAAGATTATTCATGACATCATAGGGACTGAATAGGGATCAAAATAAATTTCCTTGCTATTTTGTGATGCATTTAGGTTCTACGATCAGTTTAATCAGGGAGTAGCAGCTCCTCTCTGTGTATCTGTAAGTCCCTAGATGAGGATTTTTTGTTTTTGTAGTATTCCTAGGGGAATTGAAACAGCATTAGAAAACATAAAGGAAGACCTGGTAATGGATATACATGTTTTGGTGAATTTTTCTCTTCTGAAGTGCCCTTTTAAATTTCCTAGACCTTTCTGACAAAACATTTTGATGTCTCAGTGTATCTTGCCCATCTTGCCAAAACTCTTCAGTGATGCTTGATTAAAAACAATTCCTGTTCCTTTTGAGCAGAGGGCTTTGGTTTGTGGAATTGCCTAAGTGGCTGAAGAGCACTTTAGGTGCCAAGAACAGAGCAGCTCTATTCAGAGTGAACCTGCCCTCTTTCCCTCTGGTTTTCCACTTTTCTGCTTCACTTCAAAGATTGGTAGAAGTGCTTCAGCTCCTTTGCCTGTGCTCAAAGGCTACTGACTGCATCAAAGAACACAGTGACGTTGACTTATCCTCTTATTCTCCCTGGCAGTTTTAGCAAAGGATTGTACAATGTGAAGTGGCCAAGTTAAAAAAAGTGGTATGACTTCTATTGATGTAATGCCAACAACAACTAAGCAACTCCAAGTAAAGAAACTGAAAGTGGAAAGTAGCAAAAAGGCGCACTGTCTCAAAGTTTAAGGGAGCCTTCCCAAAATAAAATAATTAGCAACACAGGACAGACACTGTTCATCTTTTATTTTTGCTGTCAGAGAAGTTTTTTGTCCTCAAATTAAAGAAGATTGTTAAATACTAATCAGTAGTGGCAGAATCTAAGCTGAAGTATCAAATATGAACAGAACACAGAAAGGATCAATGATATTTATAAAAGTAGCTCCCTGTTGCCTGTGATCTTCATGATAATTGCCTCAGAATCTTCCTCAACTAATTTTTTTCTTTTTGATTTAGAAAAAATTACTTATTTCTTAACATTATTTCATTGAAATGCTAGATATGAAGTTATCCTGTTCTATGTAAATATAATCAGCCTTAGATTTGGCGCTAGTCACTATCATCAAAAATGTGTGATTCAAGGAAAAGACTATCCTCTGGTAATATAAAATGGACAAATTTCACTTTATTATGAAAGAAGATAACAGTTTCTTAAAATGAGGCTGTTAAATCCAGAATTTGGCTGCCTGATATATATCACAATAGATTTGTCCTGAATTCCCCATTGGACCTTCAAGTGGTCAGGGATTCCTTTAATACATTTTCCAATGTTTTTTGATATTTTATTTGAGAATATTTCTGAGAGTAATGCCAGGTCACGTATGATCAATGAATGCTTTCTGGCAGTAAACGCCATTCACTTATGTCAAAATACAGTGGTCATCTTTTAAAAGTATTTAGTTTGACACATATTTGAGATACCATAACTAATTCCTGTTCAAAGTCCAGGAAATTCTGTAACATGTCTAAAACTGCTTTATGAAAGCAATCAGTTACAGTGAGTTTAACCTGGTAATCACTACTAGGATTTGAGGTAAGGACCTGTGCTCTGGTCAGTCTGTGATTAGCTATAAATATTCATGAATACTATTTGTAATGAATGTGTGCAATTCATAATTTGACAATGGACAAACTAGAGAAATCAAGATCAGCTTTCATGCTGTTTCTTCTATTCCTGTTAGAATATAGAAGTGAATAGATGATTTTTTAGTCATGTTCTAATAGACAGTCTCAATGCACTCCTTTTAAAAAGTAGCAAAGAAAATGCTCATTTCAGAACACCTTGGTAAGCTGAATATTCCAGCATGGTTTTTTTAACATGCTTAGAGTACACAAAGAATTAAATGTGATTAGTCATGTCTGCTAGTTCCCATTCCTGGTTTTACTTCTTCAACACAAGGAGCTCAAACACATGAAGCTGTAATAAGGAGATACTTCTAAATATTGGTGCAATTTTTTCAGTGTTTGGGAGCAATATTTTTGGCCATATACCACTTTCCTGTTTCCAGGCAAAAGCCACAGTTTTCCTGCTTTCTACTCTTTTCCAAAAGAGTAGATGAAACCTCAAGGTCTATTCAGGGATTTCTGCCCAGTTTAAAGCTCTATAAACTCCAGTCTGCCACATGGTAGCATGTAAATTCCTTACATTTCACTTCTAGCCAGGTAGTAGTTTTCCAGCAGAAAATGCCTGTCTTAACTTTCTTGGTAGAGGAAATTTTGGCAGTTTTAGCTATTCTTGCTTTGTGCTTAAAGAGTATACCAGTACTAATTAGTATTGTTGGGTTTTTATTTTCAAGGCAGTTTTGCCTGGTGTTTTTGCCTGAGTTTTTGTGGTCACTGCTGCATAAGGGACCTCAGGCTGTGGGGAGACCCCATTTTTTTCTGACTTAAATGGCTGGAGGTAAGTTCTATGACTGAGTGCAAGTTATTTGCTTTTCAGGTGTGGTAATTATGAGTAGTTTTCATGGACTTCCTTCAGTATCTTTGTACTGATGAAATTGCCTCACTGAAGCATGACTCAAAGACAAGTTGATGAAAACTGCCAATACCTGTTCATCAAGAAAAGATCATGTCAAACCAATCAATTTTTACTTTTTTAATCACCCAATAGTTAGGGAAGTATTAGGTGCCATATTTTGGCTCTGGAAAGATCTTGACACTCTCTACCTTCATGTTTTTGTGAGAGAAAATTGACAGAACCTCCTTTTAAACAGGCAGAAGATTGAAGGTGTTGGAGCCTCTCCTATTTTGGTTAAACACTTATGACTTGTGTGAGCGAGGAGTACACCTGAAAACTGCAGTGTGTGTGACTTCCACACACATATATAGGTGTGTGTGTGTATATATATATAGATATTTATTTATTTATTTATTTATTTATTTATATATACATACATATAGAGTGGGCACAGGATGGGGTTGTTTTAAAGAACATGATCAAAATTAAAACTTGAGAAGTAGAAGTAATGGCCAGGGATGAACATGATGAAAAGTAACTGCAAGGTATGGAACGAGGAAGAAATCAAGCTGGTGAAGTACAAGGGATAAAATGTAGAAGTAAAACTGCAATATAAAGATGCAGGACTTGCACTGACTTAAAAAATAGTATGTGGCACCAATCTGTAAAAGGAGTTGTCCATGTGTGAAACTGATGAGAATTTGCCTGAAATGGAAATGTCCATTTTTGGTAATTTTTAAAGAATTGTCTACCCACTCTAGAGAGAATGAAAGATATTAATAAGATTGATTATGAAGGCAGGATATGTGATTTATAAGATCACTGAAGGAATGAAGCAGCTGAATTTGGTTAATCTGGGAAATAAATCAAGGTAGTTACAGGAAATAAAGAGATTTCTTTTATGTGACAATAAAACATCAGCTAGCATTGCAGGGCAGGAGGTTTAGGTTGCATACCAAGGAGATTCTCTTTACTCTTACAATCATAAAAATCCAGAAAGAAATAAAAGTAAATATTATTCTGAAAGTACTGTTACTACTTTAAATTATAAAAATGAGGATAATACACATATATTTGGCTCTGTGGAAAAAGCTAGATAGGCTACAGTCAGGATCAGTCTCCTGAAGTAACTTTTAGGTATACCTTTCTGTTTTTCTGCATTGGTGCCATGCAGGTGATTTCTAGTTTTCAACTGTATTTCTGGCGTATTTGCTCATGGCATTTCTCATTCTATGTTTCATCTTTACTTTTTTTTTTTTTTTTCCTTCTCAGTGTCATTAGTCTTAATACAGTGGATTCCTTTAAAAAGTAAATAAATACCCATACTGTACCGTGGTATTTACTTTACCACTTTTTCCCTATATTTAGAATGTATACAGCAATGAGGTATTTATACTATGCCATGGTAAATGTTTACTTTCAGTGGTGCCCACTGTACTTACTTTTCCATCTTTACTGAGCTTGAATTTTAGCTCTTCTTTAATTTCTGTATAGTCCCAGTCCATATGATTTTTTCTGCCTTCCAACATATGTGAAAATATGTCAAATTAAAATGTTACCACTGCTGAGGGTTTTTTAAAAATTATTTTTACTGGAAAATGTTTTTTGGGCTACTGGCTTTTGCAGTTCTGTTGCAATACCTTTTGGTGTAATAGGTGAACTTCTGCTGCTGTGCCTTGGATGAGAATGTACATTTTTGATTTAACACTCATGCAACACAAATGGTGGGATTCATCTCACAAAGTCTTTGATGTCTGTGGTGTATATGTCTGCATTTGAACCAGTGTCCTTTAATTAGCAGAGAAAAATGAGAACCTCCAATACACAGTTTATCTCATTTAAAAGTGGGTGGCTAAAATTATCTCCTTCTATCGATGCTTATTTGTCTATATAACTGTAAAAGTTATTTAGATAATTAGCTCAGATGTAGGTATATGCTTGGAGGCTGTTTAAATTCAGGGTACATTAATCCCACCTCATGTAATTTGTATGGCTGTAGATGAATTTTAATTTAAGATGTGGTAGTCTCACTGAAACAGCAGCTCCTCCAATAAGTAGAACATTGGTTTAGGTCCACACTGTACCTGAACCCTGTGTTGACAGAGATTAATTTCCAAAATTTGTAGTCCAGTATGTAAAGCTAAACTGGCATTAGTTGTGGTTTATATAAATGTGATATGGTGTAAACCAGAAGCAGTCATAGGATCCAGAGTTTCTGCAACATCCCTGCTGCAAAATGTGGTGCAATCTTCTGGGTTAGAAGAAGAGTCAGCAGCTGGAAGCAGTAATTACTGCTACCATTCAGTTTAACCTGCCCAGCTGGGTT
The DNA here is from genome assembly GCF_017590055.1 of Onychostruthus taczanowskii. Classification (NCBI taxonomy): domain Eukaryota; kingdom Metazoa; phylum Chordata; class Aves; order Passeriformes; family Passeridae; genus Onychostruthus; species Onychostruthus taczanowskii. Next base: position 11,525,271 of record NW_024501459.1, read on the forward strand.
TTGGCTTCAGCCAGGGTAGTGTTTGAGAACATTTGTGAGACACTGATAGTGCCATATCTGTATGTCTTTGATGGTGCACTAGTTTTAACAGGACACTGATGAAAGAAATGCCTGTGTTGGCAAGTGTTGTGGTGCCATTCAAACAGATTTGTGGAGCGAAAGAATTAATGCTGAGAACCTGACATTCATGCTAATTGCATTTCAGGTTTGTTTTTTTTCTGCTCTGTCTCTCTGTGTGGAATGAATAGCCATGAACAACTTCAAAGTGCACTCTAGCAGTGTTCTGCAAAACAAAAGGAATAGTTCCAAGGAGGTACATACTGCTGAGCAGTTTGTGATATTTTCAATGTGTGTCTATCTCAATGTAGAAAGTCAACCCTGATAATGATACCTTACCCAAAAGATAGATCTCATGGTAGTTTTCTGACAAAGTGAGCAATACTTTTTCTTGATAAACAAGTTGAATTACCTTGAATGTAGTAGCAAATAATTCCCAGTCAAAGTGCTTGTCAGACCTGGGAATCAGCTGCCTTGATCCACTTCCATCTTCTTGTGCTCCCTTCACTACCCTGTATTTACCAAGGAATTTTCATAGAGCAAAGTCATTGAAACCTGGTCACATGCTCACATCAGAGCATGGATGAGGGAACTAGTGGGTGAGAAATCAGGTGCTGTGCATACCTCTTTTTAAAAAAATTATAGTCTCCTTTTTTATGAATTTTCCTATATTTTTAAGTAACAGTGTTTGAAGGTTTAATTCATCCTTTGGCAAACAAAAGGATCCTTGCCTATAGCTATGCAGAGGTTTCTTTTCAACTTCACCATTTCTTTCAAAGAGTTGTTTTAAAAGTGTCCTTAGTTTAAATCTGTAAAATACTGACTGTTTCTGAGTATTGTGGAAGAACTTCTTGCATTTAGCTTAAAGCTTAATTTAGGTCAGCTCAATATATATTTCAGGAGCCAGATTTTAATACATCTAATGACATTGTGGTTAAAATTTGAGAAATACTTACTTCTGGTAGGACGTAAAATAAATAGATTGCTGTGACTCTTCATATTCTTCCATTTTTATTCTAGTTTCTTTTAAAATCCTAAGCATCTCGGCATTTTAAAGATCACTAATTAGTTTTCTATTTGAATTTATTCATTGTGTTATTTGATCCAAATAATCATGAAAACTTAGGTGTTTATCTTTCTTTGTATATGGAGATGCTTTCATTGTTTGAAGCCCAAAGCTTGCCACCATGTAAGTGAAACAAGGGAATGCTATTAAAAGTACAAGAATAAAATTCGTATTCCAGTAAAGAGGTATGTTTTAAGTACTTAGGCAGATTATTTTACCTGTTTGTGTCATTTAGCCTACTTTGTGAGTGAAATGCATTATATTTCGAATTAATCTGACAGGATTAGTATGAAAAAAACTTTAAAATAAACAGTCTTTTATCCTTAGAATGAAGATGCACAATTTTTCTTCATGCAATTTCAATTAGAATAATTAGTTTAGGAAAAAAATTTGGGTCTTCTATTTTAATTACTGAAAGAGAAGAACAAAATTCAAGGTAGTATCAAAAATGTAAAGCAGTTCCTCCATGTTCTTGATCCCATCTCTGAAACATGTTGATAATACAGTAGAAAATCTTCAGAATTCTTCAAATTCCACCTACACATAAATGTAGAATTGGCCTTTAAAAATACCTTTAAGCTAATTTTCTCAGAGTAAACTGTGATGTGGCATTGCAGTCTTACAGATTTCTTGTGCAAGTTTTTAATTTTTTTCAGAAATTTCATACGTATTCATATTACTAGCACCCATGTATAATTTTTGCATTACTGGAGTAGTCAGATAGAAATTAAAGATAGTTTTCCAAGTGGTTGCATCAGAGATTAGGATACCATTTATAGAATCACAGAATTGGTAAGGCTGGAAGGGACCACTGTGGGTCATCCGATCCAACCTCCTTACTCAATCAGGGTTATTCTAGAGCACATGGCAAAGAATAACATCCAGATGATTCTTGAATATCTCCAGTGAGGGGAACTGAGCAACATCTCTGGGCAACCTGTTCCAATGCTCGGTCACCCACACGGTAAAGTTCTTCCTTATGTTTGGGTGGAACTTCCTGCGTCAGTTTCTGCCCATTGCCTCTTGTCCTACTGCCTGGTACTACCAAGAAGAGCCTGGCTCCAGTCTCTTGGCACCCTCACACCTGGAGTTTTTCCTCCCCAGGTGCAGGACCCTGCCTTTGCCTTTGCTGAATGTCAGATGGTTCTTCTCTGCCCATCTCTCCACCCAGTCCAGGTCCTTCTGAAGTGTTGCACAGCTCTCTGGGCTACTGCCCACTGCTCCCAGCTTTGTGTCGACAATGAAACTCATGAGGAGACATCTGCCCCTTCATCCAAGTAATTAAAAAAAAAGTTAAACAATATTGGGTCCATTATTAAACCCTGGGGGACACAGCTAGAGACAGGCCACCCTCTGCCACTGACTACAATCCTCGGAGATCTGCTGTTCAGCCAGGTCTCAACCCACCTCACTGTTCACTCAGGTCCACAGTTCCTGAGTTTGCCTGTGAGGATGTTGCGTGAGACAGTGTAAAGAGCCTTGCTAAAGTCATGGTACATGACATCCACTGCTTTCCCCTCATCCAGCCAGGTAGTTTGTTCATCATAGAGGGAAATCGGGTTGGTCAAGCATGATTTAACTTTTGTGAATTTGTGCTTACTACTCCTGATCACCTTGTCCTTCACATTGGTTAGAGATGGCTTCCAGAATGGGGTGCTCCATTGTCTTTCAAGGGATTGAGGTGAGGCTGATTCTGTGGTAATTTCCTGGGTCCTCATTCTTGTGCTTTTTGAAGACTGGGGTGACATTTGCATTTTTTCAGTCCTCAGGCACCACTCTGATCTCCACAAGCTTTCAGACATGATTGTGAGCAGCCTCACTGTTGTGACTGCCAGGTCTCTCAGCGCTTTTGGATGCATCCTGTTAGGGCCCATAGACCTGTTGATCTCAAGTTTGGATAGGTGTTCTCTGACCCAATCCTACTTGACAGAGAGAAAGTCTTGCTGCCATCATTCCATTACGCTGGTCTCCTAGATGAGAGATCTCTGAGGGCTGGTCTTGTCAGTGAAACTGCCTTCTCTGTGTCCTGCTACCAGGCACCCCTCCATTTAGTAACAGGCCCACACTATGCTTAGGTTTTCCTTTGTTATTGATGTATTTGAACAAGTCCTTTGTTTTGTCCTTGTCCTTGACCAGATTCTTGAAGGGCCTTGGCCTTCCTTCTCTCATTTTTTATTTATTCTGGCAACCCTGGACTGACCCTGTGTATTTTCTGGCTATGGCTGAGTAAGGACTGGAGCTCCTTATTCATCCATACAGGTCTCTTGCTTCTTGCTCATCAGGATGCCTCATCCTTGTACCTGGAGAAAATGGTCCTTGAAAATCTTTCCCTCTCTTTGTTAAAGGTCATTATAGAGATCCTGGAGACTGGGAAACCTTTTCATTTCTACATTGAATTGGATTTGTGTTTTACGGCTTGTGCCTTCGTAGGTCTTGGAGGCACAAGTAACTATGACTTCTAGCACTTGTATCTTTTTTTTCGTCTACTGGCTGTAGGAGATTAGTGATGTTTTATTCACATTTTTTCTTTGAAGTCTCTGGTAATCAAGAAAATTACTTTAATCTCTAGGAAATTATTTGGAACTGAGACATTTGGACATCCTTCCAGAATGTTTTATGAAATTTATGTTCCTTAGCAGAGAGTTGTTTTTTTTTTTTTTTTTTTTTTTTTTTTTAAATTTTAACTTCGATTTATGTTCCTTAGCAGAGAGTTGTGGTGGGTTTTTTTTGTTTTTTTTTTTTTTGTTTTTTTTTTAATTTTAACTTCTATTGAAGCCATTTCAGGAAGTGGAGACTTTGATGAGAAAATGAGCCTATATAACAATAAACACTGCATTTAAGGAGGTTTTCCCCCCTATAGTGCAATTTACACAACACTGATTTTTTTTACATCTGAATATGTAACATTTTTGATATTTACTCCATCACATCTCAAAATATATTGGAGTGATTAAAATGAGAAAAAAAATTAAGTTATGTCTTGGTACTCATAAATTAATTTGCTTCAAGGAAAGTGCATTATGGTGAGGCCTAGGAAGTGGGAAGTGTGCTTATCTCTGTCTAGGTAAGGTAAAGGGAGTAAAACCAATATTTTATACTGTGGATGAAGGCAGAGAAACAGTTAAAGAAAATGGAACTTTTTTCAAGACCATATCCAATTTCAACAGTACTTAGAGTGTGGGTGTTCATCTGTCAGGAGGATTAACGATGAATTTCAGTTTTTCATCAAAAAGCTCTACTTTCATAGTTCTGGATGGCTCTGTCATGCATAGCTTTCATCACTCTTTAAAGAAAATTTTGTTAAAGGTATTTACTTCACTGGCTTGAAGAGCTGATTCAAGCAGCTACTATTGATTGCCTAGCTCTAAACTGAAAAAAAAAAAAAAATTGTATAATTATTTCAGTTAAAATAGCTGTATAAAATATTTTTAAACTTATGTGGTGAGAAAAATAGTACAATAGTGCAGTTCCTTTAACCATGACTGACGCCTTCAAAATGGAAAATGTGGGGGGATGCTTTACAAGAGAATATCTTCTGGCTTTCTGGAGGTTGTAAAAGCTATAAGAAATTGTAGCTAGCCTTGGAGGTAGGAAGGTTTAAAACTGAGCAAGTGCCAAAAATTTTGTTCTATTGTAAGTCTAATTTATTCTAAATTTGTATTTCAGAGTCCAGTTGGCAAACCCATTCTTAATAGCAATTATCCGGGAAATATATTAACTCTATGACTTGTTCATCCTAAGAACTAAATCTACGTATTTTAAAGACTTTGAGGTGACTTAATACCATACAATATATGCAACAAAGACAAATTATAGTAGCTTTTATTTTAAAATACTATGAACTTGTGATTTTGTGGTAGAAGATGAAGAAACTCTACTACAGCCTATAAGAAAAAAGTATAAATGTGGAGAAAGTGTGTTAATCTTCATGTGTTTTTACAATGGGTACAATAGGGAGAAGAACATTTTATGGTGGTGTGACAACTAAAGGGAAGGGGAAAAGAATTACACAGTCACTTCATGAATTAAGATTAGTATATTTTCTTCTGGAGGTTAAATGTTATGGTTTATGACACTGAACTAATGGCCTAGGAGAGTGAATGGAAAATTTGTACAGTTTTCTAAAGTCAGTGGTCTTTGTATCCATTGGTGGGTTAAAAGATTCATTTTTATACTGTTTGAGTATTTCTGTCAAAATAAATGTTGCATTTTGGGAGTTAAAATATACCCTGAAAATTGTTTACTTGCTAATAATATCAATAATAACAGACAAAATGCCATCCAATGCTTAACAGATTTCTGAAGAAGCAAAGCAAGAACAGATATTCTAGGATTAAACTGAGTGATAATAAAGTCTTTACATAATAATGGTCTTGCATAACCAAGGACATACTTGTTTTTGATGAGTTATCTGATTAATAATTTGAAAACTGCATATCAAAATCCATAGAAAAATAAATTTTAGCATGCGGAATTTGTCTGTTGTATTTGTGCAATCTTTGGCTGTGTTAACGAGTTTTCTACCTTTTATCTGTGCCAAAAATTAGTAGACATGATCTCCAGTGTCTGCATGGGAATTTGGATCTGGAAATATTGAATTACTGTTATTTAGATAGCATAGTCTTACTTAATGAAATTTAGTCTGAACATATGATTAAATACTTCAGGTTCTATCAACATGTTTTTCTTTCCTGTAGGCATTCTAGTTTCCTAACCTGAGTGTTGGTATTAGTAAGGTATCTGGAAACTATTTCTGCAGCTATCAGGAAATTCCAAAAGCCAAGCAAAATGATAGATACTTTGCACTAGAGCGATGGACCATTTTGAGCAAACCCCAGCCTAGTGCAGTAGAATCTATGCATTCACTGTATGGTATGACTTTTTTCAAGAAGAGTATGTCTTAGTATGCTTTTGAAAGAAAGAAACTTGGATTTGCCTTTAGCTGCAACCTTATTCTTCCATCCTCCTTAAAGAATAAAAATTAAGGATAAACAACAATTCATAATCTTTTTTTCTTTTTTTCCTTCTTCTAAGCATGCCTCTTTACTATGATGAATGTCCCTTTTTTTTTCTAGCCTATCCATAAAATCAGTGAATGACAACCTTACTCTAGTTTTTATAATTTGCATTGGAATTGTGTATTATTTCAACAAAAGGTGGTTATAGAAAAGGAAGAGGAAATCTCCTTCATTTCACGTAAACTATTAGTTTAGAGGAAATAAAGCCTTGTTTGAAAGCAGGTTGGATAATACCCTTTCAGTTAAGAAAAATGCCCATTACTGAAAAACAATCTCATAAGACAAAAAAATGCACTTAATTTAGCTTGGAAAATTGAACTAAGCCTTGCAGTTTCATATTTGTGCTTTATTCACTGCAGTGTGGCTGCACGTGGTTTCTAAAGGGAATGCTGAGAAGGGATTAAAACTTTTTTTCTCTTGGTGAAAGCATTTTTCTTTCTTACAAAACACAAGTGCAGTGTACATTTTTCAATTCTAACTTTTCAGTCTTCTTCCTCAGTAAAAAAAACTTTAAAAAATTTAAAAAATTGACAATTTTTTTTTTTTTTTAAGAATGGGATACACAGTAAATATTCTTAACAAGATTTCTCTTTGTTTTCTTTTAAATTTCAGACATGGGACACAGAACTGGAGAGATCTGCAGAGTCATGGGCTGAAACCTGTCTGTGGGAGCATGGACCAGCAAGCCTTCTTCCATCAATTGGACAAAATCTGGGGGCACATTGGGGAAGGTAGTTTAAGATACTATTTTGTGCAATATATGAGAGTTTTAAAAATCTAACAAAATTTGCTTGTGAATAAAAGGAAAAAATGGCAGAAGCTACAACTTTTGAATTGTCTAATACACTGCTACTGGCTTTCCTAGGTACAGACCTCCAACATTTCATGTCCAGGCATGGTATGATGAAGTGAGAGATTTCACATATCCCCATCCTCATGAATGCAACCCATATTGTCCATATAGATGCTCTGGTCCTGTTTGTACACATTACACACAGGTATGTAGGTGTGCTTGATTTTAATCACCTATGGAAAAGAGTGGCAGAGATTTCCAGCTAGGTTGCTGTCTGACAGAGCACATTAAACTTGCAGTACATTCCACAGCACAAAAGCACAGAAAGGTTTTGTTTAGACTCCATAGTTACAAGTACTGGGTATCATTGATAAAGTAAGGTTGTCATACAAATCTTTACATTTCATCCTCTTAAATATCAGCAGGATTGAGGAAAAAGCTCACAAACCTCAGTGTTAAACTGAGTATTACTGCTCATTTTGCATAATCTGGATAGCTCTTCCTATAATATGTTGAAGAAACAGCTCATTTAAAAAAAAAAAAACCAAAAAAAGTTTTCTTAGATGAAATCCTCAGATCAAACAGTAGTCTTAAAAACCTTGCTTTAACTTCAGGAAGATTTTAAAAATAGTGATAATTTACTTCCAATTTCTGAAATCTGTGTATCTAGCCTCAATTTTTTGAGGGGTACTAGTCATGCTTTCAATGAATGGGAAATACATGATCTTCAAATTATACTATGGTCCACATATAATTATTGATATAACATTGGAAAACTTAAAAATTATTAATTTTTAAACACTTCTGTTTACTAGCATAATTTACAGTTGTATCTAATTTTAAAATAAAGTTACCTCTATACTCTTATTTACTGTATATACAACCTGTAATTACATTTACTATTTCATGTAAGATCAATACATATATACAGCTTTTTTTTGGTACTAGGTCTTCACAACAGTTATCTCTTTCAGCTCTTAAATCCCGCTGAATCTACAGATTTGGCTTACCTTGAATAAATAGGTTTTCAACACCTGTCATATTTTTATCATTTGAACATTCCAAACTTTGTCATTTTGATTATTTTTGAGATTCGTGGTGAAAGGTGAATAGAGGAGCACAGCCACCTTAGGTTGCAATGACATAAAAGCATATTCATTTAAAATCCATTACTTGGGTCTATTCAGTGTATGAGTATTTTTCTTAATGTTTTTATCCTTTCTTACCTCCTTTTATTGCTGAAAAATATCTGTTGTCTCAGTCCAACCAATCAAAACCCCTCTAGGTCTTTAGGTTGTACTGGGAACTCCAGCACATGGGACCATAACTTCTAGCTCAAAATTATCAATTAATTGTGATTCCAAGAACCAGGTCTTCCGCTCATGCTTTGTAAATGTTTTGCTACACTTTCAAATACATGTTTAGAGCATTTGTATAAAATTAGAGCCATATTTTTACCACCAAGGTAAAACTTTTCTCTCTAATAAGGGTATAACTGAATGGCCTTTCGACACCTGTAATTAGGCCACTTCAAGCCGTTTATAACAGAGGGGAATACATTACTTTGGTAATTTGAGTTTTGTATTTTGGAGATAGTTTTGATTTTAAGTTGATCATCTTTGGTTTTCCTCTTTTCTTTTCCATAGGTTGTTTGGGCTACAAGTAGCAGAATCGGTTGTGCAATTAATTTGTGTCATAACATGAACATCTGGGGGCAGATTTGGCCAAAAGCAGTTTATCTTGTATGCAATTATTCTCCTAAGTAAGTAGATTGACACGCAAAAATATCTTGAGGGGGCAAGATACTTTATAATAGTCCAGGAAATAATCTGCAAGGAAATCAGTCTGGATTATCTGATTTTTGTACCGTTGCAAAATAGAGCCTTCCCTGTTCCCAAACAGCCTTCGGCTGCACAAATACTCTTGTGAGTTTTCTGGTGCTTCAGTTTTCTGGCCTGTATTTTAGTGCATATACAACATTAGAGACTTTTATTATAGTGTGATATTTTTCTGAAAAATAAATGTATCTCCCCACTGTGACTTAAAGGAATGTAAAAGGAAGCCCATGGTTAAGATAAAATTTTATAGGATATTCCTTCTAGGAGAGAGTGGAGCCCATTCTCATGAAGTGGAGGAGTTTAGTCTTATGGTGCTATGCCAGTCTGAAAAGAGATCTTACAGTGATTTATGTCAATTCTTATTTTTTTTTCTTCATGGACTTTTCAGCTAGATCCTGTGTATTTGGTGTAGAATCATAGAATCATTTGGATTGTAAAAGACCATTAAGACCATTGACTCCAGCCAGTAACCTAACGCTGAAAAGTCCACCACTAAACCATGTCCATGAGTGCCTCCTCTACACACCTTTTAAATACCTCCAGGGATGGTGACTCTACCACTTCCCTGGGCAGCCTGTTCCAGTGCTTGGCAATCCCTTCAGTGAAAAATGCTTCTAAATATCCAGTCTAAACCTTTCGTAGTGGAACTTGCTTGTACATTGCTTGTAACTTGGGAATATCAGAAGAATGTTACCATCTATGTGCCTGCTGGTTTTCATAATTTATTTCTTGATATATTAAGTGCTGTTTAATATTAGCATGTTAATATGCTCATTGATTAAGGTATTTTTTGCTTTTTTTTTCTGTAAAGGGGTAACTGGTGGGGTCATGCTCCTTATAAACCTGGGCGCCCCTGTTCTGCATGTCCCCCTAGTTTTGGAGGAGGTTGTAGAGAAAACCTTTGTTACAGAGGTATGTACTATTTCACCATTACAACTATAAACAGGAATAGAAATGTAACTTTTCTTTTGATTTCTTTCCTCACTGTGCTTTAACATAGTGGAATAAAATATATTATGGGTGTTAGTTAGGCCCTACTTTACTATGCTGGATGGGAATATGTACTTGTGATACGTGAGGCTGAGTTTCACCAGAGGGAATGATGTGCACTGAACTCCTGCTGATAATGCTGATTCAGGGGTTTTCGTACACAAGGATGGAGACTCATTGTGTGCTCTTTATATGCCTTCCTGTAATTACACTGGAAGTATATGAAGTAATTTGTTTATGGGGAAAAAATATCTCAGTGACAAAGACATGTGATGTGTGTGAAAAACCAAGAACAAGAACCAAGAAGACACTGGTAATTAAAGAAAATATCAGCTAGGATGATTATTACTTTACAATTTTTGGAATAGCATTTATAGCATTAAAACACAGCATATTACAAAGCTGCTACTTCTTTTTGTTCTACTCTGTGAACAACTTATTTAGCAATTTGTGTTAATAGCTTCTGAGATTTCATATGGACCACGTGAAAGCTGCATATGTGTACCCAAATATTTTTCTTATGGTTCTAAGTAAGAAATGTAGATACAGTTATGAGTGTTTCAGAATTATTTTCACTACGTATGAATAGAAGAACCTCATTTTCAGGTGACTGTTACTATGAAAGAAGCTTTAAATTGCATGCTATCTATGAGCTTGGTAAAACTTTGCCCATGTGTAGCAGAGATTGTCCTTGACCAGTTGGTTTTATGATGGCATGAAGATACGAAAGGAGCATTAAGAGCAGTTTGATACTTCAATTGTGCTACATATGCTGGGAAAAAATGTATCACAAATATACTTGAGGTGTTTTATTAATCTTGACTTCTCCATCTTATGAAGCAGTGGAGAGTTTTCCTTGCTTTCTTCCTTTTGTCCACCATTTTGTGAGAACAAAGCTGTTTTACTGAAACATGGTAAGGGATTTACATTCCACACTGATTCCATTTTTCTTTTGAGAGATTTTTTTTTTTTGCCCATTTTCTGAAACAGAGGATTCAGAAAGGCCTTATTCCCCCCATGAACCAGAAGAGGAAACAAATGAGATTGAACGTCAGCGATCCAAAGCCCAGGATGCAACTGTGCAAAGCTGGCCAAGAACACATCAACCTTCAGCCTCCACAGGCACTGATGACAGTGAGAAAAATGAAGTGATAAGCACACAGCAAATGTGTAAGGAATTTACCTGATTTGCAAGTGGTCAACAAAATTGAATTATCTAGTATCAAATTCATTACAGTGAATTTGCTTTTTGCTTGTTTTAGCTCAGATTGTTTCATGTGAAGTAAGGCTAAGAGATCAGTGCAAAGGAACAACTTGCAATAGGTACGGTAAATTTTACAGTTATCATTTTGAGATTTTTCTGAAAGGCTATATTTGTACATGAGCTGGAATATTTCCCCTTTTTGTAATCCCAGGATTTAAAACCAAGTTGTATTTAATTCTCTTAGGTATGAATGTCCTGCTGGTTGTTTGGATAGCAAAGCCAAAGTTATTGGAAGTGTACATTATGAAATGGTAAATACTTTTAAATTAGATTTTGTACCAGTAGAGTGTTTGATGAAATGTCTTTTCTGTTGGCATACTAGTTAAAATTGTATTAAGAGTGGATTTTGAGGATGTCAGCATTCACCAAAACTAAAAGCTTACACCAAATGTTTAAGAAAGCATCAGATGAGATAAATTTGCATCTGCTATTCTGTGTATACTATACAAACATCATACTTATACATACACAGAAGTAGAATTTTTATGCCCACATATTTACATGCAAATATGTGAAGGTGTGACTAAAGGAGGAGTACAGCAATGTGTGGGTATGCTTGTATAAATTGTTTCAGTAAGATGGATCTGCTTCTGTGTAACCTGAATACAAGCTGAGAGTATATCATTTACTCTGTAGAATGGGAAAACAGTATAGGAAATGACAGCTACTGTGAACAAGTGTACTGTAAGTGAGAATAGTTTATATCTGAGTAAGGCAAAGTGGTGGTTTATTTGCTTGAAATAATACCTTCATGAACCAAGTCAAACATAAAAGACTCTCTACCAAGTTTTTAATGACAGATTGTAAGTAAAACCTGTTTTTTGTCTGACATGGATCTGCTTTTCCTGGTCTGTTTTTCAGCAATCCAGTATTTGTAAAGCTGCCATACATTATGGCATCCTAGACAATGAAGGTGGTTGGGTTGATGTGACTAGGCAAGGGAGGAAAAATTACTTTATCAAGTCTTACAGAAATGGTGTTCAGTCAATTGGGTAAGTTTTTTCTTAAAATTAAAATGTATGAAAAGGTTTTAATCTGTTTATTTTTATTTCATTCAAAATATATCACGTTTTTAATAACATTTTGCTATGCTTTTTGTCATAAAGAATATGAAAATTCTATAAAAAGGCATGTGGATATAGAGATATTGTATGCATTCTGAAACTTTAGCCAGTGTTTAATGGTGGACAGAGAGTTGGCGTAATAGTAATGTGAAAGAAGGTTAAATAATTTACAGAATGACTTGGACAGTAAGTTGGTGTTTGTAATTAAAACTGTTGAGAGTATTCAGTTAATTAATTGATAAGACTATATATTTATTGTCAAAAACTAGCACATACTGGCAGATTATTTTATGTTTTTTGGACATGGACAGAGCAATCTATGACAGTTAACAAAGCAATAATATTACAAGTTCATGTTTGTAAATGACCCTCTTGCAGTGTGCATGTGGAACAAGAAGAAAAGACATCTCTTCCTGTATGCTTCAGTAATTTCATCACAGTTCCACAGTTTACCTATGACATTTTTCGCAAATCTTTTGCACGATTTCTACATTGGCCAGTGATGGAATAATATTCCATACTGTGGAAACTGCACTGCTGAGGTGCCTTCCCTAAGACTGGTATGGGAAACGGCTCCAAATACTTGTAGATATGCGAAAGAAAAACCCAGAAAAGCAACACATAGAAATGGAGAATGTTTGGTTGTTTCATATATAATTATCCAATGATAGAAAGACATCAATATTAATATATTTGAATCTAAGATATTACTGGTGGTTGCAAATTATGCTTCACTGTATCATAATGTATTTTTCAGAGCTTTCCATTGATGTCTTTATTTCTGTCTATACTTAGTACATGTGTAATAGTGGTATGTGTGTAGCTCAAAGAGGTAATATTGAGCTGAAAGAAAACAGGATTTTTCTGAGACATATTTGGCTCACATGCAAACCTAAGAGTCAAGGACATAGGTAATCATCAGTGGCTGTGCTCTCACTCTGTGCTGTTCAAACAAATGATACAGGCCATGACACCTGTCATAATTTCCCTTTCCAACAGGTATGTCTAAGCCAGCATAGAGAGGAGCATTGACATGGTAGACCAAATTCAGTGGCCTATAATTTGGGCTACCTGGGTAGCACTTAAGGCATTGATATCAATCAGTTTCTTTGGATCATCTGATGACTGGACTCTGGTTTGATGTACCTTCCTAAAAAATGAAGATACAGGCAAACATTTCTCTTTTTTACTTGCTTTGACACAAAGAGAGAAGTAGACCTTGATTATATCAATGCTAACATATGAATAGCCAGCTTGCTTACAAATATAGGAGTAGATAAGCTGTAAAAAACTCTTTAAACTGGAACAAATTGATTTCCCATCAGTTGAAATCTCTGAGTTTCTATGCTATATGAGAAAAAACTGTATGATTGTCCAGCCTACAGAGTGTATTTAGCACCTATCCTCTGAGAATTGGAACTCAGGGGAAGTTATTTTGGTTGTTTGCCAAAGTTTCAAACCTTCAAAAGGCCCATCAATAAGGCAGGGGATGTCTTGCAGCTACCTGACTCTCACCAGTGTATGTAGATGGAGCTTTGCATGAGCTACTATTTAATCTATTCAAGAATAGATTAAATAAAGTGGATCTCGCCTATACTGTGTATTGCAAAACAGAATACAGAAAAGTGTCAGGGCAGCATACAGCAAGTGTCCTAATTTTCAGCTCCTTGGACTTCTTATCAGGATAGCCAATGCCAATGTTTTTTCAGCTGTTGGATTTTCTTAGGATATGGTACTGTTCTGAATATCTCAACAAGCTAGTGAAAAATAGAATACATATTCCTACATCAGTGTTTGACAGTGCTGGGGCAACAGAAGTATGAGCTACATCAATGAAACTAATTGGAATCCAATAAATGAGTAATGTGCCATTGATGAGTCAGACAAGTAAATAAACTGACGCGGGCAAACAGTGAGATCCACGGGAGCAATTTGCTCTAAATCTAAATAGGGAATAATTTCCTTGGTTTGTTGTTATTTCTGTTTGGTTTTTTTTTTTTTTTTTTTAATAAGTAACTTTATGGGTGCCAAAGGCATCCTCAGCTTTTTTGTTGCTGATGAAAAATACCATAATCAGATGCATATCCTAGGAGTCAAAAGAGGAGGAAAATAGAAGATGGGGGGAATAAAATAGAAACATTCATCAACTTGTAATGAAACAACATAATCTATGTACCTGACTTTTTATAACAAGAAGAAGCAGGTACATCTGAGTGCCATATAATTACATTAATTAGGTTTTTAATGATGCTGATGATAACAGGAGATGCAAGATCCAAAAGTAAAATAGGATCTTTTACTTTTGAAACATTTCAGGAAGGCTGTGAGGAGAAACTCATCTCAGTGTTGGAATTTTTTATAGGAATAAACCTTTAGCAAAAGGTGAATGAGCTCTTCAGATAGATGAAAGCTTCTGAGCAACCACATGCTGCATTATGAGAGACCAATATATTGCTTAATTGGTTTCTATCACAAGTTCTCTTTGAAAATTAAACTCCTGAAAGAGTTTAACACGCATTTTGAAACACATTCGCTGGGAGTACAAAGTAGATATGTCATTACAATAAATATATTTCCAGCTGGGGACAAGGGGGTGCAGTGAGTAAAAACTGTTTGGGGACATTCTCTTGGGTTTACTTCCATATTTTCTAATAGAAACTATTCTAGCTAAAAGAAATCACTGAAATATGTTATTTACTGATAATTTCTAATATTTCTTCTTCAGAAAATACCAATCTGCTAACTCCTTCACTGTCTCTAAAGTAACAGGTCAGTATTTATTTCTTACAAGCTCAGTACTGCTGTTTTTTCTAAATAGTAAACATTCACTTGTTTGTGTTTTATTTTCTTCAGTTCAGGCTATCACCTGTGAAACCACAGTGGAGCAACTGTGCCCATTTCAAAAACCAGCCTCACACTGTCCGAGGTAAAATTCATAAAATGTTATTAATTTAAAGTGCCGCTCTATTTTCTGCCATTTAATAATTATTTTAAGTCATCTTAAGTTGTTGAGAAAGGTGACAACAGTAGCTGTAAAAATGAAGTAAAAAATGTTCAAATGATATTTTAGTCTTTGGTCTCAGTAGAAGGCAAGGTAGGTAAAGATGATCTGCAGGATTTTTCATTAAGAAAATCTCTTTTTCTTTCACTCATTAAGATCCTGTTGCTAATCTTAGTGAAATCCTTACACTAAAGACTGTGAATAAAAGTACATTTTTATTTTTCTTTGTCCATTATTATATATATGCACCTTGGGCAAAGTACACTTTATTTCAATTTAGTTACCTGTAAAGCAGATACAATAGAAGGATAAAATTCAGATAATTATCACAGAAGTTACCAATTCGCTTGGGAGATCTGCAGAAACTGGATTTTAAAAATAATTTTAAATATATCTGGTTAAGGTAAGGCCTGGTCTGCAGGTTGGCTTTAAATATCTGTGCCATTTCTTTGAAGCCTGTGTTTTAACTCTTTGAAAGGCTCCTGTACCGCAATATTTTGACAAAAGAATTTGGTAACAGTTCTTAAAACCATAGATGAGTCAAAGGTAAATACACCAGAGCATGACTTACCACAAATTAAGCTGCAGATATCCACAGGATTACTTTCATAGCAATCCTACAGCCAACACAGGAAACAAGTACAAAGCCAAAACTGCTAGGAAAACATCCTTTCATGTAGCACTTGGGTCCATGGACTTACTTGGTGTTTGGCTATGACTCCTGGCTTTCTAGCTGGAAGATGTGGAGAATTAAGCTAAGGACTGGAACACAGGAATGGATGGGTACAATCTCCTATATGTTTCTTTTTCTTTTCATTATTAAAAACTAAAGCTAGCTTCATTAAGAGAAAAACATGATTATTCTTTAGGAAAATTAAAGAATAAGTACAAGGTTTAAAATGACATAATTCTGATGTGTCAACTTAAGGAACTTCACAATGGCAGTGATTCATTCAAGATTCCGTGCATGCTCTTCATTCTGAAAATGTAGTCTTGGGAATTACAAGAAGTAGTCAGTCATGGCATTGATTACACAACCTCAATTTTCCCTCTTACTCCCAGCTCATAAATCAGCAGGTCTTCAACAGGCTTCTTCAACTTCTTTCTTCCTTCTGACAAAAATATCTTTCCTGACTCTTATCAGCATGTTTTAGTTACCCATCTGGCAAGACTCTAGCATGCCCAAGTGATTTGACTTCCAAATATTGATTGGAGCCTGGATAACATTTTAGAGAGGAACACTTGCCCAGGGCTGTCCCATATAGGGTGGCTCTGTTTTTCAAATGAAGTAGCTCAGAGTAGACCTAGAGTCAGCTGATGGTTCTTGCTTGTAGCATATCACAGTTAGCAAATAAAATGCTGACACCTTTTGTACTACACTTAGTTTGCCACATGGTTTTCCTGTGCATTTTGAAGGCATAGAAGATGTGAATCACAGAGAAAATTTTCCTCAAATGTTAACAAAATGCAGTTAATAAAGACAGTGTTTGTTTTAGTAGGTTTCTGACCTCCCAGAATCAGCTAGGAGTTTCACTGCTTTCCAAGAGTTTTCGTTCTAGCCACATATGCCAATGCTCAGTTTCATTATAAGTTGCTAAATTGGCTTGTGTCACCAGGTCATCAGTATCAAAGCAGGTCCTCAGTCACATCTGCCTCTTCTGAGAAGGTATCTGACTGTACATTTTGTATAGGGCACTTAGAATTAGATAAATTATAGAATAATGAACAGGCTTTCTTCTCACTGGCTTTTCTACTTGCCTCACATATGTTTAACAAGCATACCATCTACTTATTCAAAGGAAAGAAGACCAGACTTGTTAAAGTATCATTTTAAGCACTTCACATGAACTTCAACACATCAGTAATGCTTTCAGTTTTATGGTCAAAGCCTCGCAAACTGACAGGTTTTAAATAGCATTATGCACCCATATGCATAGACAATCAACTTGATTTATACTTAATAATGCTGTCATTGAGCATGATATATTAATCCTCTGATACTCTTCCTAACTGTGTGTGGTTTTGTTTTTGATCTTTCAGAGTGTATTGTCCTCACAACTGTATGCAGGCAAATGCACACTACGCTCGTGTAATTGGTACACGAATTTATTCTGATGTAAGTATAGGGATTTACATTGTGTGATAAAATGAGACAAAATTCTATGAAAAAATTATAATGTAACTATAAGATAGAATATTGATATACAGTTTTCCTCCATATGATGATTTTTTTACAAAAAAACCCCTTTCTTTTAAAAAATTATTTTTCAGAGGCTTCCATTTCAGTCAGCAGTGGTCAGATGTCGAAGATACAGAAAATTATTTGGAAACTCATTATAGGCTTTACTAGGCTCTTGACCCATACTTTCAATTATTTTTAACAAAATTCACACTCTTCAACATTTGTCCAACATTACCAGTGTATACTCATTTAAACCCTTGCATTTCAAATTCTGATGCAATTCTGATATAATTCTATCAGATTATACAAAAAATACTGCTCTTAAAATAAATGTCTACATTCTCATTATTTTGAATATTTCTTTTCTGTGTGAATAGCTAAGTATTTACAACAGAGTGATATATTTGTGTAAAGTGTCTCACACCGTCATATTATTTTAGCAGTCTTTTTTTTTCTCATTCTGTTTGCTAGTCAACTTTTTTTCCCTGTCTTTTCTACAGCATGTTTATTTCTGAGGTGGGTAGAAAGTCTGAAAAGAGATTTCTAATTTAAGCCCTCCTTTGTCATGTCTCTATGAAGAAGCCAGGGTATAGTAGCAGAGAAAGCAGTTTGTATTTTTGGCAGTAAACTGTAGTTTAACTGTCTTATGTATGTCATAAAGAGTAGTATGGCAACCAGTTGGGTCAGATGATGATTTTCACTACTTTCCAGTTCTTTGAAATGTGTGAAAACAGTATGTGAATATTTACTCTTCAGCATTATAAAACTAGCTGATGTCCATTGACAAGACATATGTCACCTGAGTGTCTTGTCCTGAAAACACTCTTGTCCCTAAGTAGTGTCATGGGTGTGAGTAGTATTCCCAGTTCAGAAAGATAATTGATTTGTGAACTGGATCCTTAACATGCAGGGCATGTTAAAAGGGGCAGTGAAAATAGATTCAATGCAAGTCCAGATCGTGGAAGATTATTTTCTTTCAGCTCTGTGGTTGCAATTAAGGGCTACAGACAAAGTTTCCCAGTGAGTTAGAAGAGACTGTTGTAGGAGAAAGACGTGCTTGTGTTTAACCTTGACAGCGTGAAATCTCAGATTATGTATTTTTGAATGAATTCAATGAAATTTACATTGAATATGTATTTTCTTTGGCTGGAGAAGTCCTAGGTGACTTTAATTAGTGATATAGAGGTACACTTTAACATTATTTCAGGTGTACTATCTCGTTATTCATCTTCATTATGTAGAAATGTGTGCAGCCATACTGCTTTTACAAAAGAATGGATATGCATACAAGTGAAAAAACAGATATGGGAGTCTTCTTATCAACTTCACATGCTATCAGGATAGACATTTACACTGAAGGTGCTGTTCTAGGTTATGTTTTCAGTAGTTTTTAGTACAGAGAGTATAGTGGTAAAGGAGATAAACAGGTGTCTGCAGAGCAGAATTAGTTTGAATTTTTCAGTGTGTCTGCCTTACTTCTTCCAGGGGCTAGAGGCCACAAATATCTTTTATCTAAAGAGCTCTATGGAGTTGTATAATTTTATACCATTTGAGCACTTAGGTTGTACTAATTTTTGTTTCAGTAACCACGTATACAAATATTCCCTGAAACTTTTGCAAAAGTATTCATAATTCTCTACGATGGTAAAATATAGAGAATATTATGTAGAAAGTTAAATAGCTCCATATTCCTATGATGGTATGTTAAAGACACTTGTGGTTTAAATGACTTTGTAGAGTAATACTGTGCTGTTAGATACTGGTATTTGTTGAGTATCTGAAGAAGGAATATAATTAACTTTGTATTCAGATCCCATGACCTGTTAAAAATACCAACAAGCTTAGGAGTGTTCACAACACAGTAATGCTGCATAAAATGTTCATACTAACTTTAAAATACTGCCTTATACATCCTTTGGAATTTCTTCATCAAAATTCAAGGAATAACCCTAAATTTTTGAAGTTTTCCCAAAAGTGACACCAGGATGCTGATGTATACCACAAATAATATGCTGAAATTTGTGACAGACATAGTGAAATCATGTTTTGCTTAAATTAACAGGAGGCTTGCCTTTGTGGTTCAGGGAAGTGTGATCTGGATGACATAATATTGAGCATAGGAAATACTGTGACATCACTACTGGAATCTGATTCCATTTAGATGCATGTCTAATAGTCTCATTCTAAGAAAATGAGAAGTTATTGAGAGATAAGGCCAGATAATACTTTGTAAAAAAAGATATTCTGTATATGTTTATAAAACTATAGGTATCTATTCATAGCTGTTCCTACAAACAAGTTCATAATTATGAAATTATACTCATGTAATTGTTCATTTATTCAAAAACTATGTGAATTTGTTCTCCAGTCTCATCTGGAATGTAGCATCAGACTCTCAGTTTATTTTCATCTGAAAATAGCCTTTGAGCTGGCTTCATGAACCTCTGTCTTCTGACCTCTCCTTTTTCACATTTTCCATTCAAGTGTCTTGCCATCATTTTGAAATGTCGTGCATTAGCCCAGCCATACTTGATTGGTCCAGTTGTGGTGTCAGCCCTAACAATGGCCCTGTCCTTTGCTGGAGATTGTTTCCAACAAGCAGTCAGCCTGCTCTGTCAAAATCTCCATCCCTTGACTTTTTCTTTCCTTTTTACTTGATTAGAAACTTCCAAATAATGTTGGAACAGCCGCCACATCTTAGCCATCCTCAAATGTAATTATGAAACCCCTATGTCATGATGTAAATGGTGAGGGTACATTTTGGTTACTATTACAGAGGTGAAAAAGCTGATCTTTCTTTTCCCCAGTTGTACCTCCAGCCTTTTTTTATATCTCCAGTGGGAACTGAAAACAAAGTTACTGCTGTGTTATTGTACTAGGAATGAATAGAATGAATAGTTTTCTTCTAGTTCTTCAGTGTAGTTAATTGCTTGTAAATATCATCTTTTATTTCCTCTGACTGTAGTCCTGTACTGGAGAGGCCATTATTCCCCCTGGGTATTTGAAATAGCACATGATCAGTCTACTCTTTAGTTACTCCACAGTATGGATAAATAAGGCTTGCTATAATCTTAACAATAAGGCATCTATTGGTGTTCAGGGTATAAAAAACGTTTTGCAACACTGGGAGGAGGAAAAATACAGAGGGGTATAAATGGCATCCTTTCTGGCATGTTCAAAAACTGCACACAGCAGTGTGGAAATAAAAACTCTAAAGCATCTTTGCAAACAATTATTTGCATAAATTATTTCAGATCTTTACTGCTTTAAATATTGCAATGTTAACAGATGAACTATGTATGAGTGAACCTGGCAAGTCCTGTGCTTCGAATGAAAGTAGGAAAATCATTGCTGTTTTAAATTCCTGATTTCATATAGCATTGAGGTTGAAAATGACTATGATAACATATATAAATTATTCCAATTATAACTGGAAGAAGTGCAGTTTATTGTTTAAATCGTGGTCTGTTTGAAAACTTTTCCCACCAAAAATACTTGTCTCTAAGTGGAGATACACTGAAGCTGGAACTGCACTTTGCTATGCTGTGTTTTAAAGATTGGGACCTACCTTCTGGAATATCTAAGTTTCATTCTTCTGACAATTATTAAAATGCTGAAAGAGTAATAGAGTACTGCAAGTTTAAATCAATTATTTAAATTAACGTTATCAAGATGGTCACTGAGAAATCCTTCTGTGGATATTGTTTATTCCTCATGGGTTAATAAGGGAAATTCGTGACCAGAAAATAGAGTTTCAAGCAGCTATAAGTGCTGTTAACTTAACAGAGAACTTTCATTTTAGACCTCTGTCTTCTGTCTGATGCTCACATTATACCCTTCATCTAATTAGCTTTTAGTATTTACCCATGCCTGGATAGAAAACCGTGATGCTTCCTTTAATCATGAATCATTTTACTAATGTTTGAGATTTTGGCTGATAGATCATTTAGTTTTGAAAGGTTGAAGAATTCAAACATCTTCCTGATCTTTGAACTCAAATAGCCTGAAATAAATTATTTTTTGCATCATGGTGAAAGTGATCTGAAATCTCTTTCTGAATTCCTATAAAATGGCCTAATTCCTAATGAAGCTGGTTTAAATATCATAAGACTAATAAAATTAGTTATGCAATAAATATAATTATTTTATGTTATTTGGTTTAAACACCTGTATTTGTCTTCTTTCAAAAATGGTGAAATGAAAGGATGACTGCAAAGCTAATCTGTGTCTTCACTCCCCAGATCTCCAGTATCTGCCGGGCAGCAGTGCACGCGGGTGTGGTCCGCAACCAGGGCGGCTACGTTGATGTGATGCCAGTGGACAAAAGAAAGGTCTATGTGGCTTCCTTTCAGAATGGGATATATTCAGAAAGGTACAGAGCCCATCTGCAGAAGTTACACTTTACTCTTGGCCTCGATAAGGTTCTCAGTCTTGCATTGTGTCTGCTTGTACCTGGGCAGTGCTGGAAGCCAAACAAATGGGCCACAAGGGGTGATTTACAGGGCTTGTGTAACAGCAGCTGCGCTGACTCTGGAGAAGCTGTGCTGCTGGAGCTGCCTGCCTCCTCTAAGCTCGTGCAACATTACCCTGAAAAGCTGCTTATGAAATAAAGCAAACCTCTTGTTTGCTTTGCTGGTTCTGTTGCAACTAACACAATAAGAAAATTGCAGCTACTCCTTTGGGGATTTTTTAAAAAATTAACGTTAATGATGCAGGTTCATTGGTTCCTGATGAACTGTTCATTACATGGTATCGAACCAGTGATCCTGGATCATAATTAATACTCACCAACATTGAAATTCACAATCATTTAAACATATTTTTTATGTTCTTTTTAAATAATTTGCTGTTAACAGTGTTTTTTGAAAGACGGGGAAATGCTGTGAAAGTTCACTGCTTGTATTGAGTGTATTTGTGCATTGTGTGATGATAACACGTGGCTATATGTTGCAGGTTTAATTTAATCCCTGAAAGGGTTCTCCCAGTTCTAAAGGAAGAAAGAGAAATCACTTTTAAAACATTGTGCCACTCTTTTTGTCCTGTAAAGCTAAGAATGTTTCTTAGACTAAAAATTATGTTTACCTAACCAGACTATAGCCTTTTTGAGAAATTTGAGTGGGAAAAAAGCCTCAAAAATTTTCTTTAGAAAACTCAGAAGTAGGAAAATATTGAGTATTTTTGTCTTGTTTTTAATTGTGGGTAGGAGAATATCTTCTCTCTTTCTCTTAGACTATTCAACAATTCTGGAAGCTTGTGAAAATAAAGATTTTCTTTGCTCAATGGATGACTGATTTTACATATTTTTTGACTTTTCTTTGTGATCATCCAATTCCCTTAGAGTGCTTCCTTACTGACACTTTTACTCTCAGTATAAATATTCTTGAGTAGAGAGGCAAACAGGAAGAATATTGCAAATTTGATAATTACTTATACTTTATTATACGTATTAGATATTATCTATAAATATAAATTTAAAATATGTATAGATACACATATTAATCACCTTGGTACAGTTTGGGAGGTCAGAAGTTTGGAAAAGAGTCACATACAAGTTTTCTGTGTAGCAGAAATTATGAATTCTGATGCTGTTGTAGGCAACCTGTTCCACTGTGCCTTTCCTTGATTCCACTCCATTTCCCTTTCCTTCCCAGATAATCTTCAGGCAGGGTTGTCTGAAGAAAAAACAATGGACCATTAAATAGGATGTGCTGGTCCAACTTTTAAGGCAAAAATACTTATTTTATCAACATTTCATTGCAATTGGGTATTTTTGTTTCTTTTCTTTGAAAGCCAGATACTCATCCATTCAGAAGGCATTCTCTTTGCTTTTGTTAGACATTAGGTCTCTGCAGAAATCTATTATTCATTGTATAAGCAACTAACAAACAAGTGATCTCCTAGGTCTGCAAGTTCTCTCCAAATACAGTTGCTAGAAGAGTAAGACTGACATGTATGTTTTCTCTATTTCCAAAACACTTTTTAGCATTTTGCTTCAATTCTTTAAACCACAATCCCTCATCACAAAGGATTACTATTGAATTTTTCTATGTTGTATTTTGTTCCTATCAAACTTTTTGGGAAAAAAATTCTAAAATTTATGTAGTTTTTATTTGCAGCAGTTTTAAAGAAATCCTAGATAGATGAATTTAGGAGTTGTCACAAGAAGTGCTGCAGGAATTTACAATTGAAAATTTTAAAAAGTTGTTATTGGAGTGTTATCGTCTTAACATAAAAACTGTTTTTATGTTTCAGTTTACAGAATCCTCCAGGAAGCAAGGCTTTCAGAGTATTTGCTGTTGTTTGAATCTAGCAAGTAAAACACACAACAGGCAAGTGAAACCCGAGCAGTTGGAAAAGATTAATACAGGCCATTTCTTGTGATTCCTAAAATTTGTATAAAGCTGTAACATTGTTGTACAGAAGATGTATACTGCTTTCCACCAAGAAATTTAAGTTACATATAAATCTTAATGAAAAAAATCTGTAAAAATAAACATGGGAGAAAAATTCATTTGAAAATCTATAATGATATATAACATTACTTTGAATCCTGTGTTAAATATTGCTATATTTTCTTAGCAGTTA
Source organism: Onychostruthus taczanowskii (assembly GCF_017590055.1). Taxonomy (NCBI): domain Eukaryota; kingdom Metazoa; phylum Chordata; class Aves; order Passeriformes; family Passeridae; genus Onychostruthus; species Onychostruthus taczanowskii. Next base: position 11,549,129 of record NW_024501459.1, read on the forward strand.
CTCCTATACAGTTAATTCAAAGCTCATAAATGTTCTTTGTTTTCTTCATCTGAATATATTATTGTATGGTGCTTTATATATGCCACTAACAGTAACCTTAAAACTATACCAGAGGGAGGCCTGAGTTTTTATTTTCAATGTACATAAAAGAAGTCATCCCAATATTTTGATAAAATAAATACATATATAACTTTTTGATTTAAAGTAGCATTAACTATGAAAGCATCAATGAAGAGGCTAGATTTTTCTCAATTTCACACTAATCATAACAAGTAAAAATACCTATTTTGAAATAAATTGGGATAAATTCATATGAAATATAGGAAGAAGCCCTAGGTCATGCTAGCATGTTTTCCTCTGAAAAATATTCTTAAGAGACTGGGTCATTCATGTCTATTATTTTTTAAATAGATTAATAAAATATTTATTGGATGCTGCTAAGCTCTTTATTTCAAACAGCCATAATTCATTATGGCCCAATTCTTCACAGATATCCCACTGTTTTGGGATGGGTGTGTGAAACAGACATATATAACCTTGAAGGATCTCATAAAATCTTTGTATTGAGAAGTGCAGTAACCAGAAATTAAGGAATAAGCTTGAAGTTCTGCACAAACACATGCTTTACTTTCGCCATGTGATTCCTTCAATGTACTTAAATTTGGGTTCACAAAAAATGTAATATTGTACAAATCCAAAAAAATTTGCAAGCTTATAGCCTTGAGCTGTACATTTTATCAATATGCTAAACATTAATATAGGAGTAAATGTTCAAAAAAACCAAAGAAAACGGTAACAAAGGCTAACCTCGCTCCTTGTGACCTGGCAAATACTCCTGCAGGCCAGGAAGTATAGTGGCACGAAGCCCAGTGACAATTATGTCATTTGTTGCTTCACAATTTTAAAGAATTCATTTATGATGAACAGCTTGATACATTAATTTTACCATATTATGGTATATGAAGAACATGTAGTGGTGATACTATGTTTCTTTCTATGAAAAGTGTATTGGTGCTTTAAGACTGAAAAGCTTTTAAACTTTATTTTTGGTATATTTTGTTTCTGTTGTTGAATTTATTTCACTCCAACATGTAAACTTATTCATATTCTTCATATTTTAGAACACTATATTCTGCCTTCTCTTTTGCTACATGTACTACCTCATGTAGTTAGGCAAGCTTTGTTAGTTTTTTTAATCAGTTTTGAATAAAATTAATTTACATTGTAAGAATACCTTTCATTGGTGGTTTTTTTTTTTTTTTTTTTTTTTTGGTCCTGATTCAAGAGAAAAAATGTAATAGCCACCCTGAATATTAGCCTTTGTTTGTTTTTCTGACCTAAACATTGCAAGCAGCCATAATCTGAGGTTCTAAAACTGTAAAGGGAGTTTAGACCTAAAACTTTCATTAATTGCATCAGAAGTCTTATGGATAAATCTCATTTTTCAAGTTTTGACCAGGGTCAAATCGATGAGGAAGACTAAGAGTCTTTTATGTACAACCCTATTTTTTTTCTGCAAGTAGTGGCCATTGAAAGAAGCTTTTATATAGATTTTGCAATACTGGCATTAACCATTTCTCAGGATTGAAACCAAAGTACAAGTTCCTGTGCAACAGGGCATGGGTTTACCCTTGGGGCCGTAACAATAAAATTAGTGCTTGGTGGGAGGAGAAAGAGAGCTCCAACATTCCATGTGTGAATAATTGCTGTAAGCAGCTCTACTAACCAACAGAGCGACAAGAAGAAAGTTACTCACCACCCTTTATCCTCACATATTGCATTGCTCAAATTTTTGGAGTTCTATTGCTTTCCCCCATGCAATGACTATCCTGTTCTTATCTAAATATTCCAGCTAACACCAGCTTTTTGAGAAACTTTCTTCTGTATTTACTGTAAGTAATAAGTCAATGAGGAGACATTTCCAGAAAGTTGTAGAGTGGGAGATACACTTTGGTATTTCTTTCTGCAGCAGAAGCAACTGTAGGCCAGATGCTCACAAGAAATTCACACAAAGCCCAAAAGAATAACTAACAGTATGAGAAAACTTTGCTGATGAACAAAGCATACAGAAAAGTCAATTTTTGGCTTTAGTGAACTTGGGACATTTACTCATAGTACTAGCTGGACATGAATTAAGGAAACTTAAAAAATATTTCCTAAAATGTGGATGCTGAGGAATTTTTATTAAAGGGTTCACATACTTTGTTGTGTCTTGATTTCTGCATAGAGGACTGTCTGATCGAAAAATTTTGCATAAAGTGATTTTGCAACCAAACTTGAAACACAGGTTGGGAGAACCTTTGTGTAAGTTTACAGCTTTTTAACTGAAGAAATAGATTCAAGTTGTATGTAAATGTCAAGAGTGTCAGCTGTCTATGGGTTCTCAGTGGATTTGAAAGAGGAAAATAACATCAGCTTTTTTTCATGTATTGATAGATATGTTCAGGACAATGCATGACCCTTTACTTCATATGGCAGAGATGTAACCAAGGTACTCACATTAACAGTGTCTTCTGTGTGGCAATTGCTTTTGAAGTATGTTTTGAATTTTGTTTAAAAGCCAGATAACCCAGATTCCTGTGAATACACAAGGGAGGGTTTATTTCCTGCAATTTCTGCAGTCATACAAAGGGCAAGATTTAGAAACATAAATATTTGGAAGCTACAAAGATTATTCATACAGTGCAATATTCCATTCAGAAATGTATATAAATACTGTATGAAATACTGTACAGTCACACTTCTATGGCTTAAGGGTTTTTATAGCATCTGTAGAACTCTAGGGAATTATACAAGGAGTGAAAAGCCTGAAGATTTTTTGTTTCATTCAGTGCGTAATATGTATCTTAGAGAGCTTTAGATATACAAATGACAGCACACTTTAACACTCAGAAAATTGCATATGATTTTATAAAAACATGCATTGTGAATATAGGAAAAGAAGCCATGCTGCCAGTCTTAGCTTTAGCCTGCCTTTGCTGTCAGAAATAAATGATGGAGATAGTATTTTATATATGGTCGTTATTTTTATTATTGATCTTGTTCTTAGTAAAGCAGAAGTCCTTGACATGACAAGTGAAAATACAATATGATGTGATTCCTGCTCCATGTTAGCATAAGATGATAATGTGACACCTGGAATTTGCCATCAGCTGTTCAATGATCTGTGCTGTCTTGTTCATCTCAGCCTGTTTGCTGGGAGACAGATTCCTACATCATTAAACCATCACAGCATTTTGTAAAAAGTGCTAATAATGAGTGTTAAATATTCAGAAGCTAGCAAAGCCCCCAGTCACACCAGCTTAGTATGGTAAGGCACAGGAAAATAGAAGAGACGAAAGGAGGAAAGTCAAGAATATGCAACCAAAATGGCCATGAAGCTCCTATGTGTTACTATCAGCATCAATTACTGCAGTAATCACCCCAGTTATTCAATACAATATCTGCCCCCAGTGCTCTATCCAATACTGGTTTTGTCTTTACTAACAATGGGCTTAGTCTCTGAGGGTTGGCAGCAAAGCTGTTGGTTACAAACTGAGATACGCTGGCCAAACAACACTTTGTCTTAGTAGGCACAGAAAAGATTTCAGTTGCCAGTATCAGTAACTCTTGGGCTTTTAAATCTCCAATTTTATTTTAAACCGTAAGGATTTATAACAATATTAGCAATAATATTGAAATTTAATATGAAGTCTGGTTATGCAGTTTAAAAAACTTTATTTGATGTGTTTGCAGTTATTTTTGAATGAATGATTTTCCATGACAATATCCATAATAAGAGTATGATCTTAAAATAAATGCAAGAACTTGCCTTTAGATTTGCTCATGTATCTGCAAGCTGAGAAACTCATAAGACTTTGTAGTAATACTAATTATTTTTAGGATCCTCAAGAAATTAGAAGTGCTAGGAGGTAGTAGGGCTTCCAAACAGCCTACACAGTTTGAAAAACAAGTACTTCAGAGGCTTAATTATTCACTTAGGCTTCTTTATATGCAATGTAAATAGCAATCTGGCTCTGACTTCTTATAAATTGCTGCTACTGTACATCTCAAAGATAAATTGGAAACAGTTGCTAAATAAACCTCCCTGTAGTCAGTTCAATTTTCATTCCATATTTATCTGTTAAAATCCATCTGTTTCTTATTGGTGGTTGTTTGCCTACTGAAGATCATGTCCTCTGAATAAGTATTTCTTTCATTGTGTCAGAACAACTCCAAGACCTTTGAGGCTGCAGGCTGCACTGAACACAGAAACAGAGCAATCATTTTATGCAAAAGGACTTAGTCTCAGATTTTGGATTTAGCTCAGTTTGGTACACAAAGAAGTGCATTGTATGAATTGATTTAGTGCTTACTGTACAGGAGGTGATAGTCCTATTCCAGCACAGCTATAAAACTGAGCCAAGGAATAATTTTGTGAAATACTCTGAGCCCTTCTCTCTTATCCAATAAGAGCTGCAGGGTAAAGTAGATCACTTTGCCATTTTAAATAAGAGGAATAGCTAGACAGATGGGTTAGGTGGCTTATTAATAAAGACATGCCTTTCTGCCAGTGACTGAGGGTTTATTCACATTATACCAAACATGTTCAGCGATGTGCAGATGGTGCAGATGCTGTGATTTTTTTGCTTGGCACTAATATTAAAAGGATTTAAATTTGGACACTTCTGATAGCTTTTAAAGCATTTTAAAGCAGTTTTGTAAAGTAACAAGGCAATTAGTTTCTAATTTGTTATTGTTTTGTAATATGTAAATATTTGTCCTAGAAATAAGGAAGTCATACCTTGACTGAGATGCACTGTTGCATCTACTACACAATAAAAGTATTCTTCTTTCTTTTCTGCTAATGCTTCAATTCAGTTTGTAGTTTTCATTGCAAGTCCTGGAGAAGTACAGTCCAATTAAAACACCTAAATATAATTGAGGAAAATCATAATCTCGACCAAAGTGTCTCAGAAGACATTAAGCTCTTACTTATCTCATCAGTACAGCACCCAAACAGTAACTCAGAACCACTCCTATAAAAATGTCAGTCTATGGCCCCTGAGAAGGCTGAGATTCCAGCCCAGCTTCTGATTTAACATAAGTCAAAGGCATGGAAAAAGGTTTAATAGGAAATGTGAGACAAATTTTCAGCAAAAGCTAGAATAGTTGAGATATCAGAGAATATGAGAAATGCCTCTTAAGGAAAGAAGGGCACTTTGATGTATTAGGAGATGAACCTATGTACTTGTATCACACGATCCATGAGTAGAACTGGTAGATGCTATTATAGAACAGAGTGAATATGAATAAGGATTGATCTCAATACCTTAAAACTGTCTGTTTACTATCCCAAAGCAAATAACTTTTAAGCAACACCTGAAAGCTCATTAAGTTGGTTTTTTGGTTTGTAAAAGTAGGCAAAAACTAAGGTCAGGAGGGCTGAGAATGAGAATTTTTCTGGAGTTTGGCTAATAGGGGGATAGGAACTTGATGAGGTATACTGGTGCACAAAAATCGGATGCAAATTTTCTAGTTCACTCACAAGTACTCAAACTCTCAGAAAACAGTTTTCCTGTGAGCTTTATTCTTTCTGCCAACAAAACACTGAAATGGGTATCCGTTTGAGTTATTACATTCCCTTGTTTTGTAGGACTGGCAGAAAAAAAATGATTTGTAATTTGTTTTAAAAAATGTAGGTCTGAAGTTATTTAGTGATAGCTGTAAGATGAAATAAGAAATATCCCTTGTATTTCAGAAATACTTCTTTATGCCTTGAATCTGCTTATAATACAAAGCTACAGCTCTCAGTGTTCTCTGATTATAAAAAGACTATTATGGATCTTCCACATTTAAGAACTATTCTAAGAGTCAGGAGGTGATGGATGTGGAAGATGGAGGTGGGGGAGTTGTTTGTTTTACAGTTTTACCATAATAGGTTTCCCGAATTGGTTAGATTAGTTAGCAAGTACATCTTCCTGTCTTCTAAACAGAGCAATCTCCTAATTTCTAGAGTTAGATATTTGTTTAAATTTGTAGATATAGAGGTGCCAAACTGTAATTTATTTTAAATAATTTACAAAAACTTAAAACTGAATTTATATTCCTGTAGTCTGTTCAATTCAAGACTCTTGTCTTTGCTGTTGTTTCCAATCTTTAGTTCATCATATGTCTCTGCCAGTTTGGCCAGTAATACCCTCCTGATAATATATATTTCTAGGCAGCAGTGTGTTAGGAATGAAAATCCAGAGAATATGCATTGATAAAAGGTTGTAATGATATGTGGGTTATCCTCACAGTGCAAGGAAAGTAATCTGCTTGTGTGGAATGCAGTTTTTTTTCCCCAAAAGCCACTATAAAGGAAATAGCGTCTTTCAACCTACTGCCTAACTGATATGTGTTAGTGAAGGACTTGTTATTCAGGAAAACTTCTGGGGTTGACCCCGGAGTTACAAAAAGTATCTGCACAGTTGAAGTTGCTACCCAACTCTCATAACTCATGCCTAGTGACAGAAGTGACTGTGAAATAGAGGCAGTGCCTCTCCTCCCACCTAACCCAGCTTCTTTGTGTCTCAGCAAGAGCATAAATGCCTCTTTTCCTTCCTAGTCAAAGGTGTGAGTTTCAAAAGAAGAGAAAATCTTGAGAGGATGTCTGTGGTGCTATCACTCTGCACAGCAGGGCTAGAGGGATGGCAGACTGCTTGCAGGGCTCTGTCACTGGAAATGCTCATGTGAAATCACAGAGAGAGGGAGGGAGGGAGGGAGGCAGGGAGGGAGGGAGGGAGGGAGGGAAGGAGTCCTGCCATAGAAGGAGTGTGTACAAGGAAGAATGATAACAAAGGCATCTTCAGCATTGTAATAATAATGACAACAGACCATTTTTGAGCACCAGAAAATTTAGCAAAAAGTATTATGAAGCCATCAAGCTCTTTATTACTATATAATGGTGCAAAATTGACAGATGATTTTCAAAAACTGGAATAAGGGTAGCGTTTCTTTAAATAATAATAATAATAATAATGATAATAATAATAATTCAGCTGTTAGCCAAAATTTTATGATGATGTCATGATTTTTTATCTTGGTATTTCAGATTTTTTTTAGTGGAAAAAAGGTAAACATTGTCTCTTTTTAATGATGTCTTATGTTGGTATGAGGTACGTTAATATAAAGAGACTTTTATAAAGATAGCTAATCCACTTCACTGGGACTTTCATTGCTCATGATCATGGAATCACAGAATGGCTGAGGTGGGAAGAGATCTTTGAGTTCAGCCACCCTGCTCTAGCATGGCCACCTAGAGCTGGTTGCCCAGAACCATGCCCAGACAGTTTTGGAGTGTCCCCAGGGATACCACAGCCTACCTGGGCACTCTGTGCCAGAGCTCAGTCATCCTCACAGTAAAAAATTAATTTACTGATGTTTAGAGGAAACCTCTTGTGTTTCAGTGTGTGCCCATTAACTCTGATCCTGCCACGGGCACCACTGAAAATAGCCTGGCTCCGTCCTTTTTTCATCCTCCCTTCAGGTATTTATGGACCTTGACAAGATCCTTCCGAGCCTTCTCTTCTCCAGGTGGAACAGTCCCAGGTCTCTCAGTTTTCCTCATTGGAGAGAAGCTCCAGTGCCTTAATCATCTGTGTGGCCTCTTGTTGGATTCTCTTTAGGCGCACTGCTGGCTCATATCCCATTGGTGTCCACCAGAGCCCCCAGGTTCTTTTCTTCAAAGCTGCTTTCCAACTGGGTGTTCCCCAGTATACAGTGGTGCACAGAGTTGTTCCACTTCAGTTGTAGGACTGTGACATATGACCTGGCACTTCAGCCACTCCTCCCAGTTTGTGTCATCAGCAAACTTGCTGAGAATATGCTGTCCCCCTTCACCTAGACGGTTAATGAAGATGTTGAGCAGGCTTGGATCCAGTACAGGTGCCTGGAGAACACTGGTCTGCAATGAGACTTTTTGCCACTGATCATGATTCTCTGGGTGCCGCTATTCATCCAGTTTTTAATCTACCTCACTCTCTGCTCATCAAGGCCATAACTCATTAATCTTCTCTGCAAGGGTCTTAAGGGAAAGAGTTGATCTATTGACAGAAAGGATCCTCTTTATGCCTTGCCTCTAGTGCTTTTTACTAGTCTGTGATTAATCTGCTCAACCAGTGGCTGCAGGATCAGGAAGTTTAATGCAGGGATTAGTAGGGATTAGTTGATGCTTTTCATTCTTTAGGTGGGGGTAGTCTACAGACACTGGCAAACACATATATATACATATATATATGTATGCATATATATATGTATATGTATACATACATATACCTATATATACGCACACATATGCAGTCATATTTTCATATTATTTTCATATTATTTTTCATATTTTCATATTATTTTTGGAAAATAACAAAAAATAACCTTTTCAGTCTTATCATACGACTCTTGCTGGATGTATGTCTGTGACCTTCATCTAGCTCTAAACAGTGTCCTGAATTTCCACTGTCAGGAGCCCAAAATACCCACCTCAGAACACGTGCTTTACAAAATGGAAGAGTAGACTGAAAGTGATGACCAGTTTTGCTGTTTCAGGTGACTGTTACTCAGTCTTGTAATCACTGACAGACATATTCAAATTTAAAGCATTGTGTCAATCTATTAATGCCTATTTGCATAAACTAAAGACACATCTCAGAAAACAATGCAAAACTGGGAGGTGTTGTAGTGCCATGAGATAAGACAAAACTCTGTAAAAAGTAAATGTTTTTTCTACATTATATCAATAAACAAAGCAGAGAGATTTGAGTGTGATGAATGAACTGATTTAAAAAAAAAAAAATTATTTGTCTGATTTCACCAGAACAGCTCTATGGGGAACAGAGGAAGTAAAGCACATTGGTTTAGAAATGTTTGATGAAGTAGCATGAATTATAGAAGTTTCAAAACAGTGTGAAATTATTTCAGAGGGAAAAAAATACTAACAAAGAAGTGAACAAGTTTTTTTTAAATGCTTTGCTTCTCTATCACATAAGAATGACTGACTCTGGCTTTACTTCAGACAGCCTCAGTGGTGTTTAAAATTCCAGGTGGACGCTTAATCTTAGATCTCGCTCCTTTCTCTCCACTACGTACATTTCCTCAACAGTCTTATCCCTGCATGTCTTTTTGGGATGCTTTGCTGTGATCCAGGTGTGTGTATCTCTCTGTATGCCAGCCTTTTTGCACAGCAAGATGACTAATCTTGTACCCTCTACTACTGTGAATAAGAATAGTGCACAGAGACACAGGATGTTCTTCCAAGCAAGGTACAGTTCACTTCAACCAAAGGAATGAAACAGGAATGGTCTCATTGCCTCATTGCTAGAGGTCTTTCTGCCCCAGAAAAGCCTTGAGCTTTCCCTCTCTTCTCTATGTGGGCTGGTCTCAAACTTGGTATGTCAAGTTTGGAGATGAAGTTACAAATCTTTTGACTTTCAGACAGTCTTTGTGCTTGACACAGCTGACAGCTCCGTTGATCTCTTTCTGCCAGGGAATGCATGCCCTGGCATAATGAACAGGATTTATTGGTTTAAAGGACACAATTTAGTAAAAAAAAAAAAAATCTGCTAACTTTACTGTCATGTGGAAGAAGCAACTGCCTGTAATGGCCCATTGTCCCAGTTGTCCTTGAGCTGCATAGCTGAAACTCTTCTAGCCCCAAAGCTTTTTCTTCATTTTCCACTTTGACAAACAATCTTAGACAAGAAAAACAACACCAACATTTTTTCACAGTGATTTTTAAAAGCTCAGGCCAAATTTTCAGGTGGTGTCAATCAGGCCAGTGATTTTCACTTCAAGGAAAATTTGCTAATTTACATGAGCTGATAGTATAGTTTAGAATTCTAAAGCTACAGTTTTCAAAAACTCACAGAAAATAAACATTTGCAAAGCTTTTTAAAAGGACATCTAAATTGGTTTCATAGTCTGTCACCTCCATAAACTTATACAACAGACCATGCATGATTTCCTGTTCCCAGGCTCATTTCCTGGTTTACAACACAAAATGGTATTGCAGGGAAACAAACAAAACTCTCTTTAAATTGATGGTGTTTTTAAAAAGTTACTGCTTTTGAAATAAATATTTCATAAATAACTGGTTATACAATGGAGGATATCTCTTCCAGCATGAAGGTAATTGTATTTGCTGCATGGATGGGACAGAAACTCTAGCTTGCACCATGAAGTAATTTTACTGTCATTAATTTTCTTTGACTGAGAGAGACTCTTTTGGCAACCCCTGCAGAGTCCCCAGCACACAAACTATTTATGCAAGCTGAACTCAGAGACAGAGTTTAAGCTAAGCACAGTGGAAATAATGGTAATGTAAAAAGCCAGGTATTTGGAGCAGTCTCATACAAACTAATAGGTATTTGTTTTTATAGGTGTGTCCTGGTGAGCCAGTTCTAGATGATATTTTGCCAGACTCCAAAATGTGCCAAATCACAGGGGAGTGGTCTGATTTTTTTTTCTCTGCATCTAGTGAATATTTAGGGGGACTGAACAAGAAGCTCTTTAAATTAGTTTTGTCGATTTAGTCTTTGTTATTATTTGGTGGAATATAGATTACATCCTATGAATATGTATGGTATTGCATAACCCAAACCTCTGCTCCTTAGCATTGCTTCAGGAACACTCAGAGGGAAAAATACACACACCCCTTGTTCTCTATTAATTAGGGCAAAAAATCTATGATACAAACGGTCCTAATTGAACCTGAATGAAGTAACAATGGTGGGTTTTTATTTAATATGTATATATATGGATATTCATATATGTTTGTTGGTACATAACCTGTACATTTATAGACAAATTTTCTAAAAAATCTGATTTCTGGAGTACAGGGTTAGAAACTACATGTAGGAACATAAAATCAGAGTAAAACAATACTTAATTCACCTAGTCCTTTGAAAAATCTATCCCTGCAGAAGGCACTTGTAGATAAGATCAGAGGTACTTTGAAAACCTAATAATTTTAGTAGATGATTCTGGGGGAAAATAGCTACTAAATCATGAACATATTTAAACTACATTCTGAAACAATGTGATAGTCATATTTTTTCTTCTTTGTTTCCATCAGCTTTTTAGAAAATCAGAGTATGTGTGTGTACATATAGGCATATATATGTAAATATTCAGAAAATATTAAGGAGTAGGGAAAGGAAGACAATAAGTGAAAAAGAGAAAAAAAGGAAATATCTCTTTTATAGTTTGGGGAAAATATTTCTGTATTAAAATAGGCCTGATAATTTTTGCATTCTGTTGGAATGGATAAGCAGAGCCATTTTCTAACCAGATAGTAAGTAAAATGTGCTAACAATTGGCCTGGCATTTACTTGTTTGAAATCAAACCATTTGAACACTGGGAAAATATCATACTATTATCTGTAAGGTGGCTATCAAATTTCGGTAATAATATTTTACATGCAATACCATAATTCATATAAGCACAATTAACATTTCTCAGAATCACAGAAGGCTGAGCTGAGAAGGAATCTCTGCAGGTGTTCTGGTCCCCTGCTCAGGCAGGGTCTACTAGAACCCGTTGCCCAGGACCATGACAGCTTTTGAATATTTCCAAGGATGGAGGTTCCACGACCTCTGAGGGCAACCTGTGCCACTGCTCCATCATTTAACGCAGACATATGATGGAAAACAATGTGTGTAGCACACCACCAGGGGCGAACCCAAAAATTGTCCTGCTTGAGAAATAAGTAGGAGCTCGTGATCAGTTTTGAAATAAAATTTTCTTATTTCCTTTTCCATTACTGACTATACTCCCATGCCAATATTTCCTTTTTCTAAAATGTCATCACTCACACAGTCTTTTGTCCACATATTATTGTTTACCATCCTCTATATTTGGAGGGTCCTGAAGGGGTCGTTTAAATTGCAGATGATTATTTCTATCCCCACAGGCAGTGTTTCCTTTCTATTTGAATGTATAAGCAATCCAATATAATTTTGACTTTGTTGTTGCCAGACTCAGGAAAAATAAAATCAGAACGACAAAGTTTGTATGCACAGCAAAACCAGATGTGTTAACATGAGAGGTAAAAGTGAATAGGCAAATTTGAATGAAGGCAAAATCATTTCTCAATGGGGTAAGATGAGACTAAGGATGTTTGAGGGGCAAAAAGTGTGCTAGCCTTTATAATAATATTTTAAAACTGCTTAAATTTTATCCAGAAGAAAAATCTACAGTTCCTTCACAAACTACTACTTGCTATTGAAGAAGAAAAGTTATTGAAATGAAAATTGACATTTGACTGGAACTTGGCTGCGCAAAGCTTTATGGGCTACAACAAACCACTTATCTTGATATATTTGAGTTACTAGTATCTTAATGTATTTCTTCTTATCTAAGATTCCTGAATTTGGCATAATTAAAATTACCTTCAATAACTTCAAAAACAATACCTTTAAAGAAACTTGGGCAGGGATAATAGGCCCATCAAGTGTGTCATTTGAAGACACACCTTCCCTTATACGAGCATAATTCCTCCAGTTAGAAAAGGTATCACACACTGGTGGTGGGTCAAAAGACTGCCACTGGTGCTCACCACTCCCTTTTATCCAACCACCTGGAAATCATCCACTTCTGGACTTTCAGACTGTTGGCCACCCATGAGCTAGAAGATCCCTTGATCCAGGGAGCTGAGGGCAGCAGGGGCTCCCTGGAGGGGTAGGGCAGGGCCTGGAAACCCATCGAGGAGCAGAGCATTATCAAGCTGGGCATGGTGACGGTGGGGCTGCAAAGTTTCTTGCACCATGCTAGATTTCATCCCCTATGCTCAGATGAAAGGATCTCAGCTGTTCCCTAGAGTCTATGCTAAGATGGAGGCCCACAAAAAGGCAACAAGCTCATCAGTAGCTGCAGCAGTTTCAAAATGCATCAGTTCTAAAACTGAAATATTTCTTTTCCTGCCATAAGGAATTCCTAGTAAAGATTACTCAGTAAAAGTTAGTGTTTTGCTTTTGGAGATCGAATTTTCCCATTCTATCTGCTACAACTTCTACAGGATATCATTTTCCAACAGAATCCCTTGAAAAGTGCTTTAGTTCTGAAACTGAACCAAGTCTGTTATTAATATTTACCTTCTGTCTTCTTGTACTTCATGCAGGACTAGGAAATTTGTTCCATACATAAATCTACACTTCCTTCCTTTCTCTCTTCTTCATTCTATCTACAGTCTAGCCTCCTGTGACTTATAGCATTAAAGAAAAGGGAGTATATATGACAGAGTCAGGTTCTGAGGAATGCATTATGCTATGAGAGATGCAGTCACTTATTGGAATGTAAAAATGTTAAGTATTCAACCAGGCCCTTGTTCAAGAGAACCAGTTTCAATGCCATTTTCAGCTAGCAGAAGAGGTGGAGTTTTTAAAATGCTTGTTGAGTTCCCACTGAATGTAAAGTTTCTCAAAAAATATTTATGTTCTGGTCCTCAAAACCCCTCTAATACTGATGACACTTCAGTAAATAAATAAAACAAACCATCAAATTGCATTGAAGTGGTAAAGTAACTGGGAGACAGATTAGACACTACTACAAGTTTTTCTTTTCCCCTCTTTGGTACTTTAACCCATAAGGCTGGAGAGTGTACATTGAGCAGGCATTCAGCTCTGTTCAGCTCTATTGCTTTGCACTTCTGAACAAGCCAGATACTGGAAAATCATTGAAATTCCTCTCAGATCCACAGGCCTTTACAGATATGGGGCTGTGCACTAAGCATTTAACATGGTCTTTGGGAAAGAAGAGTCAATAATATTGCCATATACATTCATTTAGTTGTAGTAGAATTGGCTATCACCCATGAAACACATAATTAAGAACCATTTTTCATAAACAAGTCTCCTTGCAGCCTAGCAAATAAGGATACTTACTGACTACTATGCTCAGTGCTTGTTTCCGAGATCTTTTAGAGACAAATGCCAAGCAAGCAATACCTTCTAGTAATACCTGTTTGTGCTATAAGATTATTTAGAAATCATGAGCAGGTTTCTTGTTTAGCAGACAAGGTGTTCAGAGTTAGTTCATAGCACGACATTTACTGCCTTTAGTTCAAATATTTTTGAGTGGTCTGAGGTGGCTGTCACATTACTAAATTGGGCTTTTAAACAGTAATGTGAATACTTGGGGTGGGGGCAGTTGTGGTGAGTTGCTTCTCTTAGATTTTAGTTGGCACTAGTTAATGGAAAAGCACCAGCAAGATATTGACCTCACTTTAAACTCTTAAAGTAAGATACAGAAACTCACATTTTCTAAAAGAAATGTCAGAAATTATGTATTTGAATCCATACATGGGCAATTGAGTGATTTACTCAACATTCACTGCTTTACTGCTTTTGAGCACTGGGAGTTTTTATTAATTTAAATTTTTATGGGAACACAAATAAAAGTAAGCAAATCTAAATAAACATCCATTTTTCTTTGATTGTTTAAATTTACATTTGTTTTGTGTAGGTTGTGTTTAACTCCAGTAGACAGCCACTATAGCACCACACAGCCACTTACTCCCCTGCGTTAAATTAAAGACAGAATCCAAAAAGCAAAAGTGAGACAGCTTGAAGGTTCAGATCAAGACATTTTAGTAAGGACAGCAGAAGCCACACAAGCAAGCAATCCAAAACAAAGAATTAATTCACTACTTTGACCTCCATCAGTTATGTTGACCACTTGGGACAGGAGAGGTAATGCCCTAAAGTCATTGGGCAACAAAACCAGTTGCCCTAAAGTCACTGGGCAACAAAACCAGTTCTGGTCAGGCCACTGCTGCTCTTGCACTTCTTCACATGAGGCACATTCTCCATTGGTGCCCACTATGTTCTGTCCACCCAAATAGAAAACACTAGAATTTCACAAAAAAGGAGACAGTAGTTCTTGACCACAGTAGATTTCTTCTTTATCCATGCAAAAAGGGTAAATATACACTCTTAATCTCTAAAAACTCTTTTTCACACTCAGTGTTGATTATAGAAGAATGATGGCTCTTCAGAAAGAGTGAATTGTTTAGACAATGTATAAACTGAGTTTTTGTAAAAGGAATGTTCGCAAAGGGCACACCTATATTAGTGATAGAGTGCAGAGAAAGGTTATTTCCGGTGTGAATTTTCCTTATAGCTCCACTTGGAGTCTTTCTATATACTCTGAAGTGTATTACTGCAGCTCTGAAGATGCACATTTTTGATGGAAAAAAGGTTGAAGCCATCTACCTAACTAGAATGCCCTGTTTCCAATGTGTACATAAAGTTTTTAATAAATTTTCTCATTATTAATATATGGTAAGAAATAGAACTGGGAACTGGCAGAAACTTCCCTGCAGGCAAAAATGTGATACAGACATTTGATTGGAAACTATAACAGATCACAATTCACAGATCACAGATCACTGTTGTCTGCACCATTTGCAAAGAGAAACATCCAAAGAGTACCAGTGGGGAACTTCTCAATTTGGCTAAATTGATCATGAGCTACTGATACAAAGTTCCATCTTATTGGAATATACTAAATCAAGTGACCTTTTGCAAAGATAAAGTCAATTTCAGTATTAAGTTACCAATCAACAAAGCAGAAGGAACAAAGGAGAGCATGCTCAGATTATTTCTTTTTGAGTGGCCAATTCTTTGTCATCCTGTAAAACAGAACTCAGTTTCCCATTACTGCTGCTCTGAAAAGTATTGCAGAATACAGGAAAACAAACTCCAGGTAGAATACAGGAAAACAAACTCCAGGTACAAAGGCTTTAGGATTTGGAAAACTCCAGTTATTGTGAATGCTGCTATGTGTAAATCATTGAAGAATACAGAAGGTGCATTGTACTCATCCTCTTCCTATACTATTTGCTGTGCTTTTAATCAGTTTTGTAGAACACCATATTTACATGTTTGTCTGTAAACTGGGAGACTTTCCCTTGGAAAATGAAAGGCACTTACAAAGCATACCAAAACATAAAATGCTTCTCTAGTAAACTCTACTTCTCTCTCTAGGGAGAATTACAGAACTGGAGAATCATTAAAGTTGGAAAAGGCATCCAAGATCATCAAATCCAACCCTTAATAAAAGAACAAATGACACAAACCAGAAGATACTGGTAGAAGATGCTAATTGTATCTGTTAATGCTCAGCTGGAAGATACTCAGATACAAAGAGCAGGGCATCATTACAGAACCTGTTTGAAACATAACAGAAATATAATTAATCAGGTGGAATTCACATTTCTTAGCTGCACAGAGGAGATGACTTTGAAAAATTGCTTATTTTGTGGATTTTGTGCAATTTTATGCAGAAACCACCCTTGAACACTAACCATCATTGTTTATGACTCACTCTTTGCCATGTAATTTTTAATAGCCTCTGTTCTTGTCAACAGCTTCATTTAGTAACTGCCTCATTACTTTTCAAATTACAGGAGAAAGTAATTCAATTTAATGAAAGCTACTATCACTTTGAAGTCAATATTGATGTAAAGCTGCAGGGGAAAAGTAGCTAAATTTAATAAAAGCAGCAGCTTCTAAATTAAGCTCTGTGGCATCTATGCTTTTAAATTGTGTTATGCTTATTGTAGATGTAAAATCAAAGATATTTTTCAAGTACACACCTGGATGCCAGCTCTGGAATACAAAAATTCTGAACAAGGCACAGCAGTGCTGGTTTTTCTGGGTGAAGATTCTAGATGGGATTTAGTTCATCTATAAAGCTCATATTTTATAATAATATAATTACTAGTACAAAAGGCCAAGGTTGCCTGCAGGTGGAATTCACCCCTGTTTAGACACCAAGCATAAAGACTGCATTGCTTGCAGTACTGGTCTTAATAAGCAATACAATCATCTGTGGGCCTTTTATTGTCCTATGAATAAAGGTGAGCAGTGTGAACAGAATTCACTTCATTGCAATTACTGAACATTTTGATTAGAGAGGACAATCAAACCATGAAATTTTGACTTTGCCTCTTGCCCTTCTTGTATTAATGAAATATATACTAAAACACCATTGAAATCTTATTCATTCTGGAAGACGAATGAAAGCATTGTTATAAAAATCTCCCTCCATGAATCTACTTTGCCTCTTCACATGCTGTGGCTAAGGTTAAAAGATGTAACAAAAATTATTATTCAACTGACCTGACACTGGACAATTTTACAAAAGCAGTCTTTCACACTGTTTTATGTATTTCTTTGACTATAACTAAACAGATTCTAGGGTAGGAAAGAAAAGTTATAAGAAATATATTTTTAAAACTTAAGTTCCCTCTGTGAGACTTACATTTATTACTCTTCATACCTCTCAGCATAAATCCTTACCTAGTGATTACTTGCGTGCCTGCTCGTGTGCCTTTGTATGAACAAAAAAACAAAGTTAAAACAGGTTTTCATTTCAAAATATTTTTTCTTGTTTTTGTGTGAAAGGCAAGAAAGAATTGTTTAGCCTATGTCATTTCATTTGCCTGTTTCTGGAATTTTTGTACTATCTATTCCCTTGGAGAGTGCCCCTGCCTCTTATTTTGTATTGCTGGTAAAGACTGATAAGTTCCACTCTTAAAGCACAGCAGTTGTTTTCTTTTCTGTATTCTCTAAAGATGACTTATTATACATTTTAAATGACTGTGTGGCAAAGTCAATGTATATGTAGATTTGTATGAAATCACCTTTATCTACAAAGGTGTGAGGTCCAAAGACACTTACCTTGTATTATCTGTTCTTAGGCTGAACTTAAGTATTTCATTGGACTTAGACTAATTTGATTCAGTGATAAATGTTGACATAATTCCAAATAATCAATTCCTTTTGTGTATCTAAAGGAATACATATTCTCTATACAGAGGGATAATGATATTGCCATAAATTTCATTCTTAAATATCTTTCTGTGAAGAATATTTATATAGCAAAATGTTCACCAGTTTAAATCACATAATAAAAAAATACTGCAATAAAAAAAAAAAAGTGTTTAAGGATCTGGTGAATGACACAGATATCATTCTTTTCACATTAGAACTGTCTCCACATACACGTAATGGAGATATAGTGCAGAGAGTTGTAGTTAATTATTAACTTTTTAAACAAGTTCTCCTTTATGTTTTAATTGTCTTTAAAGAGTTTCTTATTATTATAGGCATAAAATAATTACGAAAACCCCAAAACCAGCATTTCTAGCCAGCCGTACTTCTTATACCATGTTTGTAAACATTCTCAGTATTCCCAGTAAGAGAAATAGTTACAATGTTTGTTTAAACTCTTGCAGTTACTCATATGGCAACCTATTAATCTTTACATAATTGACTTGAGATTGGAATTCATTTGATTTAGCCTCACACAAGGTATAGAATTTCTGTTGTCCAAAAAGATGTATTGGGCTGTATCATTTTATTTCTTTAGAACCTCAGAATGAGTATGTGGGGAAAAAAACCCAAATTTACCCTGACAAAATCTGGATGAATTGAGGCATGATGTACATGCATGTAACCAACTGAAAAGGCACCTGAAAAACTGCAAATGTTTGTTCTTAGAACATCTTTACCTTTTGAATAAATGGTAAAGGGTAAATTAAATAAATACCTAAGATGTTCTTAGAATATCTCTAACTTTTGAATATGAAATTTTGCAGGACCAGACACACATAGGCAAGATGTTGAATCACGTTTGAATTCCAAAAGTTCCATAAAGCAAAAGGGGCTTAAGAGGTTTATGTAATGTTTGAAGTGTCCTTTACAATTGTCAATTACCAATTGCCTCTGTCATAAAACAGGAGTTTTCAATCAGTCATCAATATCAGTCACTTGGATATCCCCATTCCTGGAAGTGTTCAAGGCCAAATAATCATACCTGAGAATATCCGTAATGCTACATAGGTTTTTGGATTTGTGTTTTTGTTTGTTTGTTTTTTTTTTTTGGTTTTTTTTTTTTTTTGTTGTTTTGTTTTTTGGTTTTTTTTTTTTTTTTTTTTGTTTTGTTTTGTTTTTTGGGGTTTTTTTGTGTTTTTTTTTTTTTTTTTTGAGGGCAGGGAGGACAGTTTTAAGATTAAGAGAAACCAAAAGGTTCTGCAAATTACATTATTAGAAAATTGTTCATATTACAGTGTGACACAACTGGAAAGCAGAGCAATTAGGAATAGAACCACATTTCCTGACTCCCAGTCTATTATGCTATTCTCTAAATCTTGGCTAATTCTGCATACTAGCATAAGACTTGACACCTCTTGCCAGTCACATTTGATTGAGTTTCATATTGTCCACCCAGCAGTTTCAAGGACCAAAAAAGTGTTATGGTAGTGAAGGGTTTAATTTCAATCTATCCTTTTCCTATATTTAATCTTTCTGAAAATAGATGAAATTATTTTTCATTCTTTCTGTATAGTTAATACTGTTTGAGAGTTTTGTTAAAAATTTAGATTTTTTTTTCTGATTAATTATTTTAGAAGTTTTTTTATGTTTTCAACATAAAATACCTTCTTTCACTTTTTTAATACCTTAGATGGCATTTTTGCTATAGAGTTAAAGCAATGAAGTTGATTATTTTCAATGGATTCACTTATTTAATTTTCCATGGCAGGTGTGGCAAAGGTACATGACTGGGAGAGACACAGATTCCTCCCACTTCCTTTCTTGATCCAGAGCAGAGTAGTTCAGGCAGAAATTTTCCCAAATGGGTGATATGCCAAATGTTGCCCCTCTTCAGAAGAATATGCTGGCAAATCTTGGCTTACTCTATACTGATATGTTCCTGCTTGTTTCACTGGAAAGATTTCCCTTTGTTCATGTAAAGGTGTTCATGTAAAGAAGACAGTGCTCTGCACTCTACCCAGAATGTGACTGATTGCATTTTTTCCTGCTCCCTTACCCCAGAACACCACCTTTTTGAAATGTGTTTCATTAAAAATATTCTCTTAATGCCCCAGACCTACAGAAAGACATTTCTGCCATAAAAGTGAGTTGCATTTAATTGTGGTGGAAGGAACTGGAATGAAATAGATTTGAGAAGCAAATAGGACAGTGACAAAAGCTTCCCAAAGCTGGAATACCTCTGTCAAAATCTGAGGATGTAATGACACTTGGAATTACTCAGGAATGTTGAGATATAATCCTTAACTTTGTGCATTTATTCTCACACTAACAGAGGTGTCAGTTTCAGAACTTACTAAACTTTAGTTTTAATAATTTTCAGTATTATTTCCTAAATTTTAAAACCAAAATAGGACTCTTGGTTAGCTTTCTCTTACTTATTTTTGCCTTTTCCTAAGTAAAAGTAGAATCAAAAGCCAGTAAAATGGAAAAGGGCTTCATCAGTGAACGAAGCAGTATTGTTATTCAATAGAGCATTTAAAAATCATCTGTCAATCCTTCTATGCAATAAGTTCTTCATTGAGAGAAGGAAAGATAGTCTGGATGATATTTGAAACAATTAGAACTCTCACTACTATCTCAGTTGATTTGGTTTGGGAACTAGCAGATTTAAAACAGCTACAGACTGCCTTTGCTTTTCATCTGTATATGCAGGGAGAACCAAAGGTGGTGCCATTTGAAACCACTGTCTTCTTCAGTCATCTGGCAAATTCCCTTCTAAACTGGGTTGATAGGGTGGTTTCAGTCTATCCCATTGTCTGCATTTTTCCATTCAGGATCTCCTCTAATTTATGACACCGTTTAATAACCAGTCTCTGTTATGAACAATAATCTTACTGTGAGCTGCCAACTGTACGCAAAGTCTTACACAAGCTGTGGGCTGTTATCACTACATAGCTACATGCCTTCCATTAGTCATTCCATTCCCATTCAGGGAATAATCACCAATAATAAAATCTTGCACCTCTTAGACCAGAAGACTATCAATGGTTTTTACTGCTTAATTTCTTGATCACTTTATCCTGCTAGATGTGTGAAAGAATTTACTAGACAAAAGTGCTGGACTAAAACTGTGTACTCCATCAGGTTTAGAAGGATGTGGTGCATTATGCCACCAAAGATATTGTGCTTATGCTTAAAGTGTTTAGCACATCCAGCTTAGGGAAACAGGGCCAAACACAGCAATTCTATAGTTAAAGAAATTGCAAAAGTCAGTAAAATTATGATGGTTTATAACCTCTGAATATATGGCATAATTTGTCTCATTAGAAGAACTGGGGCACATTTAGATCAGTCTTCCCTTCTGCCACATTATATACTATTATAGAGTATGTATCATATAGCATACGCCACATTTTATACACATATAATTTTCAAGTAAATATTATTAAAAAAAAAAAAAAATCAACGTTAGAAACTAATCCAAAGCTAGAAACTCAATGATAGTTGAAAAAAATATGGAGGCTCTCTTGAGAAAAATATTTTTTGTGTTGAATGACTGCAGGTTGTTTTCATATCCAGACCTGTCCAGCAGAATTTGAAGAGCTGGAAAAAACAGAGATTTCACTATTTTCACGAAGAAAGACGTGAAACAACAATTGGATTCTCTATCATTCTGTTTTTCCTTACTTTGTGAAGGAAGACCTCAGGCTTCATGTTTTCGGCACAAACCAGATAATCTTTTTACTTATTGTGGATTGGATTAAATTAAACTGACGTGAATTTGGGTGTCTATATGAATAATTCTGCATACCTGCCAGGTCTCACTAAGAGCAATAGAGAACTCATCAATATGTTTAATAAAGGTACAGAAGAGATGTAGTCCAACCCAAATGCACACCCACTACCATGTTCCCAAGAAGGAGCACTTAGGATGTTTTGAGCTTCCTGGCCATCTTGAAGAGGAAGTGTAGAGTCTTCCATAACTCCTGTGTGTAATCTACCACTGTTTTTATTGTAACATATTATATAAACTCTAGAAGTATTATATGCTTCTTATATAGCAAACAGTTTATGCTACTAAATGGCTGCACTATTTTTGCAGGTGTAGATACTCTGTTGCCAGGTCATGGGTTCTAGCATTGCTCTTCCTAACAGTTGATAGGACCTTTTTAGATTCTGTCTGGGCAAAATATTGGGAAAATAATTGTCTAGAGGTTATTCCCAATGAGAAGTGAGAAGAGCTCTTTTGAAAGGAAAGACATACAGATTTAGAAAACACAGGAAAGTATTTGTACTCAGGCTGAGTTTTGCAGCATGCCCTCAGTGCTAGAGAATTAAACCTGGTTCCATATTTAGTTTACTAAGGAAAATGTTGCACTTGTGTCTTATGCTTTTGAAGTCAGATTTAGACTGTGGATGATGTAATGTTATTATAGAATCAATTTCAGAATAATTAGGCTGGAAAACAGACTCTGAAATCAAGTCCAACCTTGATGTCACCTTCTTCTAGTTGTTTTAGTTTATTAAGCGAAAAGCATTGAACTGACATGGAGGAAAATCCTTGTAATGTATCAGCACATCTATACTGCTGTCCAGAGGAAGGACCAGTCATCTACTAGAGGATTTTGGGATAAAAATTTATCCATGTGTACTGAAAACCATTAATGTCCTTAAAGACAATTCTCTGCTTCTGCCAGCTTCCATATGAAAAACCTGTCTGGCTTTTAGATGCTTTAAGATTTCTGAACTGCCATAAACAAACATAGGAGGATAAGTTCCTAATTTTAGGTACCTGAGGATTTCTCTTTTATAATATAAGAAAAACAGTATCTTGACATCAGCATTTGGTATCTTCTAGGCTTGAAAGTTTGAACATAAAAAAATTTCATCTGAGCCTTCCTTATGCTTTCTTTCATTGAAAGAAATTGAGTCATTATTACATATAACACAAATAATTACCTGGAGCATTTGCCAAGATCTAATTCTATGGAGTGCCTGCTGATTTTGCTTGACAGCAAACTAGTCAAGACTTGGTGCAATGACATGTGCATTTTGATTCAGATATTCTGCCACTTAGTTGTTTTCTCTAAATACTGGATCTATTCCTAAGGGCCATCTGAATAGAGCCAAGGACTAATATTGCCAAAAAGACCCCTAGTGAATTATGGTATTTCTAAACAAGAAATCTAGCTAGGGACACAAGCATACTTTTTCACTGAAATGGTTTTAATCTTACTCTTTGTAAACAATTAAGACTTTTAAGCATTTTAACCAAGGACTTCTTTCAATCCCAGCTTCACCCTTCATACTCTATTGCTCATGAATTATCATACAATCAAAATTTTAGCTAAAAATGCAGTAAATATAATATGGATTTTGGTTACTTGTATCTTATTGCTTTAGATTAACCTTCACAGCCTTCATAAATTCACCATCTAGATTAACCGTACGAAGAAACTTTTCTGCTGCCATTTTGTAGGCATGGCATTCAGGGTACTGTGCTGTACTTCCAGTAGGAAATTTAGTTGGCATTTGGGAATATTTCATAACTGTCTCAGAGAAGCTGGCTTTCAGCAAACTTACACTAATGTCTTTTAGGGGCTTTTAATTATCTCTTTGCCAATATATTGGCTGAATGAGTAATTTTCAATAACGTTTAAGTAGTTACAGTGAAATACTACAATTCCAAGTAACTAATTGAAATGTGCCCTGGGTCTGGGTAATCTTAAAAGAGTATAGGAATAAAGCTGAAACAGATAGAGTTTTAGTCAGTTCCTTTGACTGTTCAAAAAAGGCAGACATCCTGAATGAAATTCCAGCATTACAAATAGAGAGATCATATCTAATTATTAATTCAATGAGTGAGTTATGTGTATTACTGTCTGGAGCTGATCTGTGAAAAAAGTTTGTGTGTTTGCTGGGAGCTTTGTTTTGTAACCTGTGATGTAGTGCCAGGCCTTGGCACAGAAATGTGGCCCTGATGCAGGCATGCTGATGTGTTTGTATACCTATGAGAGCAGATAGTCCCAGACAGAGACAGCTCTAACTCTGTGAATACATTTTAATAAGGGTTTATTTCATATTAACTCTGGTCACTGACTTCAGCAATGAGAAGTATGTGTGTAATTCTATGCCTGTTCTTCACTGTTTTGTCTTTATTTAAATAAATAAAATTCTTGCTGAAGTTTATAAATCTTCTACCTAAAGCAGGAAGATATAAATATACTTGTCTCTGGTTTGCAAATAAAAAGCCTGAGCATCACAATTTGGTTTACATCACTTCAGGGAATAATCATTTTCCTGGGAAAGAAATAGGATATCCTATTTATATGCATTATATATTTTATTTCCAGTTCCATTCCTCAAAATATTAATATTCACTGCCTGTCAGGAAACATCACTAAGAAATTACTACTGCAAGACTCTGCTAAGTCTTACTTTCTTGAAAATATTTGTATGACTGGTCCTTAGTTAAATGCTTAACATCTATTGTTTCAGTTGGAAATAGGAAGTGTGCATGTAGCTATTAGACCTCTAAACATCATTGAGGTTTAAGGCCTTCTCTAATTTATCTAGCAATCTCATTGCACACTCTGGACATGTATTTTACTCCTAGCATATGAGTTAATCACTACATCTGCTTTCCAGAGCAAGTACTGAAAAACAGCTGCACGTAAAAAAAACCAAAAACCCACATGCATCCCTAGAGCATATGATGTGTGCATCGTGCTTTCTCACAGATATTTTAAGAGGATCTTTCTCAAATGGCTTTTCCATTCCATTTAAAATTTCTTCTTGCAGCCCAGATCCCATCCTAGAAAACTACTGCCAGAATGATTTTTCAGTTGTCAATAAATTAATGATAATTTTCCAGGGCACACAAGAAATTTCATTTGGGAGCAGCATTTGTAATGTGCCATGTGTGTAGCAATTTAGAGCCCTGAGGCAATCGAGGGGAGGGAACCCAAACAACACAACCCTGAAAATGAAAAAAATTACTTGCTAAGAGAAGACTGTGCACAGCAAGAGCAGAGGGAGTCAAAGCAGAAACATTCCCTAAGCTGCAGAGACCAGCTCTGAGTAGCTTGACACCCAACTAAGTCTCTTTCAGCATGGTATTAATTAGCAACTCACTTGAGTAACAATGTACGTGCTAGAAGCATTACATCATCTGAACTTGTCACTGGCTGTTGAGCAAATAGCTGTGAGGACCGGATACTATTGCATTACAACTTTTTTAAGTCCTTTCATAAAATTCCAGGCATGGATTTAACAGAGAAACTAATGGGGTTTTGCCCCCTCTCCCCCTCCAAGTTACCTCCTCTCCTCATTAAGAACACTCTTTTAGCATACATTGAGTGTCAAGTGATGAGGGAAGTGGTAACATCTAACTCTGCATGCAAATACCAAATTCTTTCCAATTTTCCTTGAAGCTATTAAAAGACTCCCACTGAAGAAAATGGGAGTTACATAAGAATCTTACACTCTAAAAGAGCAATTATTCTAGACAATGAACAATCATAAAATTATCATTCAGCAGTGTTTATGCACATACTTGCCTTTAAGCAAGAGCATAAAAGCTTTTCATTTTGTACCCCCTGTAAGCATGTATGTTACTTTTAAAACACAGACTTCAACATAACCTTTAGGTTCAAGATACTTTGCCACAAAGAACATTAATGAGTTTGTTTCGTGAAGATTTTAAAAAAGAGTTCCGGCTTCAGAGAGGATCTGTTGAAACAAAAATGAAAACATGAAGCCTTTAGAATAGCTTTGTTTACTCAGTTAAATTGTTCATTCTATGAACATGATCCACTGGGTTTGATAGAAAGCTGAACAAAATTTCAGGGGTATAGCCTGTCTTTTTTTTTTCTTTCTTGTTTCCCCTCAGATGAAATTCTTCTTACACTTGTTTTATCATTATAGAAGTTTGCAACTTTGTTCTGAGAAATCCATAAGGCTCATCTAGCATTGAACAGTGATGAAACTAGGAGAAAATTATTTGAAAAGTACTATTTCAAAAGCTCTGAGAAAAAGAGCACCATACCTGACACCTGTGGAACTTAAAGTGCTATGATAGAGTTATTCAGGATTCTGGAAAGAGAAGTAATTTTCTGGAAAGTCTACAGTATATTGATGATGATGATGATGATGATGATGATGATGATGATGATGATGATGATGACATGAGGACTTGCTCATGCTTTCTTTCTCAAGCAAGGAGAGGCTGTGTTCAGAATCCCCATCTGTGCTGGTACTCAGTTAAGAAGTGAAATCAAACTGCAAAGAGAATCAGGTGAATGTGCAACCATAGCTGGAAAGACCATAGCAATGTGACACTAGTATTAAATCATGAATGTTTGATGTGCAACTTTCTCACAATAAAATAGGCTTGAAGTATGAAATCTGCATTGGCAGACATCTAAACTTTAGATTCTCAAATATTTTTTCTTTACTTCTTGAACCCCCTATTTCAAATAACTATCCAAAAACAGGTTTAGATTTTTGTAATTTTTGTTTGCTTATTTAATTAATTTCCTCAGAAAAAAAAAACAAAAACAAAAAACCCAAAAACAAACAAACAAACAAAACAAACAAACAAAAAACTTAAATAATTTATTGTTTAAAAAGCAGTCAAAATAAATTCTTTCTTTGTAGCTCTTGACTGATCTGAATAAAATAGAAACTTTAGATGAACTAGTCTCCTTCTATGGCTCAGATTCTTTCCAAACAGCAATTTTCAAGCTCTTATAACTTTCTGGGAAGGTTATTCTCTAGGTTGAAATTCATCATGTTTATTTCAGTGTGCAGCCGTTTCAGAAAGCATTGAGCAGAATGTCATGTGGATGCATGTTATCACTTTTGAATCTCATACTGCACATTGAAACAAATTACTCCATGCATTTACATCAATTTCCAATCAAGTGAGTTGTTTGGGTGTTTTTCCCCCTTGCTGGATTTATCTCTTTTTTAATATTTTAATATTACACACACTCAAAAGAGGCATAAAGTGCTTTTCCATTTTATGTGCAATTACTTACCACAGTTTTTAAGAGCAGAGGAATTTTGTGCAAATGATATGTTAATGCAACATTAGTCATGAGATTTGTTGAGAAATTAACAGCGTAAGTCAGAAACTTATCAACCAAATTATGCCTCCTACAGCAATGTTAAGTTAGCACATTATGCATATATATGAGACATAAATAGAAGAAGGTACAGTTTATAGAGATATAAAGTTATGTATAAAGAAGATGATGACATTTAAAATTACAGGTCCTGATGAATCTCTAACTTACCTTGGATTAATTACAGCTGCTTTGGAAACTGTAATATGAAAATATGTGATTTCTATCTGATTACATTTTCATGATAGTGCACGCAATGCAGACTATCCTCAAGATATATATATATACTGCAAACTTCTCTGAAAATACTTCTTGATGGGATTGTCAACTGATGAATGATAAAAAATAAATTTCTTTGAAAACATTCTGCCTAATTTTTTGGCCCATTTTGCAATAATTAAAAATTCTGCAAGATTCAGACAAGAAATTTGAACCTTCAATTATTCATCATGTAGAATGAGACTAAAAGTAAAGCCACATTTTAATGCCCCACTAGAGAAAATTGAGATTAATTAAGATAATGTTTTAGAGTAACCTGCACTTCATTCCTAGGATGTCTGTTCCTACGTATTCTTGCTCACTGGTTTTGATCAAAAGCACAGTAACAGAAGTTGCTGATTGTGCAAAGAAATTAAATGGACAAATTTTTTGACAGATTAATGCAGTTTTGGCTCTATATGTGCCTCAGTGGAGCCTGTGATTAACTATGGCTTAGGCAGAGCTGTCTCCATTGAGGAATGATCTTTCCTTGAGTGCACTTTCAGTTTCAAGGTCAGTAGGGGCCACGGGAATTGACAACTAAATATATTTTAAGTAGTAATGGTCAAAGTTCTCTTCTTGTGCACAATTGATGAAAACAATAAAAAAAAGCTAAAAAAACAGTCACTATTTAACTTTTCTAGTATCTTATTTCTGAAAGATTTTTTTTTTTCTTTCATAGCCTTGGTTTCTTTGAAAAGGTCTATAAATGCAGTAACTACTGGGGGAATGATTGGGAAGATCTTTATCCAAGTGATACTTGGTTGCTTAGGAAAATGTAGTAACATCATATAGGAGATGATCAGTCTTTATTATTTCTTCCTTGTGGGGATTGTTTGAATGACACCTGATAGGATTCTTGAGTGTTATTTCTGGTTTTTATTTTCACCTTTCAGTTTAGCAGCAAAAACAGGCTTGAAGGGAAAATCATTTAACCCCTCCAGTTTTTGTGGTTTAAGTATTTACTAAATGTCCAACAAACATTTCTTGGCTTGCTCCAATAGCACACCACATCCCCTAGAGCTCTTGATCCATTTATTAAACAATCTGGGTTTGACAGCTTAGCCACCATTGTTAGATAAAACACTTAAATTGCATGACCAGAGACTATTTTGAATGTAACTTCCATGTAAAAACTAAGTGGGATCCTGAAAGTTATAAAATATCAAATTGTGATGGAAATATACTTAGAGTTACAACTTTTTATGGCAATTTGTATTAAACAGTACTACGGTTTAGCAAAAATCAAATAAATAGTAATTGAAAACACAGATACAGGACATTTTCACTGGATGTTTCTCTTTACAGTTTTTTCAATAAGTGT
The DNA here is from genome assembly GCF_017590055.1 of Onychostruthus taczanowskii. NCBI lineage: Eukaryota > Metazoa > Chordata > Aves > Passeriformes > Passeridae > Onychostruthus > Onychostruthus taczanowskii. Next base: position 11,577,632 of record NW_024501459.1, read on the forward strand.
CTGCCTGAGAAGATTTATTAAATTATAGGTGGGACTAAAATATTTTAGCAGTGGGTTTACAGTTTGGTGACAAAATGTTGAAGAGACAGTGCTAACCTGCTTAAAGTTCTGAATGTTAGTGAAGAAAAAATGGGGAAAAATATAAAAGAAAAAGCAGCATCAAAGGTGTATTTCTTCTGTCTTTGAAATGATGTAATATTGACACATTTTGATTAAAAAATTTAATTTCTGTATCTTTGTCTATGGTGTCTCCATTCACTATTGTCTACATGATGCATTTCCAATCATGAGTATGATTTTTTTAACAGCTTTGATCTATGTTATCCTGTTTGCTGGTGTCCATTTCCTAGTAGACTAGTTATTTGAGTTATACTTTTTAAAACAGTTGAAGAATTGCAAAGTAATCCCTTTGTGTCCTAAATGCAGTGGATCTAGATAGAAAATAGAATTCAGATGCTGATTGCTGCATAGTCAGGCTCAGATGAAACCACTGAGGGACTGATGAATCTAATTTCACAGAGTACACTTTTTTTTTAACTGTGTTGTGATAATGCTAGGGAGTTACTACTGATCCCCTAACCATCTTCCACTTGTGCAGTAAATGTACCAGCAGCCTTATTTAGACTAAAATTCAGAGTGGATTTTTTATCATAAAAAACTTGAAAGGTATCGTTGCTAGATTTTGGCCCACAGTGAGGAAGTTGCTGTGAGATTGCTTTTAGTGATTATTTACACCATTATGAGTACAGTATTTGCAATGTAATCACAAGATTTTGGGAATTTTGGAGATATTTGGCGTATTGAACAATATTCTGAAAATGGGCAGAACCCTCTCACTATGGCAGAAGTCCTTGTCTAGTCCATATTCCCTTCCTAAACCACCATTCCCTTCCAAACCAGGATAAATCACCCAAGTAAACATTATTTTCTGATGGAGACATTGCAATATTCCTGAACTGGTTTTGCCTGTGTTTACTCTTCCCATCCCTTTGAGTTGTAGGTTTGGTTTTTTTCCCCTTGGGCTGTCTTATGTCACTTGTTACATTATATCTATTACCCTTTATTACCAATGAACATGGAAAAGAAGTAATTTCTTTTCTTTCTATGGTGGCCACATTTTTATTTGGAGATATTTCTTGTGTTTCTCCTATGTCTTTTGCTCTTTACTGTATCTCTGTCAATGTACTGTATTTTTCAGATTACTTACCATTCTTCTAAAGGTTTTTTTTCTGGTGCTGCTAGCTGAACTCCACTTTGAGGCTCTCTCTCTGGTGACTACATCTTAAGTTTAATGAAGTAGATTAAATTTTTAGAAGACATTATTTTATTTTAATAGAATTTGGATAATAACTTCATCAGAATGGATATGACCCTGATGTCTCACATTCCATGAGTAGTCCCTCTAAATCTCCTCTTGATCACTGACTAGCTTGTTTCTCATTGTATATTCAGCTGATAATTCCAGCCTAGGGGTAGCACTGGTTCTCTCATTGAACTGAATCCTGTTTTTTAAAATCCACTTCTGCTGAGACAACTTTGAATTCAAATCATGCCTTGCCAAAAGCTTGTGGCTTGTCTCTGCATGGTATTTTTTTAAATCGAACAAATATGCTCTCTATTTCATCATCTGTGTCCCTAGTGAAAAACAGACCACACCCAGAGCAGACAACTGTTGGCATTATTCTGAATATATTCTGCTATCTTGATAGCAAACTAGCAATAAACTTTGTCTGATGAGTTGCTTACATCTATACTCATGTTGTACTTGTGTAATACTCATTCTCAGTTGTTAGACCTAATATTCAGTTTGTAGGACTTGCTGAGTTTCAGTTCTTGGAAGAATGCTTTTTTTCCACACAATACTTGCTTTCTATATTTGCTGTTCTAGATATTGTTCAAAATATCCCAAAATGGGAGAGTGTCTCCCTGGTAGATCACAGGTTAGCTGCATTCATCCTTGCCACACAGGCCTGTGCATTGAATGAGTGTGGTACATAAATGGCTCTTGCTTATTTTGTTTTCTCAATTCCGTGAGCAGGTGTGGACTGTCTATCATTTCTGAAGTACTTTTGAGCCATGTCATTTCTTCACAGAAGAAAATAATTGCCGTATACCTTCCAAAATACATGAGGCAAATTTTGATATGGGTTAGATTATTCTTTAGAAAACAGATCATTCAAAGCCATTGATGACATATTCAGATAGGCCACTGCTAGCTCATCTGACTTCATTTAACATAGCTTGTAAAAGAAAGAAGCCAATGGTGAAGAATATTAAATGAATATTGATGACTTTTTGGTAAAAGCAGAAATAACTGGGTCCCAGGTGTAGCACAGATGTCAAGTCACTGAAGTGAAAATTTAACTTTCATTCTTTTTATGGTGTGCTACAGATTATGGCTGGAAACGAATCTTTCTTAGTGCCTGTATAATTACAAAGGTCAACTTTACGCCTGGTTAAAATTTTGAAAATAATAGAGTATTAAAAATGCAGCTTGAGAAGTTATGACATGAGAGTAGAAGATTTTCTTTTGAGATTTGCCAATTTTTTTGTGACAAAAATTAAGAAAAAATTTAGAAGCTTCAAATGCAGCACTCGTTGATGACATACAGGTAGATTACAAACTTAAAGATTTAGTTAATCTTGAATTTGAACTTATCATGTTGGTACCTCTCGAGAATTCAATATAATAAAATTTTGTATTTTACTGTAACGAGTGAACTTATACTTTAGGAAGAAAAAGGTTGCATATCTGGAAATGTATTCCTAATGTAATCCAAGTAATCCTGTATCTGCTTTGCATAAAGTACCTGCATATTACTCTCAGAATAATCACAATTTATAGTCACTTTGCAATGAAGTGAATGAATGTCAAAAGGAACCATTCTTCTGACAGTGAAATCCATGGAATAGAAAATAGGGAATTTACCAGTGCCAATTTTGTTTATGCTGGCAAGATTTGATGTAAGCTCAAAATATTTTTGTTTACTTTTAGGGTCTTACAGGGCAGAATTTATGTTCTTAAATTACTTTATGTATATTTTCAAAATTCGCTCATGAACTCTGCAAGAGCTAGGTGTGTTTGCAGTAAGGTAATTTTGAAGGTAAGCATGCATAACATAGCAAGTAGAAATGTAATCTGATGTTCCTGAGCTTGATCTCAAATATGCAAAAATTTTGTTATTAAGTTTTTATATAGCTAGGTTGTTTTCTGCTAGGCATATTGCTGTATAAGAAAGCTGTAAACAGTCTTACTTTTAAGTATGAGAAAGTTGTTTGAGTTGGGAAGGAAGATTACAGCATGTATTAACAAACCCTCTTTCTACTTCACTTTTGGGCTACTCTGTCATGTCTGAAAAACAGCATTTCAAGTTGTTATTTAAGCCATATATGGAACACTGAATCATGAATTTTTAAGAAGTTATAAGCCTTTTTGTCTTCACTTCACCCATTTATACTGAGTATAAATGTAAATATGTAATGTAAATGAGTAAATATAAATATACATTTATATTTACTCTTTCTTCCCTACTTTAGACCTGTGTAATTGATTTTTCATTTTGAGCAGTGCACAGTTAATATTACACAGGTTCAGCTGGCTTTAATCTCTCTTTTCTGTATTGTCTGACTTTCAATGAATAAACAATTACATTGTAAAAAACTTTTCAGTGATACTAACAGTCAATACTACTGACTGAACTCAAAAGAATTTTATATTTTTAGGCCAAGGTTTTTGGTTTTGAGCCAGAAGCCTTTTGAAAGCATTCCAAGGAATCAGAAATACCAGACACTTAAAAACCCAGTATCTCAAATAGGAAACAAGTAACAGTAGATCACATTTAAAATCATCTCAGAAACTGCTATTCTCTTAGAAAAACTAGAAAAGTTTGGACATCAAAATCAGACATATAATGGGACAGTAATATTAAATATAGACAGGAAAAGATCAATACCCTTCCATATGTAGATATTTTACTTGCTACACTTCCATTATAAAATAGAGTAAGTCTCTTGCATTCATACCACATACACATATTTTTTTCCTTCATGAGTCCACATCCTGCGCCTGACAGGCCAAAACTGCCACTGAAATCAGAACTGCATCCAAGACCTTTCTTTTTCCTTTGGGCAAATGCACAGAAACATGCTTTTTACCAGTTATGTATATGTTCCTCGTTATTGTAAGTATTCCCTATTCTCTTAAGCATGGTGTTGTACTGATGCAAAGTAGCCTAATTGACATAAATAGATAGGAACTGTCACCACATGATGCGTCACTGTGGATATAGAAACACATATGCTGTTCAGAAATCTGTGGTTAAAATGTCTGTAATATGTGATTAAAGAAATATTTATTTTTCAAAAGTAAAAGATTTACTCCCCACAAAAATGTTGCTTTGGTTAAGTTCATCTCTTTCAATACTTTATGCTTTTAATAACTATGGTGAATATTATACTATAAAGTTCCCATTAGTTAAACTGTATTAGGATCACCATAATATCTTCCAAAAAATGAAAGCCACCAGAATATATTTCAGACACCTATTTAATTATTTCAGCCTTGTAGTTGCCTTTTTATAGGAAAATCTGCCTTCAAAAATAAGGCAAACTGAATAAAAACTGTGAAATGTAGTTTAACAGGTACACTTGCATATCTAAGTAAAATTGGGGGCTTTCTAAAAAAGAAAAAGAGGTCTGTTTTCAGCATTCAAATCTTTTTTGCAAGATCTATGAAACATAACTCAAAAGAGTTTTCACACCAATTTTCTTTAATACTCCAAAGCAATATTATTTCATCAATTGTAACTGAAAAAATAATTTGGTACTGAAGAGTGATAGAGTTATAGAGTCTGAAACTTTGAGTTATTGAAAATAAATGGGTGACTGCCATGAATTTTATAAATAGCAAAGTCATGCTTATTAAGAAAAAAATGCAATTCTTGCTTATTGATGTATTTTGTGGGGTTTTTACTCATACATAATATAGTTACATAATTGTGTTTAAGGATGGAGCAAATAATGGCATATCTAACTGCAATTTCTTTTGGAAATAGGTGAAAGAGCAAAACTAGAATGGGAAAGAAGTTAAAAGCAGGGTTGTTTTTTTTTAATGGAGAAAGAATTTTGATCAGCCCTAAGGAAAAAAAAATATTGTTTTTTTATTCAATGTTTTCAATATCTTATTCTCGGTTCTTGTAGCTGCTTTGCACAGAAATATCAAAATACAGATATAGTTTCTGACAATAGGAGTGAAGAGATGTGACCAAGCCATGATGGCAAATATTATGTTCCAAGTTTGACAAGACCTAATGTAAAATAGTTATTGAGATTTATGATCCAGAGTGCTGTGCCCTAGCATTGCTGGAAACAAAAAGAGTTTTCATGTCCTTTGCCACAATGCCTGTTAAGTCCTGAACAATGGAATTGTCTTGCTTGGCAGACAGAATAGACAATCTGAGTTGTCTTCGCTCAGGAATGAAATTGAATATTTCTTGCTGTGAAGAGTTTTCCATTTTCTCCATTGTTCAGACTGCATTGATTCAGACAAATTGATTGTCTGGGGTAACAGAATCATGCCAAGGGATGACAAAAGTGAAGTCATCTGTGACTAAAATTCACTCAGTTTTTAACACTGAGTTTCTGGAGGCACTCAGATGAACTTCTGGAGGCATCGTAACTACTGAAATATGGAGGGTACATATTGAAATTCTTTGTAGTACTGGCTACAAAATGCAATTAATTTTATTTTTATGATTTAGAGTTTTTGTCATGTAGCTTTAATTTATGAACCCATATGCAGACTAATTGCTGCATATGAATTCTCTCCTCAAAACCCAAACTTTTATTTACACATAGCCAGATATTGGTCAAATGACCTTTGCACTTAGTTAGGCAAGGTATTCTGAAAAGCCTGTCTTTCAATTCGTCACCTCCACAGATCAGCATCATAAGCATTGAGCAGTAAGGCTCAATCAACTCTTAACCAAAAATTTAATGTAGTCTTCATTTGCAGTGTGTTTTTCTTTTGTTCTGTGTTTTCTTGCTAATGTACTTTATATAAGGGAACTTATGTGAATATATTGTAAAATAAACAAGAAATGTGTTTTGTCCTGTAGGTTTACATACAAACAATTAAAGCTGCTTAGATACAGATTTTGTTTAGATGAAGCACACCCTAGATATCTTTTCATTGAAGAAGCAGGTCTCAGGTTAGTCAATGTAACCTTTCAGTAAGCATATTTTTATTAGTTACCTTCTGTGGGTCACTTGTGGTCCATGGACCCCAGGCTATAGTTTGAAAACCACTTATTTTTGAAATGGAGGGGCTTTGCCAGCCAATAATTTTAAAAGAAGACTTTGATATGATGGCATTAGTTTTCTGGTCAAAGAACATAATATCTTTCCTTAGGAAGAAAGATGAGGAAGGATAGCAATGTCTGGAAATATTTGTTATGCACAGAGATATTGAACATCAACATTAAATTTTTATTATATGACTGAGGCTGAGCGATTATGATTTATATTTAGAATTTTTGTTTGTATTATGTTTTGCCAATAGAATACTCCTTTGACCAAAAAAAAAAAAAGGAAATCCAACTCAAAATATAGAAAAACATGGAAATTATGTTAAATCTTGGAGTTCCAGGAAAAAACATAAAAAACTGAGAAAATCGCACATCTAAACCTCAGGCAAATAATTTAACTTGTCATTTTCACCATTCATCCAGCTTTTATTTGGCATAATTAGAACTATTGGAAAATTAAAAGGCAACATAGAACAGAAAGGCTTAGTTTTTCTTCACCTAGTGAAAACATTTCATCAAAGCTCTCTGTAAATAGATTTAAAAAAAAAAACTTACTAGCACAAAAATAGATTACTCACAGATCTTTTGGAAACCTTAAGTATTGCTGTAAAATTCTAAGAACCTTGTGAATGACTTTTCCTTGTGAAAATTCAGAGATGGTAGCTTTGCAAGGGAAAAAGAGAACTTTTGGAAGGTAATTAAATGTCTTCAGCAGTTTCTGTGCATTAGTCTGGAAAAAAATCTGAATGAGTGGCAATTTTTCTATTCTTCAGTGCATTTCAGAGAAGGATTTTTTACACTATTTAATTTGAGCAATAGTCTAACCTTTTCATAAACCCCACATTACATATTTTTGCAGAGTTGTCACATTTTTGCTTTTTGCAGTTAAAAATTAAGTTAAATTTTGTCCATGTAGTTTTTTCTTTACATCTTTGTGTTTGTTGACTTCCTTGCTTCCTGAGTGTAAAGGTGTGACTTGGTCATTTTCCAGAAACCTTGTGTTATATTGAGAATCCAGAAGTTGTTCACAGACCATTTAAGAAAAAATAGCTTGGAAAAATGTAACCCAAATATTATTTATCTGTGCCAGTAACCCTTCTTTCTGTGTTGGAACATAGCTATAGAAGGAAATAGTCCAACATAACCTGTCAGTATTTTTTTTTTTTTTAGTTCATTCTCACTCCTGGAGAGGCTAAGCAGTAGATTTTGGGAAGACAGCAACACAGGTTAACTATTTTTGTCCTTTGTTAATTAAAATAATTACATTATTGTTATATGGAGAAAGGTAAGAGTGTGCTAAGGATTACATTGTTTCAGATGTAAAAGGGACTTAAGCCATAAGCTTAAAAATACTCTGCAAAGGTAAAGGTTCAGAAGTCTATAGCTCCTTTGTTAGATGTAAAAGAGAAAAGAAGTGGAAATATGTTATTTTTCTGCTAAACACTGAACAAAGATCGCCTGCCAATATGGCTTATATTCCAGAAGTGCCTAGAAAATGGTGGTGTTGAGCGTGTGGTCACTTTTGCATGTTTTTTCTAGTTCTGAGGTTTATAGGTTACTAAATGGGTAAAACACATGCAGGACACAGTAGCAGATGCCACACGATAATTTTGGTTACTCTAGCAAACAGGTTCTGAACAACCTTTTTAGCTTTCAGAAAAAAAGATAACTTACACAGAAAGAAAACCCCTTAGGGTTTTACAGCTAGAAGTAAAAATTTTTACCATATAACTGTAAACAGGTCATATAAAAGTTATCCAATGCAGTTCAGAAGTTAAGCTTCTAAGTTAAATAATCAAAATATATGAAATTAGGAAACAATCGTTTCATAGCCTTGAATTTATGATATAATAATTCAAAGCAGCTTTATACAACCTGGCATCCTTTGCTTTGGTGAGAAATTTTAACCTGTTCAAAAAAAATGGAGTCCATCTGTTTTAAGGTCCATAGACATTAAAATTCAACCTGGCGTGTAAGTGATTTTCTTCCTTTAAGGTGCTGGAATGAAACAGACCTGCCTCTTCCCACATGGACCATTAAGACAGTAATGTCAGCATCCTCAGGATGCAGTTTTTATCTTTAACTGCTCATTAAATGAATGCATGTTCCTGGGAAACTCAAACTCTGCTGACCTCTTTAAACCTTTGTTCAGATTATAATCACTAAATTCATTCATTCAGGAAAAATAGCATGTGACATACCAGAATAATTACAATTAACCAACACAGCATTAACTTGGATTATCTAAGACTGAAATGAATGATCAGTCTGGTGGGGAAATTCTCATCAAATGGAAGTGAAGAAGAGATGAATAATGATTAAGAAAAGGAAATCACAATTAACTAATGAACACTAGATGAACAGAAAAATATGCTTGGTATGTGAGACAGTAAATGGTTAATTTGGGAAAATGGATGTTTGAGGAGGAATATTTCTAAACCAAAACACTATCCTGCCTGGGCCTTGTTGAAATAACCCATGTCTAAAGCAAAGTTTTACCTTATTCCTGTCTTTAAAATATTTTTCAGTACATTTAAGCTCTATTTTAGCTGATGAAGTTTATTGTTTTTATTTAGTCTGATAATATCCTGTATTGAGGTATCTCTGAAAGAATTGTGGAGAGAAGATTTGTCATGTGGAGAACTTTAATTTTGGCACAGAACTACTATTTGATTGAGACTGCTAGAAGATCTACTGCAGTCTACACCAGGCACAAGGTATAGTTTTCTCCTGTGCTTGAAGAAGGTGGAAACCGTGAAAAAGCAAGTTCATATTTTCAGACAATCTATGGAACAGAAGGGATTGTATGCAACAATAGCACTTGATCCTTTTGCATATATTGAATTTCTTACATTTTTGTCTGTGTAAATGCTCTGCCATCAAGATCATAACACAAAAAGTGAACCTCTGCTTCTCTCAGAAGTTCATGTGGTTCCCTTATTCAAAAACATGCCACTTTGGCTTTAGGGTAACTCTTCTCGCTTTAAATAACTCCTTTATTTAGCAACTGTTAATTTCACTTCTGTATGCTAAGAATTTATTATGGAAAAAAAATTTTGCTTGAGTCATTGCCATCTGTTTTTGAGTATATCTAGTACTGACTCCTGCTAACTATGCATGGTTTATTTATGCTTACAAACTGCTTGTAAGTATTCTTATTGTTCCTTTGAGTTACAAAACCCAATTAAACCAAATAGCTTTAAGTTGCCACCCAAAAGATTTGCTAGTAAGGGAGATTCATCTCTTCTCAAGCAAAGAAATGCATCAGGACTGATGCAGTTGCATTCTATGGGTCAAGACAAGGACAGCCACTGTGGGGACAGGCAGACATGTGTCTGAACCATGGAGATCTGTCCTCTGGGACTACACTTGGTGACAGGACAGAGGCAGTGAATGAATGGGGGGATCATCAGTTATTGTCCCCAGTGAAGCACAGATACTAAGGCATGTATTTACCAGCCATCCAAGTACTACTCAAATGAGCTCTGCTCCAGGCAATATCTCCAGGGCAGGGGGAAAGCCCCGCTGTGAAACCTTCATGTTTTGTAACTAGTCTGTAGAAGAAAACAAATTCACAAAGAACTTTCATGAGACAGGCTACCCTTGTATGGATCGCTTAGCTGCCTAGCAGCCAAAATCAGCAAGTTTGGAATTAAATAGCATGAGAAACAACAAGAGACTACTTAAAAATACTTTTGAAATTAAAGATTCAAATCAATTTGAATTATGTAAACACTTGAAAAGGAGATTTACTTCAATATGACTCTTCAGTGCTGCCAGATTCTTGCTTGGAAGTCTTCATCCTCACTCCTTGTAGTAATCAAGGAAGTGTAGCACTTTCAGGAAAAAAACATAATTAACATTAACTGGGTTACAGGTATCCATCCGATACAAGAAGTGAGCTCTCAACCCTCACTGTCAGCTTTATTATGGTTTTAAAATGCTGTACCCATGCACCAAGTTCTTACCACAGCCGTGCTATCCCTTTGCAGGGGTACAGTGCTAAGGAAGCTGGAGAATTCAGCCAGTCTATCTTTAGACTGCAATCATGGGAGAGGAGCTTACTTTCAAAGCTGAGTTATTTGAAATGCAATGAAAATAGATAAAAATAAGATTGTGTTCACCCTTGAAAGTAGTGCTTTTTGATAGCTTAATGAAGACAACATACATGCTGTATGGTGCACCTCCTGAATCAGCTTTCATCAGTTTTTCTTTAAAAAAACAAATCAGGTGCCAGTTACTGGAGACAGACATCATTGGGGTCTTTAGTTCAGTAGGGTACAAATATACCCTAAAACTAAAACCCAGTGCTCTGTTTGTTTCTGCTCTTCACGAAGCTGTCAATAAACTCACAAAAACATGGTCTCTCTAGTAAAGTTCCAATGTCAGCTGCTCCTGTGGCCAACTTTAACCTACTGTGAAAGGGTTTCATTTAGTTTCCCCATCCTCTGTGTACAGTAGGCTGGCTATCCAGGAACTATATTTTATTTTCAGCTTCAGTTTCTTTTCCATTGAAAATAAAAACCCAAAATGTATTCATCCTTCTGGGTTCCAGTCTTAACATGCTTTAAAATAATATAGCATTTTGCATTTATATACTGTCAGCCAGAGGGCTTTTCAGGATCTAATGCAGAGGTACTGCTTTACACCTCTCAGAAGAACAGCCAGTAAATGGAAAACCAAGTTCTGTTTAACTGGGCATGGTAATCCTGTACAATAATTCCACTCATTGCCTCTCACACTATAGGGGAGACTGTGAAATCTTAAAACAAATGAGTTGCATGGAAAACTACTGTATCCTAGGGAGAAGCTAAATCTACAGCATTATGAATAAAGAGCAAGTGCTGTGATATCAACAGTCACAAAGTAATTCAGGTTCATACCTCAGAGTCCTTCGCTGTGACCCTCATTCCTATTGGTTTCCTCTTTTTACTATTCCACATTTAGGCATTCTTGACTTTACTTTTCCTGGGACAATTTCTTTCAACTTTACACAGCCAGGTCTCTGTAGCCTGTTTTATGTAGGGCTGGTTCCTGCCTCCTAACTCTCCCTTTGAGCCAGCAAGAATTAGTATTTCCATAAAGCATTCCATTCCTAATAAGAGAGATATGTTCTCATATGTTCTTATAGCAGGTCTCAGTCTTACCTCAGCTAATGAAAAATACATATAGAATTAGAATAACCATTTGAGGGAGCCAGGGTAAAAAACAGAGTACCATCTTTTTCACTGTAAACTCTGCCTCAAGTGGCAGCTACAAGTAACAGTCTCTGATGTATAAAGATACATAACACATAGAAAATAACATCACATCTCTAGCATAGGTGTGCACAACTCCCACATTTTGTTGTGGTTTTGTCTCAGCTCTACCATAACCATTTTATCTTTTCAACAAAATCAACTGTGAACTTCAGCTTTTGTCCACACCTTGCACCACACTCTAAATAGCAGAAGGTCTTAAAGCCTATGGGAACTGTCTTCAAAATCAAAGAAATAGTAAATATTATTTCACTACAAGGTCTCTGGTGTTTGCAGAAAGACACCTTGTGGACAGGATCATGGTGTCAGCAGGCAGTGAGCTGTGACAGCTGGCACGAGGAGAGGTGCATGGGGTTACACTAGGATTGAGGGGCTGTGACCTGGGATGATGGAGGAAAACCCTTCAAGGTGCAGCCTTGTCTCTGAAGTTGCTAAGGATGACTTCTGCTAGCACTGACTCCTCACCTGTGGACCTGCTCATTGCCATCCTTGCCCTTTTGCAGCCCAAAAGGCAGAGGAGGGTGTCTTAGGTTGAAAATGGGGGTGTGTATTCTATTGGCATCTGTTAGAGGTGGGGCAGTTATCTTCTGTTAATTGGGCCACCCGTTGAAACCAGGTGGGACAGCTTTCTTTATCTCTTCCACAACCAATCCTTCCTCCAGAGAGAAATCTTGTCATTGGGCCACTGAGTGTCTCTACATGACTGATAAAATTACATCATCCCTTTGTGGATGTACATTCTGCCCAAGGGTAGTACCCAAGCATTCCTACCTGGATATAATCTGAGATTTGGAACACCACAGGCAGCCTTTTCCACTGGATTCCCAGAGGAAGACCAGGCCCATCTACACCACCACTGGACCTCCAGAGGAAAACTCCACCCTTCTACAGGATCACTGCTTCAACAGAACCACATCTGTCACTGCAGGACTGCAGCCACCATTTAATCAGTCTACTGCCAACACCCTGACCCACAGGGCGTCAGGTCATGTTCTGACTCTGTCAGTATTGTTTTGTATTACTGCATTTTTATTTTTATTTTTCCTAATAAAAAAATGTTATGCCTACTCTCATATCTTTGCCTGAGAGCCCCTTAATTTCAAAATTATATTAATTTGCAGGGAGGGGGTTTATGTTTTCCATTTAAAGTGAGGCTTGTGCCCTCCTTAGCAGACGCCTGTCTTTTCAAACCAAGACATGGGGAAAGAGAAGAACAGACATTGTGGCTGCCACACCAAATGCAAATTTTTCACAACTGTAAGGTACAGTGGCGGAAATCTCTGCTGGGTGCATGACAAAATAAGTAGGATCTAAGAATAAGGAGACAGATTCTTGCTGCCATGCCAGCACTTTGCAGCCCTGCACACACCACAGAGGGAAAGCAAGGTTTAGGAAGAGAAGCTGATCCTGATACTGGAAGAACTGTCCTGACAAGGATAGTGAAATATGGCCATGGCAGCAAATCCAGTAAAGGATAACACAAACAACTCCTTCTTAGTCTTCTTAGTGATTAACACATGTATCTGAAAGATTAGACACTTCTGTATTGATCCTTAATAATTGTTTTCCCCTGGCTATAACAAAAAGTGCTCTCAGATGCAGAAACACAAGTGCAGGTCATATGTGTTCAATACCATAAAAACCCACTGATTCTTTAATGATTGAAAGAACACAATTCTGCCTGCAATCACTTAATCCACTACCTGCAGCCCCCTCTTGCAGCCGCGTGTGTCCCTTTTCAGGGCGGCCCAGCCGAGCCCGATGGCACCCGCGCTGCAGTGCTGAAAGTGCACACTCTCTGATCCGCTGTGACAGAGATCATGTGCCTTAGAAGGCCTTGGCTAGCTCTGGCTGAAGAGATAAAAGGCGGACTCTGACTCCTGGAGGAACTGGGTTTATTGAGGGATAGGGAGTTGGACAAGCAAGGGTGTCCAGAAGGCAGAGACAAAGTTAACAAGGCTACAGTCACTTTTAAAGAGGGGTGGGTACAAAGGAGGGGCCTGGCCTCCAACCAATAGAGGACCAGGGGGTAATAGGCAAGGGGGAATTGACATCTTGGCTTTACCAACCTGGGGTATCCTGGGGAGGAGCCCCGGCCCCTGAACCAATCACTCGACCCCCTGGAGAGAAGGTTCTCGAGGAAAGGGACGGGTTGCCGAGTGACAGGCAGGGCACCAGGGAGGAACAGTGCAAAGGATACATTGGTTGCTAGGACAACAGGGGAGGTCACAAGAAAACAGACAGGGGTTCAGGGGAGGAGACAACCTGGGCAGAACCACTTTTAACATAAAAGGGGAGGATGGGACATACATAACTTAAATCCATTTAACTACAACTGATTAAGAACACACCCCAACACCCTCTTACTCTCAAGTGTAGCTCAAGGTGACATATTTTCCATGTGTTTCTGACTCACATCATCTCCTTGTTGCAAAACCTTATCCTCTGTAACTATATCCAGTTTCATCCTTGCATAGGAAAGCCTCTTGAATTGTACCTTGTCACCAGTAGTCACAGAGTGAATGATCTCTGATCCCACTGTCCCTTGAGATACATCCTGAAAAATGAGTAAATTCAGGCAATCAGTTGCATACCTGATAAAACACTACGAAACATAAAACCACATGACTGATTTAGACAAGCTGTATCTGAGATTGTATTGCCAGGGAGATAGTGGTGATGAAGATGAGTAGCTCCAAATCTCATGAAAATTTAAGTGAATTTTTCCCTATATGCTAATGTCATGATGCTGATTGACTCTGTCAACATTTAAAGAAGTGGTTTCAGGCCTTTTTTGTCTATCAAAGAGTAACACACCAGGCATTTGTTGGCCAGATTTTACAAAACTAAATGTACATTGCTGTGCATTGTCATTTGATAGTTTTGCTGGGGTGGCTTAGAACTGCAGCAAGGTCATGTAGGCAAACTCCATCCTTATCTCTTGTTGATGTGAGATAGATGAGAACAATAATATGTGTTACAAGAGAATAAAGAAAGTCTGGCATAAAGAGTATAATTAAAAATTGCTTTCATTTCATTGAAAAGTCCTTTCAGAAGATTTTGTTCAAGATAAGTTTGACTTCCCTTATGTAGAACTAAGGACTCTGCAGCAGTTTTAAGCTATAAATATTTTTGGTTTCCTTTTATTCAGTAACATCATCTAATAATGTTGCCTTTTACCAGAGGAAAAGGGAAGAGAAATGCAGTATATTTATATGCAATCTGAAAATTAGGCTGAGAAAAAGTTCCAGCAAAATCTCTGATGAAAAATGGTAAATCAAAACAACAATAAAACATTTTCGCCAACAATTTTTATTAAAACTTGAACACCTAACTTTCAAAATTAAATATAAATAAAAAAATTATATGGTAAAGATTTTGGATATTGATTTTCTAACCTTTGGTTGCAGAAAGAAATACAAGTTTATTTAACCACATATTTTACTGTGAAAATTATAACTGTCTCTTCCAAACCCCTTTGATAGGATAATAAACAATGACAAACTTGGTGACAAACTGTGCTTACCAAGCCAGCTTGCAGATATGTTTGGCAATGGCCATGGTTAAGAAAATTAATGACACATCAAATATTCTGGGAAGACAGCATAAAGAATCGGTCTGAGATCTTTTGTTGTGGTGCAGGATTCATTTGGTGTGTTCTGTTACGCCCTAAAGCTGTACTTTCAGAGTTTTCTTTTTTACTTCATTTAAATTGACTTACAGATTATTTTTATGTAGAAATATTCTACATTTTGCAGATTAATTTCCTCATGCTTTTTTCTTTAGTCACAAAATATTTTGTTCTACATCTCTGATACATAGTTTTGATTTAAATTCCTAATGTCAATATATGTCTTAACACCATGAAATATTTAGTCACTTTTTACTGCCTTTTTGCATTTTTTCATTTTGAATTATATTTGAAAGGGGTATTGTTTAATAGAACCTGGAACAAATGCTAGTTCTTTGGTGTATTTTTATTTTAATCTGACTAATCTTTCCTCATTTTTTAGTCACCTACTTCTATTACATTTCTGAAAAAAATTGTATGGAAGTGCAAGGAAATTTTATGATGCATTTATTTGTCTATATTTTAACTTTAAAATAATTTTTGCAAAATATCTCAGTTATGAAAATCTCATCTCACTATGGAAAACTTTATTTTGAGCTGCATTTCATCATTTCTAATAAGAAACTCTTAGATAGAATGGCATTGAGAAAGCTTCTGCTAAGTCTTTGGAAATATATCTTGAGGCTTCAGATTGAATTCTTTACAGGATGCCTAATGGCTGCTGCTATAGAATAGTGAAGTAAAAAAAAAAAAAAAAAAAGAAAAAATTCTTTGGAATGTTAACCAATATTCAGTGTGTCTCCAGGAGATCAGGACATTAAAAAAAATATTGTACTATCTACCTGAGAAAAAAATTAATACTTTGAAGATTATTGATAAGTTTTAAATCTCCTTTAAATTCTCTTTCATTTCCTGTTGATGTATCTGAGATTAAATTTTTGCGGCTAGAGGAATAATGAAATTTGCAACAAGAACATTAGGTTGGACATGTGATATTGGGACAGCAAAAACTTATGTAGAGTAATGGAGTATACAGAATTTGTAATACAAATGAAACTTAAAATAAGATTTATTTTAATTTTTTTTTATAATTTTGTTTTAGGATACATGTAAAAAAAAATTAAAATAAGATTTAATTTTTTTTTTTATAATTTTGTTTTAGGATACATGTAAAAAAATGTCTAATCTGAAGTGCTGAATATTTTAACTGCATTTATAATTGTAAACCTTAGAAAAGGTACCCTGAAATGCTGGTCATTGGTTAAAAATTTAGAATCATTGTTGGGAGGAAGAAACAGAGTCCATAGTCTTGCTTTTCAGATGTATGCCCCACTCACTATTCATTTGACTTCCCTCTTACTTAATTTTGACTAGAAGAGTGGAGCATCAGCCCAGCTTTGAACAGGTGGACAGTGATAGGAGTGCTTCACTGAGCACTGCTGATGTTAACAGGATGTTCCTCAGAAGAAGTAAATGCTATTCTTTCACATACATCCTGACACAGACCTTATGTGAAGGAAGCCAACAGATGGATGATATTTCTTCTACTTGTGTTTTAAAGTAGGCAGAAGTGGTTCACCAGGCAAGGAACCCAGCCTTAATCCTGAATGTAATTGTTTCCAAAGGACACACAAATGATTCAGGGTCATCAGGCTGGAGAAATCTCCCTCTCTTCCCTTATAAATGGACAGACAGCAGGATGGGGACTGAGGGAACAAAATCCTTCCCACTATAAGCAAGGACCAGGCCCATGACCACATGGGGAACATGAACATATGTAAGTCTAGAACAACTGATGAGTTCCATCCCAGAGTCCTGAGGGAGTTGGTTGATGTAGTTGCCAAGACACTCTCCATGACATTTGAAAAGTCATGTCAAGTGAAGTGAAGTCATGAAAAGTCAAGTGAAGACCAAGGTGACTGGAAAGAGGGAAAGATTTTAAAATGGTAGAAAGGAGGACCCTGGCATCAACAGAGGTGTCAGCCTCACCTCTGTGCCTGGGAAGGTCATGGAACACATCCTCCTAGAAACTGTACTAGGCACATGGAGGACACAAAGGTGATTTGAGACAGCCAGTTCCGTTTCAACAGGGGTAAGTCCTGCCTGACCAACCTGGAGGCCTTCTATGATGGAGAGACTACATTGCTGAACAGGGAAAGAGACAGATGTAATTTATCTGGACTTCTGTAGAGCCCTTGAAACAGTACCTAGCAACATCCTGCTCTTTGAATTGGGGAGAGATGGATTCCATTGTTGGTCTGTAGGATGGATGAGGATTGGTTGCATGGTGACATCCAGAGGGTAGCAATCAATCACTCAGAGTCTCACTGGACATCAGAGACTAGTGGTGTCCCTCAGGGGTCTGTGTTGGTACCAGTGTTATTTAATATCTTCATTAATGATGTAGATAAAAGGATCAAGTGCAAATCCTCAGCAAATTTGTACGTGACACCAAGCTGAGTGGGGAGGGATGGGATGTCACCCAGGGGGACCTGGACAAGCTTGAGAAACAGAATGGGAACCTCATGAGATTTAAGAAGAGCAAGTGCAAAGTGCTGCACCTGGGTTGGGGTGACCCCTGTTATCAGCAGAGGCTGGGAGATGAACAGATTGAGAGCAGCTCTGCTGAGAAGGACTTGAGGGTGCTGGTAGATGATCAGCTGGACATGACCCAACAATGTGCGCTCACAGCTCAGAAAGCCAAATATATCCTGGCTGCATCTAAAGCAGTATGGCCAGCAGGACCAGGGATTTTTCCCTCAACTCTGCTGTGGTGAGACCCCACCTGCAGTGCTGCATCCAGCTCTTGGCTCCCCCAGCACAGGAAGGACATTGACATGATTTGCTGGAGCAAGTCCAGAGGGACACCAACTTGACTAGAGGGATGGGGGACCATTCCTGTGAGGAGAGGCTGAGAGAATTTGGTTTGTTAAGTGTGGAAAAGAGAAGTCTTTGGGATGATCTCACTGTGGCCTTTCACACCTAATGGGGGCCTACAAGAAAGATGGAGAGGGATGTTTTACAAGAGCTTATAGTGACAGGACAAGGGGGAATGACTTCAAACTGAGAGTAGATTTAGATTAGATATTAGGAAAAAGTTCTTTATTGTGAGGTTGGTGAAGCACTGAAACATGTTGCCCAGAGAACTTGTTGATGCTCTATCCCTGGAGCTGTTCAAGGCCACCCTGGAGAGAGCTCTGAGCAACCTGCTCCAGTAGAAGATGTCCCTTCACATAGGAGGGGGATTGGAACTGGATGATCTTTAAGGTCCCCTCCAACCCAAGCCATTCTATGATTCTATGACCTTCACCATTCTTTTCAGAGTCAATGCTTCTCGATGTTCTTGCCCACTGGTGCCAAGTCTCCCAGAGTACAGCTGAGCGGGGAGATGAGCACTAACCTCAGGCTGGCTTTCTCAGCCAGCACTCAAAATAACCTTTACACAGTAAGCATAAGTTGCTATGTTCGTGGGTCCCAGGATGAGGGAAGAGATGAGTCTGACTCCATATTTCTTAGAAGGCTGATTTATTATATTATGATATTATATATGATATGATATGATTTGATATTTAAAATGCTATACTAAAGCTATGCTAAAAGAGTAGAAGAAACAATTGCATCAGAAGGCTAGGAAAGGAAAGGAAAGAATAATAAAAACCCGTGACTCCTCAGAGCCTCGACACAGCTGGACCATTATTGGTCATCAAGTAAAAACAATCCACATGAGGCCAATCAAAGATGCACCTGTTGGTAAACAACCTCCAGACCACATTCCACAGCCATCAGATAGTTATTGTTTATGTTTCTTTTCTGAGACTTCTCAGCAGAAAATCCTGGCAAAGAATTTTTCAGAAAATATCGTGGTGACAATAAGTTGCAGTCTGATAAAAGGATATGGAGTATAAATAGCCTGAATTTAAGATCTCAAAGTAAATTTGGAAGGATTTCGCTGCAAAAATATGTATCTCTTATAAAATTATGACAGTGAGGATCATGGACCTGGGACTTCACACAGTTACTAGAATTTTAACATGTCCACACACATGGAGTACAAACTAGATGGGCTTGGCTTCCTAAGCCAATGTGTATCTGAACAATTCAGTCATCTATTACAATGCCTGCACCTTTCAAAAAGTAATTTCTGTACATAGGGAAAGGAAAATGAGACTAATGCAAAGTATAGAATGAAAACTATGCAGCAGTTTTATCTGTATCCATTTCCAAGATGAAAAGGGTTGGCACTAACTCTAGAAGTGCTGGCTAGATCAGGAAAGTTGGTGTAACTTTGGTTGTTTACACCCTTTAATATGGAATGATGGCATATTTAGCCTTTTTCTGTCAAATATTTTAACAATAAATAACTTCACAACTGGGAAACAGTCCAAAAAGATTAGGATCACAGAATCATTTACTTTGGAAAAGATCTCCAAGGTCCTCTATAGTCCAACTATTAAACAGTAAACCGTGTCCCTAGGTGCCACATCTACATATTTTTAAAATAGCTCCAGGCAGACTGACTCAACCACCTCCCTGGGTCTCTTCCAATGTTTGACAATCCTTAAAGATTTTTTTTCCCTAATACCCAATCTAAACCTACCTTGGAATGACTTAAAGCTGTTTCCTCATGTTTGATTTCTTGTTCCTTATGAGAAAATGTTGACCTTCATCTCACTATGATCTCCTTTCAGGTAGTTGTAGAGCATGGTAAGGCCTCTCCTGAGCCTCCTTTTCTTCAGGCTAAACAATCCCAGTTTCCTCAGCTGCTCCTCATAAGAGTTATGCTCCAAACCCTTTACCAGTTTCATTGGTTTTTTCTAGACACACTCCATCACTTCAGTGTTTTGGGGTTTATTTTGGTAACAAGGGGCCTAAAAACACAGGACTCTAGTTGTGTCCTCACCAGTGCTGAGTACAGGCAAAAATCACTTGTTTACTTGCCACGCTATTTCTGACACAGGCCAGGATGCCATGGGCCTTCTTGGCCACCTGGGCACAGCTGGCTCATGTTCAGCTACTGCTGACCAGCACCACCAGGTGCTTTTCCACTGGGCAGTTTTCTAGCCACTCTGTTCCAAGCCTATAATGGTGCAGGGGGTGGTTGTCACCCAAGTGCAGGACTCAGCACTGTGGAGGCTGGGGGTGAGAAAGCCATCTCAGGAATGCCCTGGGAAAGCAGCGTTGTCTAAGTCAGGGGAAATTCATTCCTTTCCCATGATTCAAATGCTGTACTCCCTTTCACCTCCAGCTCATCCTGTACCATTTGTATCTTTCAATATTTACTCCTGTGAAAACTTTTCCCCTCCCATCCCCCTCGACATGTAGCTGTGCACAAAAACTGTAATTTTCCCTAAAGACGGGGCACTCGCACTGGTGTCCTTCTGCTGGTTGTTACCTGTCCCTGCTGTCCCTCCGACTCACAGTTCGTCCCTCAGCCTACCCTCTGTGTTTTCCTATCCCTTTTGGACCCTGCAATAAATCAGTTGAAATTACCCAGGACTCGAGCTGCCCTTCTTCTATCTTGTGAAGAGAAACCTCTAGCCAGGGGCGCGCGAGTGAAAATCCTGATGCCGGCACAGCACCTGGCCTTGCTGAACCTATACAATCGGTCTTGGCCCATGGATTCAGCTTGTCCAGATTCTTCTGCAGAACCTTCTTACCCTCCAGCAGATTGACACTCTCATCCAACTTGATGTCATCAGCAAACTGAGCAAGGGTGCCCTCAAACCCCTCTTCCAGTCTATTGATATTAGAGAGAACTGGCCCCAAACTGAGCTCCAGGGAGCTCCACCTGTGACCAGCTGCCAACTGAATGTAACTCCTCTCACCACCACTCTTTGGGCTCTGTCTTCCAGATAGCTTTTAGTCAGCCAAAGATATATCTGGTGTACACGAGTCTTAGAAGAATTTGGAAATACTCACGTAAAGTGAAGTAATCAAAACAGCATGTTATACAAATATCCTGTGTAGGTTTCTGCTGCAAAATGAAAACAAAATGACATCATGGATCTTTTATACTGAAGTTTAATTCCATCTCTTTTAGAAGTGAAACACCCCATCATTCTGCTAAAACACTCTTTCTTTGATGTCATGTCATCATTATCCTGTAGGAAAGTCTTCCAGTGTCAGATGCAAACACAATATTCATCTGTGCTGTCTATCAGTGTGATAGTTCTTTCTGTAGTGCAGAAAATGAGAAAGGAAACAATATAAAGTACAAAAAAAATTATGGATCGTTTAGTCCATGATTATTGGGCTTCAGTGCAGAAGCATTTTGTTTTTGTAAGACTTCCTTGGCAGTCTTAATCATGTTCTCATCAATAAATTGAAAGTGCTGTGAAAGGGTGCTGCATAAAAGCCATGGCTTAGATTTTTCAATTTATATTGCTCTACCTAGATCTTACTTGTCTGTACTACAGTAAAAGGCTAATAAAATGAAGCCAACACTGTGGCAAAAGTCAACAATAGCAGAAATGTCAGAAGACAAATCTGAAAAATAAAAATGAGAAAATTATATACAAGAAATTATAGCAGCCAGATTTTTATTTGCTTTCCACATTATATTTTCCACTTCATGTACCACAATATTATTTTATGCTGTAGCAATAATTATTGTTAATATTATTAATGTTGTGATAGGAAGAAGAGAAAAGGAAAAGGTGGCAGAATAATACTCATATGTCCTAACACTTGGAGAAAAATGTGGAAAGGAATGTAGGGAAATTATTTCAAAGCACCCCAGCAGTGGATTTTTGTCCTTTATTAAACTTCTAAAAATTCTAAAGCTTGAATTCTGTTTTTCACCTTTTCCCTTCCCTTCCCTTCCCTTCCCTTCCCTTCCCCCTTGCTTCCTTCCCAAGCATTTTCTTCTTCCTATAGAAGGACAAAGATATTTCAAACAAAGGAAAAGATTTCATGCTCCAAGAGATAATTCTTCTCTGATACGCGTATTTTTCAATCAATATTCAGCATTTTCTTACCCTCTGCCTGCCAGGTGGTCTTTCTTTTCCAACCTGCTTAATCATGTATGACAGTTTATTAGATGAATACTTTTGCCTTTCCAATGAGGTACTCCGACTTCATATTTCAATCTTCATACCTCTTGTAAGCTCTCTCCAGTGATTGATTAAAACAGATATATATTTATGGCCTACATAAATGATAACTTATTATAACATTCTAAAGTATCTCAAGCATGCAAAACCAAGGGTGAAATTCTGGCCTCACAACAGCAAAACTCTTATCATTTCTGAGGGCTGACATTTCACCCCAAGGATGAAGAAAAATTATTTATGGCAGCACAGGGGAATATAACTATGAATAATTTGATGAAATTAAGATGGAGTAAATTTCTATCAGTGAGATATATTATGTCAAGGATCAGTATATCAAAGGAAATAATGGAAGTTCTATAGATTCAGACATTTTAAACTAGCTTTGAAGAAGGACTAGATAGTTAAGCAATGAGAAACTTATTTAATGGATTGCTTCATAAATTCAAACCCTCTCTGGTTCTTATAGCTCAAAAGAGCTCTTATTGCTGCCTGCTTATCCCATTACTGTTAATTTTCCTAATGAAATAAAACTCATAGTCTGCCTGATGCATTTTTTACATGTCTGTTTGGAATTAAGTGATCAGATTGAATTCTATTGAGGGAAGGGTTTACAAAGTTAGATATTCAAGACTCGTTATTGGCATTGTGGAAAGAGACAGCTACATAGAACAAGAGACGACCAATTAATAGCATTGATAAGAATCTAATAAGACATCAGGGAATCCATACAGAAGAGAAATTCTGGATGCCAAATTTCATTTAGTCTATTATTCACATTTTTGTTGTGTTTTCTTTTGTTTTAATTCCCTTTTTTGCTGAATTCTGTAAGGATGATGATGATGATAATAATTATAATAATAATCATCATAATAAATTAAAGAGCACAAATTCAAGGTCATGCATTTAAGCTTCCAAACAAGAATTTATGCTGTAATCTAGGATCTTCTCCAGTAGATACCATATAAGAGAAGAAAGGCCCAGATGAATAAGATGTTGTGACAATGAGAGATCAGCGTGATGTAGAAGGGAAATATAATTCTGGGATATATTATTAAACTTGATTTTAGTAGATGAAATTCTACCCTTCTCTTGTCAAAAAATGCCCCAAAAATATCTAATCTTTGTGGAGTCTAGGACACTTTTGCGCAGTAAACACAACAGTGAATAGAAGTAATTTCTTGTTGCAGATTAAATGCATTATTCTACTGAAAACAGCTCAGAAGTGTGAGTTCTGCTTATACATATCTCACAAAGGCTTTTGACTTTCAGAAATTTTAGTTTGTTTTGTACTGCCAAACATGTATTAATATAGTGATATCAGAGGAGAGCAGGGGTAAAAATCAATGAAATCAATTAAAATGTAGAAAAATTTGCCAAGAAGCTAATTTATTATTCTCTTTTCTGTGGAGTAAATGTGTCCTATCATGGACAGAGACCACTAGCTGAAGCCGTGTCTGGTTCTCATCTCTTTCCCTCAGTTATCAAGAAGTGGAGTTCAGACTTGTCTTTTTCAAATATTTACAGCCAATGATGTAACACAGCCATGAAAAGGTAAATGTTGGATTATATGAGGTATTACCAGGAAAGATAAGTTCACCACTAAAATTCCTTCCATGGGTTTTGGATCTGGCCCCTAATAAATAATAAATGCAATTTTTACCATTGCCTTTTTCTAATTCCCACGAATCAGAGCTATTATTAGAAAAGAGAAGTCTTAGGGCTTAGTCTTAGGGCAGTTCTCTGGCTTATCTTGTAGCATAGACTAGGAAGCATGAAATTAAATCAGGAAATGGAATCTTCCCAAAAAACAAAAAGGAATATTTTTTTTTTTTCACATCTCTGGAACGCTTTGCTTGTAAAATTGTAAAGCGACTACAGAAATGTATTGAAGAGAAATCTGTTAATGTCTACAACATTGCAAGATGCCTCTTTGAATCAAAAGTATTATTTTAAGGGTCAGCAACACTCTCTGGTACCGCCAACACATCGTGGTCCTGCTCATATCCTCCTCTGTGCTTCTGTTACTGTCCTGTATCAGAGACAGGATGCTGAGTGTAGTGTTAGTGTCTGACTGCCAACAGTCCTTAAAAATGCATTTATGTTCTTGCTTTCCTCCTCTGTCACCTCCACAATAGTGCTGCTGAAGTTGAGCTTTATAATTAACATCTGCCTGAACACACAGTAAAACATTGTCCAAGAGCACTGTGAGACCAGGAAAAAATAATAAATAGAATAATTTACATCAAACATCTAATCAGGAATTGGCAATGTAAGTTTGTCTGATGTCCACAATTTAATATATTAATCCACAGACCAGTATCAGAAAAAAAATCGACAAGCAATTTTTCAGCATTCTCATTTTTCAATTAGTGGTGAAGAAAAGTGTGTAGTAGTTTAGTGTGCCTTATACAGTATTTTTCTGCTGTAAAGATACAAGCAGGGCATTTTTGATTTCCAGATAATAAAAACTAGATAATTGATTCATACTAAACAAAATTTGCCTTTGTTTCTATCAAAGAACTTTAAAAATAAAAATTAAAAGCTGAAACAGTGAGAATAATGGAGGATCCCCTCAAAGTCAGATATTATTTATCCTCTCAGCACTATAAAGATCTCATCAGTCATCAAAACCTAATTTCAAGGTGAGACAGGTTCCAAACTTTAATCCTAGTCCCCCAAACTACAAGAAACTCAATCCTTTGCGACTGCACTTTAATATAAACTTCTGATATGAAACACAAACATATTCTTTCTTTGCAGTCTTTATAATTTCTACAGTAGAATTGGCATTTAAAAAAAAATGGAAAAATGGAAAAATGTCCTGTTTTTCATTCATTGCATGATTACACAAGAAACAGATGTGAGTGTTGGCCAGGTCTCCTCTTGTACACATGTCCCCACAAGCAGCCTTTCAGCCTCCAGAAATTCTCCTGAGCTCAGACTGAACTGCCCATTCTACAACAAGGAAAGTTGCTGGAGAATCTGAGCCAATGATGGCAGAGCAAGATTTGAAAATAAGTTTGTTATATTCCTCCTAATAATTGTTTGTTAAAATGAGTGTCAGTAGAACCCTATCCAAAAATACTTTAAGAAAAGGTAAAATTAGCAAACTAAAAAAGAATAATCCTTAGTAAATGTAAGCATGACCTTTTATAAGCAGTAGAGACATTAGAGCATTTCTCTTCACGTTTCTCTCTGATTTTACAAATACTATGAAAACCTCATTCTCTTTTCCATGAAAGTGAGGGTAAGTCTTATAGCCCAGAGATATTGAGAAATTGTCTAGGACAGCACACAGTTTTATGTCAGAAGGAAGTAGACCCTATTCTTTCTTTTGATGCAGACAGTAGTCTTTTCTCATGGCCAGGATTTGACAATTCCTTCCAGCAATGAACTACTGAATTTTTTTCCATGTCCCTTTGTTCCAGTTTCACACATCAGACAACTGTTGTTCTCATTTCGGTTGATTTCCTGAATTTGTAGCTCCTCAAGGCTTTTTTTGCATGTACCATTGTCATGGTCCTCATATAAAAAGTGAGTGGTGTAGGTTCAGCTTCCAGCCTGCAGTATTTCTGTCCTCCCTACTGGCTCCTATGGTTTGAGCATATCTTTGAAGTATAAGATTTGCAAAACAGAATTTGCAGACTCAACATCAAAAGAATACTGTGAAGTATTTCCTATTTCAATATTTCTTTGTTGAAAATTATGTCTGGCATGCATACAATCTAGACAAAGGCTGAAAATGGAAGAGGAGGAAGGAACTTGTAAAGTAACCATGCTTGAAAAATCTACAGAAGTCTGGATTTTTTAAACCCACACACAGAAAACATGAGATATGTGTTCCTTCACTTCATTGCTGTATTGGTACCTCTGACAACAATAACCACAGAAACCTCAGAAAATAAATGGCAAGTCTAGAATTTCTATAAATAAAACTTGGAAAAAAACCCCCAAACTGTGGAGATACATGTGTGTGTATATGTGTGTGTGTGTAAAGTCATGTTGGAAAGATACTTTGATCTTAAAAGACGGATTTTTTTACTAAACCATATGTCTCAACATAAAGGTATGTATGTAAAATTTTAATTGGAAGACAGTCTTCATGAAAGCTGATATTTCCTTTACAGAGTGAGTCTCCTGAGATCTTGATCTTATTCAAGAGCTTTAAAATCCAGATGAGGAATACTTTACTTTGACCTCCTAGAGCAGTGTGTTGAGAATAATTTCCTTATTTTGCTGTACTTTGCATAAATTAGGCAGTGCTATCAGGGTTTTTTTTTTAACTTTGCAGAACTCATTACAAAATTTCTGTGTTAATAAACTATCAATTCACTAAGCCATTGTTACTACTGCTACCACTAATACTACTACACTAGTAGTAGTATTGCCTTTGTCTGACTTACCCTATGTAAAAGCCATGTGGAAAGGTAAGATTTTTGCCTGTTTATAGATTGAATGATTTTGCTTCTGTTACTAAAAAGTCATTTATAGACAGCTGTAAATGTATATATAATTTCACAAATGTGGTATAAGATACATTCCTTGCCCTGAAGTGCTTATAGTCTCTAAGATAGGAAAAAGATAAATGGAGACCAAACCGAGGAAACCAATTTAGACAGAGTGTGATGTGAGGAATTAGAATAAGATACATATGAAGGGAAATTTCTTAAAAGAACTGGTCCTTGTGGAAGGCCAGATATTATGGAAGAGGAAGATGGTGATAAGGATTTGGAGACCAATTCAGTGCAAAATCTGAACGGGGATACTTACCTTTATCTGAGTAAAAAGGAAAACAAAAGTGGAAAGAAGAGAAGGAGACGGGAGTATAAATTAAAAGGCCTGGCAAGAACACAGGCACTGAGTGAAAATGGTGAACATTGGGGGTTTGGTCAGGGTCATTTTGTGTTGCCTTGTGTCCATGATAACAACACATAGGGCTTTTGGAATTTTTTTTCCTGAATATTATCTAGGCTAGTGCATGGGGGTTTTCCATCTTGACAACAGAAACTCAGGTGAAAGTGTTCCTTACAATGTCAGTACTGGTTATTTCTTTGCTAGACAATTTATTTCAGCCAGTGTGACTTAACTGAGTTGCTGCTCTAATCACAAATGTATGTTTTCCTCCCATCATTGCTGGCAATGCCTTTAAAACCCATTGTTGAAACTCCTCCTCAAGAAGGCTGAAGCCAGAAAATCAAGGTGCAGGCTTTCCCCCTTCAATCCAAAGATACATGCTAGCAGATCTTCTAATCCTTGTTCCTGTCAGTCAGCCTCTGCCTTTGGGTCTAGAATAACAACGAGCATGAAGGATGCCTTCATTATGCCAAGAAAAACTTACTGTTGCAAGTGGCCCACTTTGCCTCAATTCTGGTGACATCTTACTCCAAAAATGTCTTGTGCTCATTCTGGAGGCCCCACAGAAGGGCTTGGTGAGCTGTGTCCCTGTGGGTCACTCAGCTGTGGCTGCTCTGGGGGTCGGTCTGTGCGCCCCCAGCTCGCAGCAGCGCCGGGGCTGTCTGCTGTCATTGCTGCCCCAGCGTCACCCTGCGCATCACACACCGGGTGGCTCAAAGCAGGCCCTTGCAGAGCCCACAGAGCAGCGCTGGCACTGTCTCAGGAGCTCCTTGCATGAGCTGTGGCTGCAGGACAGGCTCCCTAACTGGGACATGTAGCTGAAAAGCAGGGAGCCTGCTGGCAGGAGCACCCTGCTCCTCTGTGAAACAGTCAGACCAGCGTGGCCTTCTCTTCTGCCTCTTTGCAACAGCTTGCTGTGTAATTAATGAG
Source organism: Onychostruthus taczanowskii (assembly GCF_017590055.1). Taxonomy (NCBI): domain Eukaryota; kingdom Metazoa; phylum Chordata; class Aves; order Passeriformes; family Passeridae; genus Onychostruthus; species Onychostruthus taczanowskii. The sequence continues at coordinate 11,605,602 of NW_024501459.1, forward strand.
ATATTATTGCTATACTTATTCGTTTTGTTACAGTTTCACAAACTTATGAAACTTACTGACAATGTGGAAGATTTAACATTCCTAAATGCTTAATCGGCTAGAAAATGCTAGATTTAAACAAAAAAAAAATGTGCTTATTCATGTAGCTGGAACATAAGAAGGGCATTTGAAATATAAGTCTAGACATTTTTGCAAACTGTTAAAGAAATGTACAAGCAAAAATATTGACTTTGGAATGCAAATGGTCTTTGAAGAAAGTTAACCTGGAAATTATCTCAAAGAACAAAACTGCAATCTGCCTACACAAATACCAATTATTATTTTTTTAACCCGTTCAAACAATACTTTAACAAAGTTAAAAATGGTCATCAGGAAAGGAATGTTTATAACTTGTTTTCCTATTTAAATAGATATTTAAGACAATTTGTTTTCCATTTCATTTTTGGAAGCAGTAGTTAAATACAATGTCTAAAACCATATTCCAGTTTGACTTTTCACAGCTTATCACATAAAATAAGAACGTGCTCAAATCCTATGTGATTCCATCACTAATTCTGAATATTTAACTACTGAATCAAGCTTTTTGGGTTTTGTAAAAACACAGTGGCAGAAAACAACAATATCCCCATTTATTTTCTTTCCCACAAACCTATTTTAACTTAATTTTTTAGCAATCAAAAGCACTTCTTTTTTCTGAGAGACCAAGCTGGAAAACACAGCCTGCTAATTTCATTGAAGCTAATAATAAAGAAATATACATTTTCCAAGTACAGAACCTTTGAGAATGTTTTCTTCTCTGGCATCTGACTTGTGTTTTCAAATTAGCTTTGCCCAGCAAAATCAAATTATAAAACAAAGAGAAATCATTAAAAAAAAAAAAAAAAGTTAGACATGTAATGTTTAACCTGGCTGTATTTCTCACTAGCAAGTAAATACTGTTATAAAGAATTACTGTTTACATAGCTGACTCCAAAATGAAAACAAACCAACTCCTGCAAAACTGGCTGGGACATTAGTTACAGACTGATCACCATGACTTGAAAACACACAGAGCCTGTTATTTTTCAAAACAATTGACTTTGAATTAATTTTTTGTTTCCACTATCAGCTAGTACAGCATGGAATTTCTCTAGTTTGCTGTTTAGTTTTTAGCAAAACAAAATGACTCCAAAAAAGACAGTATCTTAAGGCTTGCGGGGTCTTCATGCAAACTGGTGGGTTGCACAAACTAAGTCACAAACTGGGTTCTACTTCTGTCACACTTGGGGAACTATTTTCTCAGGAGTGACTGTAAAAGCCAACATCACATCCATCCCATCAAGGACACAGTAGGCTTTTCTAAAATCTTATTCTCATGGCAAGTCTGCTTGAACTGTCTAAAAGGTTCAGTTGCTAAAGAGTTACAGGCTGTGCTGCAGTAGCATAACTCAATTTCTTATCCAGAGATCAATTCTGGGCATACCCAGGCCAAACTGCAGCACTCGAGATGAGCTTCACATTTTGTATCACAGACACAAGGGACATAAACCTGCAAAGACCTGCCTCTTTACTGTCTGTGATAGGCATGAAAGTCACACATCACTGCTGTTTTAACTTTGGAAAAAACTGGAGCAAAAGAATGACTCTAAACTGGTCACAGTCATGCTAAATTACACACTCAGGAGCAACACAGTAGCTGGTTAGGCAGCCCTTGGGAAAGAATATCCCTTTCCAATATGCATAGCTATCATCTGTAGTCCTGATTGAAAAAAACTATAAATAACCGTAATTTGTGACAGTAACAACAAATCCAATAGATGATGTCTTAAAATTATATAGTATCTACTATATAGTGTTTATTTATGAATAGTGTTTATTTTGTCTACAGTATCCTGAACTGCATTAGGAAGTCTAGTGAAAGCATGTGGAGGAAAATGGTTCTGCTCTTCTTCTCTGAACTGCTAAGGCCACACCCAGAGTACTGTGTCCCCTCTCCAGTACAAGGGAGGATCTGGAAATACTGGAGAAAGTTCAGAGACGAGCCACAAATATGATCAGTGCGCTGGAGCTTCTTTTGCATAAGGAGAGGCTGAGAGAACTGGGCCTGGAGAATTGAAAGCTCAGGAAGGATCGGCTCATATAAATACCTGAGGGGAGGGAGAAAAGAAAGTGAATACACTGAAACAGAAAATTCCACTTAAGTGTAGGAAAACACATTTTACCTTGAAGTGGATCAAAACTGTCAAAAGTTTCCCAGAGAGTTTCTGGAGTTTGTATCCTTGGAGATATCCAAAACATACCTGAGCATGGTTCTGTAGATACAGGAACTGGAATCTATTATGGATATAAATAGATATATCTATAATAATATCCAATTATATCTAGAGATATATATATAAGAAAAAATTGAATGCTTCACACAGCACTCCTTCGCACTATATTTAACAAGTAAAGCATACTCATTTTCTATTCTATTAAAACCTTAATATCTCTAGGAGGTCAGCCACATTCAAACTATCTGTTACTAATGGTCTTGACCCATACAGGCCCTTACCTTTATTGCAAATTTCATAGAAGGGGGTCTGTTGGCCCAGATCAAAAGGGAATCCAAGTGTTGTAATCATTTCACAACACAGGCATCTGGGATAAAGGGCTCTACAAACCAACAGGAGGCAGTTATTTTGATTAATGGCTTCAAGCCCTCAAATCAATATAAACATTAAGCAAATAAAAACATTTTTAAAAGTTCCTGTCTTTGTGAAGATGTATGGCAGAAGAAGTCCATTTATTGCTTGTTGAATATCCAGAGTTCTTTGGAAACAAGACATGGAGAGAAGATTGTAAGTGGGAGATCCATGCCTGCAGATATAATTAAGTTTGGTTTAATGTTCCATAAATAATTTCTTCACTGTGCACTAGTCCTGGGTGTCACCTTAATGTCTTCACTGAGTCTGTCCCAGAATAAAATAAAAAAATATCCTCTTTTAGTAGGAAAGTACTAACTAAGACTGTTGCTGCTTTTACATCACAGAAGCTTTTTTTTTTTTTCTACAAAGATTCAATATTTGTCACAGGAAGGCAGAAAATCTGGAAATAACTCCAACACACAAAATCTCTCAAGACTATAAAATGTAGACTGAGACGTGGATACTGAATCAAAGCAAAATAGCTGCTGAAATAACAATGCACAATTTCTCCCCAGTTTTCTGAAGGCAGACCCAGTATAGTTTATAAAGGCACTTCAGGTACACACTAGAGACACAAAGATAATCATGGAAAATGCATACAGACAGTAGGAAAAAAATTATTTTTGAATGACCAAAAGATTTAAATAATCCAGTATTTATCAGCAAATCTGATTTGGGGGATTCTTACCTTTTCTGAAATGCAGTCCACAGTCAGCGCTCTGCATCTGCTGTACGACATGCAGTGACACATGACTCTAGTTTACACCTGATGGGAAAGAATACTTCTCTTACTCCCATCCTAGAGAGGAAGGTTCATTCCTATTCTCATCATGGTGGACCATGAAGAATGGCCTATATTTATGAGCCATAATGAAACCACCACAAACAAAATGCTGAGCTACAGGCCACTGCAGGAGAACACAAAGCTACTGAGATCTGTGGCTGTAGTTTGAGGCTTGTCAAACAGGTTTGATAGGCTGTAAGATATCACCAGGTATTGTTCCTGCCCAAAATTAACTCAAAATTAACTTCTAAGGTACTGGCAACTGACCTTTCTACATTATACACTTAACCTCCCAGATTCACAAGAGGTTCATCAAAGCTTAAAAAGGGGAATGGGTCAAATGCCCAGCAAATGTGAGAAATAGGTGGACTGCATATGATGGTTAAAGCAGGGAATTTCAGCTTTAAATTTGGATCATGTGAAATAAAACTGAAACATATTGAAAGCGGAAACCATCATATTTTAGAGGTCTGTGCTGTAGCCACTGTATTTCTGGCATTTTTTAAAGTTTACAGTTAGGTTTGCATAAGCTTTTTCATAGCAACCCAGAGAGTTCAACATTTGAATTAACTTAACCTGGAGGAAACTGCAGTTGAATCTAAAACTGCACTTTGGGCATTGTGGTAAGTGTTGCGTTTGAAATCTTTATGTGTGACTGCATTCTGATATTTTCTGTTCTAGATATTGAAGACAAAAATTTTATATAAAGTGAAACTCAGAGTGGATAAAATATTTTTCTTAAATTATCCATACTAGTACTATAATTAATTTCACTTATGGTACTTTTGTTCCAAATGGAAAGCCATATCTTCCAACAAATTCTTGTGTTACTTTGTGGTCTAAATTCCTGTGTGATGCTTTGTGATCTAAACTAATTTGCCAACATAAAGATGTGGAAGTGTTTGTTCTATGCATTTGCTTCAATTATTTATCTTTTATGCAGAAAGAAAGGAATGTAGAAGGGTTTTGTTCCATGCACTTGCTTCAATTATTTATCCTTTATAACAGAAAAAAATGGAACAAAGAAAAACATTGCAGCATTGTCTTGTATTATAGGTGTAAACAAGACATTTTGCCACATAAGTTGCTTTTGGAAATCTTATTTTCCCTCAAACATATCAGTGACATGCATTAAACTACTTGATTAATCAAGCTTTCAGTGATTCATATGCTCTGATTTTCCTGTAACTGATTTTCCTGTAAGCAGTTACCCTAAGTTTTAATCAGGTGGGAATTGGATCCTCACTTTCTAAGGATAAGGTCAGAGCAGTTTCTTTTTCCATCCTCTTCCAGGTAAGACACAGTCATCTTAAGGAAAAGAGAACCCAAACAACTTCCCTTCCAATGGCTGTACAGACAGATTTCTTTCTTCCATGTCATTTTACAGTGACATTTTAAGCATAAACTACTGTGACCAAAATTTTGTTTTGAATTTGTTTCAGCTGTTTCTGCAGTTGTTTCAGTCTCCGCGAGTGCTGCATTCCTTGTTTACTGAGCTGCCTGTGGAATATATGTGCAGCTGAGGCACAAAAAAGGAATGTGTCTTTTTATGTTCCTTCTTCCTTTGTAAGTTGCAGAAAAAAAATATCTGCAGAATTCCAAGCATCTAGGAGTGGTTGTTGCTTACCAACCACACCAGGGCACAAAATTACTTAATGTTCCACTGTCTTCAAAAGTCCTCTGCAGACACAAGGAGATATTTCCTCATTAGATTTAACATTCTATTCTAAGTTTACATCAGATCACATAAACTAAACCTGAGTTATGAACTACAGAGCTGATAATTCAGGGGTGTTATTTTGGAATAAGTTTACAGGATGTAAGGCTTTGCAATAAATATTGTCTTTGAAGAGGATGGGAAAACTGATACCTAAGTTAATCCCACTGGAAACAGTGAGGAAACTGAGATTTTGACAAAGTTTTTTTTTAAGTTTTACAAATACTGGCATCCTCTGCTGTCTGAAGAAATCAAGACTATTCCAAGAAGCTCTGACCTTCGCTGTGCATATTGTGCTTTGTTTAAGCATAAAACCAGATTTCCTTCTGCCATCCAGCATAACTTTTCCCAAGTTCTTTGAGAATTCAGATCATTGCTTTACTATAATCCTAGAAAACCGTGCTGAGAAATATGCAAGTACAGACAGGCTGTGTCTAGAAAGGCATTTAACTTATGTGGATGGGACCTGTCCTGAGAAGAAGGTTTCTCATTCCTTTGGCAAAGCTATTAACAGCAGGAGACTAACACTCTTACAGTGAAGATTACTTCTATTACTGATTTAAATAAGAATTTTTAATAAATTAAATTTTTGAAAGAAATCTTCTTTTACACAAAGTGGACAAGGTGATAACACAGTATTTTTCTGGTATGGCTACTGGCTTACTGTAACCAGAGTTTGGAAAGTTGTGGGTAGCAAGAACTGCTCTGCCATGGTTATGCAATTCTTGTCCAACATGAAAGATCTCCTTTTTTCAAAAACCTGCTATCTACTAAGGAATGAAATCAAATAAATTGCATAGATCTGTTAAATGTGTAAAAATTCTGGAAGATTTCGTTATCTCAATGAGGGTGTGATTGGAGAGCTAAAAACACTCAACCTCAAAAAGCAGATTTTCATGAATAGATTGTCTTACCTTATAGAAAATCAGCTTGATTTTGAGGCAGCTTGTACAAGTAATGTTTAGAATATTGTTCTTCCAAACAAGGAGTTAAGAGCATTTATCAGGACACATTTTTGAGGGACATTTTTGGGAACCTTAATGTCTGCTTCTAAACCCTCTGTAATATTGTTTTTGAGAGACTACATAAGGATTACTTGAAAAATGCATTCACCTAAAATGAACCATCAGAATATTGCTTTACTGGGAATAGTCTGCAATAACTGTAAGTCTTAGAGTTATCTATTCCTTGACGGGTGTATCACTCTGTATTCTCCACCCAGAGCAGTTCCATATGAACTTTATATATCTATGTATCTATATATCTATATATCTATCTACTGCATGGTAGTGAAGGCTCAGGAGCTGGAAACACTGAGCACGGACTCATGAGCATTCTGCCTTTGATCCCTGGCTTTTGGGCCTGGCTTTGCTATTTCTTCATTTTCCTGCACAGGCATAATTTTGTTTTAAGTTTCCTGCATACTCAGGTAAAAAAACGATGAAGGAAATGAAGAACATCCACCTGTGTGAGATGTAGAATGCACAGCCCTGAATTCACAGCTTTGTTTCCAGTTGTGCATGCACACATAATTTTGTAAAGGAGTGATCTACAAGGCTATGAGAGACTCAAAAAATGGCACAGCATGTTCTTGATTTTAGAATCAAGATTCTCACTGTGAATGGGTGAGAAATTGGTGGAAAAATAATAGGACATTCATTCTATAATAGATTGTGGTATGTTTATGTTTGTAAACATTAAATTTTTTGAGACAACAATATATCTTTCATAGGTATCAGATTATAATAAAAATTCAATTACAATTAAAACCAAATAATAAATAAGAAATTATGACTAACCCACACTGCTGAGCATATATCATAGACTGCATTTATTTTGTAGTTTTACACTAGTTTTCTAATGAATTTGGAGTGATGTATTTAATATATTCTTCCAAAAGGATATACAAAAAGTATACAAAAAGTATACAAAAAGTATATACAAAAGGATATACAAAAAGTAACATAATAATGAATAAGAAAATAAAAAGAAAAATTTATTTCAGTTCTGAATGATGAGTCAAAAGTCAAGCATTAATGTACCATAATCATACAAAGTTCAAATACAACTAACAGGCTTAATGTCTGAGGACTCAAAATCAATAACAAGGAATTATACGTGAACTGAAAATGTAAACTACAGAAATTTTCATTCTATGATAGTCTTTTAGATCTTGGGAGATCCTGAGGTACTCTGGCCCATATGGCATCATTAGTTGAGAAAGAGCCTGAGGATAGAGAAAAAATACAGACTGCTTAGTTGAGGAGCAAAATCTTTAAAACATTTCATAGTATCAAATAGAAAAATACATCAGAGGAATCACTGAAGTAAAAATATTTAAGAGGTAATAAACAGTGAAAACAGTACTATGACATTGAAATTCTGTTTCTGCAGTAAGGAAAACATCGTTAACAAAATATCATTGACACACAATACTTATATAAAAATCACCTGACAAAGTCCAGCATCAGAGATTTGTGGTTTAAAAAGCACTGTAAAAACAAGAGTTATCCCACTGAAAGGTAGATTTGTCAAAGGGCAACAATGTGGTGGTTTTTCCTAATGTTGAATGTAATCATTGAAGTGGCACTGATATCTGGGTGAGCCAATGAGATGCTGGTTTTTTTGTTAAGACCTGGAACTTTAATAATAGACAGACAGAAGCGAAAAACCAGAATTTTGTAGAAAGAAATGTGGGAATGGAAAGAGGAACATATAGGTAAAGGCAATGCAGAAAGAATGAAACATTTTTCAGATTATGATTGAAAATTAGAAATTATAGTGACTGCTGTTATTATAATTTCAGTTTCTATTCAAGGTGGAGCTCCTTTTAAGATATCAAGTGATGTTAGGACATGGCAACACTCCGGAGGTAGACAGACCAAGGGTGCAGGGGGAGTTCTGTGAATGCAATGAATTTGCCCATAGGACTGGGGAAGAGTTGAACTAAAAGCCAGGTTACATCTCTCATATTTCCCATATGGAGAAATAAGGAAATTATTTTTCCTATGATCTATTTTTGATGCTCTTGTCTTGACAAAATCTAAACCAAGGATCATGTGCTGCAGAGAGAAATAATTTTTTTTGTTTTTTTTTAGATTCAGTGTTATGAAAACATGTGGAGACAACACATTTAAATAGGGGACAACAGTGCTACAGACAGAAAAATGCCATGAAAATTGGGATATATGTTCTTAACTATAAATATTTGCTGTAAATTTCAACAAACAAATTCATGATTTCTCTAATTTACACAGAGTTGCTTCAGACTCTGGCATCCTAAAAACAAAATGATAGGTTGGTGCCTACCTCTCTTTATCTACATCTAGCTACTGAGAAGAAAATTAACTCTAGTGCAGCCAAAACCAGCACAGTTATTCTGAATGAAACCATTAATTGGCTTGAATTATATTTGTCCATTCTCAAGAAGTAAAAATATGAATAGCTTTTTCAGTTACGTCTTGTTTTAAAGGCAATTCAGAGTGGCAGTATGATATCTAACCTTGCTGCCCAGCATAATGTAAAAAAATAGTCAGTTACTTGAAAATTGGTGTTCCTAACTGATGGATTTGCCAAGTGAGTTTCTGGAGGGAGATTTTAATATAAAACTAGAAACATATTTTGCTTTCCTTAAAAGTTTGTTGGAAATCCCTCTCCCTGGGCAGTTTTCCTTTCTTTGCTTTGGAAAGGCCTTTCTTGATACAGTCTTGTCTCTTATCTCTGCAAAATATGATGTCTGGAATCTTTACTAAAATTTCTGTTCCCATCACAGCCTCTTTGTTTCCTGTGGCAGTTATGTTATAAAGTAGCTGTGATTCCAATAATTTTGACTGCTCAAAAGTCAAAAGACTTCCTTTTCAGATTAAAGGCAAAACACAACAATTGCAAAGCCCTAATAGCTCTGATTAAAGAAGATGTAATTTTTATCTCCTCAATGGCATCAAAACAAAAAGACCACAATGTACAAAAGTATGAGAGACCAGATAGTCTTTTCTGTAATACAAAGAAAGAAACTTGCACATAAAAATCAGTTCTAATAGCAGTTATTTTTAATGAATCTAATCAGAAAAAATGGCAGTACATGTGAAATGGAAATACGTGCAACACACCCAAAGGATGTCATACCAAGTCAGCTTTTTGATAAAATTTCACATTTTGTAAAAGAACAATGCAGACACCCTAAGTTCTCTGTACCTCATGTGAAGTATTAAAAGGGAATTGATTAAACTAGAGAAATTGGGGATTAATGCAAAAACTGTAAAAATTACTTTGAATCATCAATAAAGTGCATTTGAAAAAGTTGACTCATCATACTAAGATATTTTCAAACTATTTTCAGCAGAGGGAGACAATATGAATGTCAGTATGCCAAGCATAAGAGACAGAGATTAGAGATCTGATCACTGACATTCAGAAAGATGAGCCTGGGTTTAAATAAGTGCAGAGGGGAAATCCATAATCACGATTATGTGATGCCTTGGCCTGAGGAAGGAAAGAAGCAGAAAAAGAAGAAAAGAAGTAGACAAAAAATATTACAGAAAGTAACTTATATCCATTCAGGTATAGTAAATGTAAAGAGTGTACGTGGACAATCAATTAAAAAGATTTAGTTTTTAAGGGAAATGGCAGCATGAGTACATTCCTGGATCATTGCAACAAACTTTATCCTGCTGTCAGACCTTGCTGAGTTACTGATCCATAACCAAAGAAATACACTGTACATCAGAATGTAGAACAAGACTGACTCCTTAGCTGAAGTATTTGGTGGCACTGGTAGGCAACACTGAGCTTCCTGTGACAGAATCATACATCAAGTTTGTATGGCTCAAGTTGAAGCAATAAAGATAAATAGGCTCTCTGTTCCTAATAGTTGTTAGCTCCATTGATACTAAACTATACCTGTCATTGAATTATTAACATCACTACCCTGAAGCTGAAAAGTAGACATTTATTCTGATTATTGCAGGATGACATATTATTATTAGGCTATTAAACAGAATGCCTAATCTACCATTCAAAATGTTTCTTAGCTATTGAAAATCCTAATGCAGTGAACTATCAAATGTTACCTACCAGTACAGGAGCTTTGATTAAACTTGACTAAAAAGAAAAAATGGAAACTTCCTAGGTTCTGCATATTAGCTTTGATATCTGTGGGCATCAGTTTATTTTAGAGTAAAACAGCATGATGCCTGGAGGCATTTTTGGAGAAGACCTCTGAAGACCAGTAAGAAAAACTTTTGTAATACAGATCTTACCTCACACCTTTACGTGGATCAGGTATGGTCAGTCCTGGTCCTTGAATTAAGAACTTGCTGTGCCCAAAGGCTTCTTATCAGGCACATGATTGTGCTGTTTTGGTACTTCTGTCAAGGAAAGACTCTTCAGTGCTTGATACAGTAAAATATTTAACCCTGAATGCCTTTTTTATTTTAAACCGTAATATGGTATCATTCAATGGTAGCACAATTTTAAAATGCCAGAATGTCTACTACCATGGTATTTATTGCTTTTCTCCTTCCAAAATAGTATTAGTTAGTATTGCCTCTGAGTTTGGGTTTAGAAGCCTTATATGAAGTGTATCCTTTTATTTGTGTAGATAGTATAATCACTGTGACTAGACCATAGCAAGGTTCATCATTCTCAATAGGAAGCTGAGGCCAGAAGCATGGAAATAACACCATAAATAATTCTCATTGAGTATTTTGACTCATCTTTTTATCTATACACTTTAATATATATTCCAGGACAAATAAATCCAGTGAAATGACTAAAGTACAAAGTAAGTAGAAGGTGGCTTTTAAATAAGGAACTTAAGTATTAATTGGGAAAATAGTCTAAGGAGCTGAGGGAGGATTCATTAGAAGACATTGAATAGCCCTTGATAACATGTCATGTGATGTGATCTATCAGCTCAGCATTCTAGCCATCAACAAATTACTATAGAGCACAGTTTGCAGACTTCCTGCCACTCACTGGCTGTTAAGACAGACCAGGCACATGAGTGAAGATTTTTTTCACATACCTTCTCAGTTTCCAGAAATGACAGATAAAGTGGTGCCAAATGGCATGAGAGTGAGCCTTCACCAGCTGAGGAGTGAGTCGTCATAGTTTGGCTATAAAATTCTGAATATTTGTATGTTGCAGGCTATAGAGGCTTTAGGTGTCTTTTTTTGGCCACCTTTCACATGAAAAGAGTTAATTTGAGAAGGAGTAATTTATTCCAAAGAAGAAGAATAATTTTTATTTGAGAGCCTCACTAAGACCTCTCTGCTCTGCTTACAGCAGCAGGACTAGTAATTTCCAGCAGTACTGGATAGTTCATTTGCAATTTCTGTCCTGTCTTTTGTAATTACAGATATGCTATTAGTTTGGCTTTTTCTTTTTCAAAAGTGTGATAGATGTGTATATTTATAATAGTTGGTTCAGCACGGAGTTCTTAGTCAGTTTGTTTAATTTGCATACCTTCTGGTACTTTTTATTTATTTGCCTCTATAGATGACCTAGAACTGAGCTACAGTGCATATATATCCAGAAGGAATCTTTTTCTAAGAGCAGTTGTTTTCTGCTTTGTATTAATGATATTCCAACTATTGCTGCTAGCTGTAATTTTTAACAAAATTTGCAATGGCATCCACAAGACATAAAAGATTTAAACTACAAGCCTTCAGATCTTCTAAAATACATTAATAGATACTGAATTTAGTCAGTATTAATTAAATAATTAAAATCATAGAAATAAACAGTTGCCTGAGGGCACTTCAGCAAAACTCATTATACTTTAGAAATCACTTAGGCATTCAGACCAGACAGCTGACTGCCTCCAAAAAGACAAAGTTTTGGAAGATAGCTGGCATTTAGATAGTTGGCAGTATAATTTACATTAGGAGTAAAGTGGAATTTAATACACAATAAATCATCTTATGAGAAAATTCATAGGTGCAAGAAATCTGCTTTAGAAGGGGAGAGGAGATGATTAAGATTGCAGGCAAGATGCCTGCAGGGTTTTTCATGAAAAAAACCACATCAGATCTCAGGAAGAGTCAAAAAACCCACACAGCTCTGATGCACAGTGCAGTCCTATACTGCATATACTGAACATATACTTCCTCCTGTCACCAAGGAAGGTGGGCCATTGACTGTGGGGAAAAAAAGCTTGTGGCTGTTTTCATCCAGCTGTGTCCTCTCTCTCTGGAAACACATTATTTGCATTTTATTCCTATGCTCTGGATTTATAGTAATGAAAACGTGGAAGAAAGGAGATGCAGAAAGAGAAAGAAAAAGCTGAGATCATGAGATCACCAACTAGGCTATATTGTGTTTAGTTTTAAAATGGTTTTAGGATACTGATAATTCCTCAAGAGGAAACAAACCCCATTTCATTTAAGCTCTAAGATCACTTTAAATCTAGAGGACTTGAAGGTTTCTTTTAGACACAAGAAAAATTTAAGTTCTGTCTTGCACAGTGTGTTATTTTCTAATAGGACAGTGGGTGCCTAAAATCTTGAATTCTTGGATTTATTGTTTTATAAAGACAGTAAAGAGATAGTGAATATGAATACAGGAAACATAGATGTGTGTGCTTATATATGTTTTGATAATAAATACATTGTTCCTTTAGTATATTTTATGGGTCTACATGAACCTTTGGCTTTGTCTTCTGATGTACAGACTGCAGAGAAGAAAAACCAGCTTTTTTTTAGGGGAGAAATGTTACTTATATGTATATGTAACTTATGAGGTTGTAGTACTGTTTATAAAGTGAGGCCTCTGCACTGGACTGATTTGGTCTATAAGAAGGACATTACTGTGGAAGCAGGTCAGTTTCATGGTGTTTTATATATTCATAGTGGGCAATGTTGTTTACCAGTATGGAAAAGATTGCTTGGACAATCCAGACAGCCAAGACACATAACTCATGAAAATATTCCTTCTCTCAGATACCTCCCCACCTGACTGATACTATATTTAAAGTCATGTGATCACTTCATATTCCTTTTATCAACACATTATTTTCTTACAAAACTAATTACAAGTGGTGAAATCACAATTCAGAATGAATAATGGAGTGGTAAATACTTAAAAGAAAAATTCCCCTTGTATCTTTCCACTTTTTCAGTGTCAGGATGCAAGAACACTGCAAGACACAATAGCTGAATTTCAAAGTTGTTAAAAGGATGCATAAAGAAAGGGCAGGTGAGAAATTACAACCCTGAGGACTCTGAACTTTGAAATTGTATAAAACTTCATAGCTAGAAACTGCTAAATACAAGATAAGTCTAGACACTGACAGCAACTTATTAACAACTGCTGCACTTTAGGAGAGACTATATAACATAGCTCATGCCCAAGTTATAGGAATTCTTTCATTCTGGACTCTGTCTTGAAAAAGCAATTGATTTATTGAAGTTCCTTCCATTTTCATCTCTATAAAAATAGGAGCATTGGTTGGACCATTTGGCCCCTATGTAAGTATACATAAAGTCTAAGGTGACCCTGTGCAATGATGGCCCCACTTCTCATATTCCAACACTTAGTTATTAGTCATGAAAAAGCAGCGCTGTGCTGCTGTCTGTGTCCTGTTCCCTTACCATCAGACCCCTCAGAACTGCAGTGTGCCATATAAACATTAGGGGGATCTAAAATCTTGAAACAAATACTCAATATTCTGGTACTGAATTTTGCATGTTAAGGGACACGATTTTTTATCTCAAGGTACATAGGAACCTTAATTATGATGTTTATTATGTGTGAGAAATGCATGTTTTATTTGAGAAATGTAATTTTCAGTGTACTTTGGCATTTCTTTGAGAAAGTAGAACATTTTGAATCAGAAAAGTAGGCACAGATTATCTATCCACAAGGACCTTGGAACATTCAGCTGAGCATTTGAGGGCATTATAAGGTGTTAAGAAGCACAACAATTTTGGAAGATTGAGGGGAGAGATTTTTTCATTGCTAGTGACTCATCCAAACATAATAAAGTCCCACTTTTTTGTGGGACAGTTTTTGTAATGCGTGGATTTTGTAGTACAGCCTCAATGCAATCAAGAACATGTTTGGTAGCTACCTTAGTGCTTAGTCTTCTTTCCCAGTTCTCTGAAAAATTATTATTATGTTGAAGAATCTCTGCTTTAACTACATGTAGAACTTGATTCCACCAGATATTGAAGAGGTAAATTTACACCCATAAATCTGAACTCTGTGAGTTCCCTGGATTCTAGCAGGCGCTGAAAGTGATTGGCTAAATCCACAGGGTTGTTTCTAACCCCTGCCCAAAGGTAACACTGGAGGATTAGAGGTTTTCAGCACTTGTATTCAGCAACAAAGCATAAACTGGTGTACCCATAAAATTTATGTTGAAAATATTATGTGTTGCTACATAGAAATAGTTTTTTTGTGCTTCTTGAAAATAATCTTTTCTAATTCTTTCAGCATGACTTGTCAATCCTAGTGCCTGCTTCTGAGTGCCAGAATCCACTGCTTGTATGTTGTTTGGCTTGTGGTCAGCCCTCACAAGCAGAAATTTGATGTGAAGTAAATGATCAGTGTTTATTCTAAGAAGTCTCCTATATTTATTCCAGATAGCTATAACATTGCAGGGGGTTAACAGGCAAGATCATTAATTCCAGAACCTTTTGCAATTTTTTTCTTGCACATGATGCCATCTCTAAATATAACACCAGATTTGGCATGAGAAGCACAGGAATGTTCCAATTTCAATACTCCTAAACTTCTCCAACCACTCAAATATCCAAGAATTGCTGATCTATGACATATCCATCAACAACACCTACTATGTGAGAAGTAAATGCCTTGCACAAGAAAACATCATCTGCAGCCCCATGTATCTTGTTTAACTGCAGCTCAGGTTGCCTTTGTTCCGTAAATCTTGTTTTAAAACTTACTCTCATAAAGCCAAAGTATGCAAACAAATGTAGTTTAAGGGGCCTCTCTCATGGATTTGAGGCTTTTTTCCTGACCTCATCATTTCTGAAAAGCACATGTTAAAACAGCATGAAATTAAATTAATGTTTTGCCCAATTTTGGCTTTCAAAAATTTATTTCTGTTCATGTAAATGTGCTCCAGCTAGTACAGTGCTAGAAGAATGAAAAACACATTATTGCCAAGCCTGCCTTAAGGTGAAATCTCAGAGACAGACTTAAAAATACCCATAGGTTGGTTTGTTTGGGGGTTTTTTTTGTTTGGGTTTCTTTTCTGTTTGTTTGTTTAGGGGTTGCTGTTTCGGGTTTTTTTTCCTGGGTGTTTGTTTGTTTTGTTTTTTCTTTAATTTTAACTGTCAAGCTACTCCTACTTCAGAACAGAAACATCTATGTGTCCACATCCAAGTCTTCAGGATAGAGCTGACATTGGTAAACACAATATTGTACACAATAAAAACATTTTTAGAATAATAATAAACAAAGCTTTAATAAACAAATACAGTGTTATTTTTTCAACTGGATTTAGTATGGAGGCTTTTTTTTTAACTGGTCTTTTAACAAGTATTGCAATAGTGAATATTGGAGTATTCTGTGACATTTTATTTTTTTAAAAGTTTCTAATAATTTGCAGAGTAACTACAATATTTTCACAACAATCTCTTAATGCTGTCTCTGAAGTCAAGTTTCTGAAACTATGGTTAAATGCTTGATTAAGCAAGCAACAAGTTTTCAGAAAAAAAATAGGGAATTTGTGCTCACTCCGTGAAAGGTTTTGATAGCTCTAAAGATTTTAAGTAGAGTGAATTGGCTTTACAAACAGGGACTTATTCTGGTAAGGACATTGCAATATCACAAGAATGTGCAATTTTTCCATATCTTACATGTTTTGCATTAATTTATGAATACAATTGGACAAAATTTTCAAATGTTAGAGAAGATATAAAACTTTTTTTTGGGAAATGTTTTATTTTCATATGGGCAGCACGTCTCATTCCAATCTGTGCTGTTAATTATAACTAAGTTTTTAAAGAGTCTTATAGGAGTGAGCAGATAAATACCATGACCAATTATTTTCTTATATTCATCTTCTCAAAATATAATCTCCAAGTGGTTTGTACTGGTACAATTGAGAACTTAGTTGAAAAAATTCTTTTTTATTTAATATATGTAAATTCCATTGTGAAGTTCTAAAAGGTGCCAACAGCTCTACAGTTTCAAGAATCTCAAACAGAGTGGATTTTAATGAGAGGAAGAGTTAGAAATGTTCAGAATTCATGAACCAATATACTAAATTGTTTAGAAACTTGAGCATTTAGAAAAGCTAAGTCTCTCAAGTGCACAAGACTTGAAACAAACTATGCTTTCTGGAAATACAGACTTAGTTTTTGTATTTAGTCATTGAAGAATATTTTATGTAATAAATTTTAAGAGCAATAAAGAAATCATGTCCTATTATATGTAGAGAACCATTCTTGAATCTTTTTCCTTATATTTGAGCAGCTTATTTTGTAAAACATTGTAGTTTTGAAATGAATGTGTTAAAAATGTTAAATAAATTCCCAAGTAAAATTATTTAAGTTGAATGATTATTGAAGTTAAGCTGAGTCTATTTTACTGGCTTGTAAAAAACAAGGTGAACTCTATCCTTTCCCATCTTGACAACTCACTAAGAATTTTTTTCTTCAAACAATGAGAAAGGTGAAAAAAGATTAAAAGTGTGTCTGTATTTCATAGTGCAGAAGAGAGTAAAGAATCTCATTTTATTAGGAAATTAACTCAGGTGAAAATCTATGCTACCATGACAATACTGCTTTCAGCACAAAGCCTTGGATATCTCAGAGCAGTTCTTCAGTGAAAACATACACTCTTCAGCCTCTACAGAAACTGCCTAGATTCCTTGTCCTTCCAATATCTCCTGAGATCTAACTCAATTCAGTTCTGTAAGCAGCAAGGTTGATTGACTAAAGAAGATCCTACATCTCCTCTTTGAGTGTCACTTTGTAAAAAACATTGAAAAGCCTCACTCACCATTCTGACAAATCAATTAAAATCAGAGCTCTACCAGTCTGTGTGGACAGAGATTTATCCATGCAGATGAATGAAGTTGGAATTCAGAAATTCAAAATGATCAAGCCTCACATAGTCATAAAATCACAGTCATAAAATCTCAATTCAAACAACTCAAATGTATTCCTGAAGTTTATAAAGAAGTGGAATGATTGCAGTGGCACTCTGACCAGAATTCTCTAAAGCAAAAATATATTGTGGACACAGGATATGGAAGACAATGAATGTGATTGATAAGTGTGACTGATAATATATTTGCACTTGTAGAAGACAAAATATACAATAAAAAAATCAATTAAGTAAAAATTAAATGGGTGAAATCTGGTTAGCTGGTCAATTTCAAAAATGTATGAGGACTGTTGCTAGTGGACTTCCACATGTATCTGATCCTGGTTTTTGCTATATCATGGGCTCTTACAGGTGAGTTAGAGAAGCATGCATTTTTTAATTAGATGAGAGCTCCATCAATAAAGATATATAGGAAAAATTTGAAAAAAATTAAAAAACTCAGGAACAGTTACAACAATAAGTAGGATAAAATAGAGTTGCAGGGAAGGATGTAGCTCTATACAGTGATATCAGGAGATATTTGTTTGATCTACAGTTTGATTACAGTTCTCATATTTCTGCTCTGAATACTGCATAAAAGATAGTTTCTCCCTCTCTTTCTTCATATGTTAAAACCACCTTTTATGTAAGATCACTTTCAGTGCATAGTTACCAGTGCCCAGGATCCTGAAATTGTTTGTACACCATGGTACCACTTTGCTCCTGATTGCATACAAAGAGAGAAACTGATCTGATAGTGACAACATTCATATTTGTAAAAATAAGATGGAACTTGCAAGAAGAAAGCATGTCTCTTGTGAAGTCATGTAGGGAATATAATGTACTTCAGTTTTGCAAAGTAGTGGAAGTACATTTGGTAAATTGTTTTAATGCCAGCTTCCAGTCATAAATTTGGAATTTTAGTAGTCTGTAAGCAGGTAAATGCTGAGTATCAGAAAATAGAAGCCATTGTACACTATTTAAATTTTCTCAGTTTTGTTGTATGGAAACATATTTTGGTCTGACATTCAGACCTTTGGGAACAATGGAGTGAAACCGACAAAATATTCAAGACAGTTAAAAGCATATTTAAGGTCATCAAGTTTTATTTTATAGGAGAACACCAAAGACCCAAGAGGTTAGTAGCACATATTTTACAGAAAAAGCACCAGATATAAGGATAAGTTCACCAAGAATGAGTAAAAATTGATGTTATTAAAAATTAAAGTTTTGGTGCAGGAGCTGCTGAAAATGTAGCTTGTGTTAAGTGAGACATCAGATATTATATTCATAACTTCTTCACATTCTAGAGCCAATGAACAGTCTCTATTTTTCTACATTTTGACCTTTGACCTTCTGCATAATACCCATGAGCAGAAATCATAATGTTTATAACCAGGTTGTCTTTCTCAAGGTGCACAGGCTGTTTTCCATTGAGGCATTACATTTTATCTTTGGATTTTAAAATCCAAGTTATTTTATGACAACTCTGAAAGAAACTTAATCACTTTGCTTTCACCTTTGCAGATGTGGTTCACACCTTGGAGGGGCAATGATGAATCAGGAAAACTGTCCAGGCAGCAGTTTAAAGATGAGGAAGGGGATTTTTCTTTCTAAGCATTAGGTGGAGCTCGTGGGGAATCAATGGCTGTGTGCATTGCCTTACAGTGTATCACTTATCAGTGTAAACTGTTCTGGAAAAAGGGATGGAATAAAATCGCACTAAGGATAAATGAATCCCTAGAAGCTTCCTGATACAGTTGTCTTTTGCACAGACATACTTTCCATGGCAACAGGGTCTTCTACGAAAAAATTTCAATTTTTACTTAAAAAAGTTTGGAAAATCAATTTAATTTCATGTAGTTTTGACTTAGATTGCATCACTTTTCATATTGGGGTACAAGGGACCAAACAAAAAAAACCCAAAAAAAAAACCAAACCACAAAACAAGAAAAAAACCTAAAAAAAACCCTAAAAAAAACCAAACAAACAAAAAAAACCCAACACAAAACAAGAAAAAGACCTAAAAAAAACCCTAAAAAAAACCAAACAAACAAAAAAAACCCAACAACAACAACAAAAAAAACCACTGTGAGAAAAAGTTTTGAATACCCCAAACTCATTTCAGTCAGTAAGTAAATACAATTGTGCTCACAAATTATTAGAAGAAATCTGTCTCAAAAGTCTGTCAACACTTATCATGAAATGTCTTAACACGAGTAAAAGTACCAACAAAAAGAATTCAAATTGCCTTATGGTTAGGTAATAGATATGTGATAGATATGGATATTTGTTTTCTGATTAGATGATCATTGTTCTTCTGTTTAGGTGGATGGAGCTACTCTTGAAAGAAAAATCTTAATTTCAATCATATTAACATTATTTGCATAAAAGTTCACAGAAAGTGAATAGATAATTGGAATTAACAAAAGAGGAAAGAAAGAGAAGCTGGCATTAAAAATAGATGCTTGCTTGAAAATTATTATTGTATATATTTTAAAAGAAAATTGCATCTAAGACATGAATTCATGGACTTTTATTTCTGTGTTCATAATTCATATGAAGAGCAGTAGTTGCAGAAAGGAAACAACTGCTACTCCAGTTCCAGCCTGACAATTGAAAACAATCTATAGAGAGTCAGATGAGTTTGAAGATTTCCAATGCATTAATTGGAATATGGTGACAATTAGCATGATGTACAAAAAAGAAAGATGGGATGAATATTGGCAAGTCCATTCTTACTGACAATATTACAAAGGGATGTCAAGTTATGAGACATCCAGAGTAATATATCAGGGAATGCTACATAGACCACTAGATTTATGTCTTATCACCTAATGGGACTTTACACTGTGGAAGAGAATTCTGTTCTTCTCTTGCAGAAATTTTAAAGGGGAACACCAAGATCGTTATGAATGAAATAAGAACAGAAATACCTGTGTGTTTAAACACTAGAGCAGGGGGAAAGGGTTAAAAGAAATGGCTGCCATTTGTCACAGAAAACACTGTGCCCAGGTCATTGCTTCTAGGGTGATCTTCCTAGCAGTAAAATTGAGGAATGTGTTGCTCACCCGAAGACCAAAAGGCCTGCATCCAAATAAGACATGGATGACTGATCAGTGAAGTTCTGCCTCCCTACATCAGGAGCGTGGCAACAAGAGTCAACATATCACACACAGCAATTCTTTTCCTGCTAGCTCACCAGAGAAAAGAGACTGTGACATATACATCAAACATATTCCAAAGAAAATGAAGCAGCAAAATTAATTGAGATTTTAAAAGGTTTTTTAAAGCTGAAATTCGCAACCTTTTGAGGACCAGCCCATTAAGGCCAAAATTGGTCTGCCACTGTTCATCAGAAAGACCCCAGAGATATGGTGCTTGTAAATATTATAAATAATTTTCTCCTCCCCCTTCCATAAGTTCTCATGTTTAATTTTTCATGAACTGGAGTGAGACTTTGTCTGTCATTCTTTTCAAGCACTACAGGAGCCTGGCTATGCCAGGAAATATGGGTAGTGTGACAGCCTTGGCTGCACTTAAAATGAAAGAAAGAAGCTCAAACACATTGGTTTGTTGCTGTCAGAAGAACAAAGAACTTGTAAGAAAAATGTTTTGCACTTCAATTTTTCAAAAATGAAGTAATAAAAATCTTTTTCTAATACAAATATGCCTATTTTCTGTGAGATAAGAATGAATAATTTAATATTATCTTTTTCTCTAGATGCAAATCCAGGTTAAGTGTCTTCTAGAAATACAATCCTGAACAGTGACCATGACATTTTTGTTACACTTTAATCTTAACACAAGAGAATAGTAGCCAACAAAAATACAGGTAAAAGAAAATTTGGTAATGAAAAGCTTAAAATATGGGATTATCAGAATGTCTGCTCACAATTTGGAAGGTAAAATCAATGAACAGGGGATTTCACAGGGAAGCAATCAGTGTTTAACAATATTTTACAGGACAAAACAAAAGAAAGGCAAAGATAAACTAATTTCCAGGAAGAAAATTACCAGCTACATAGGTCTTTATGTGATATTAAATATCAAGTTCTGGTCTTGACCTCTTATCTAAATGCTTTTTTTCCCTCTGCAGTTTTATGGCTTTCATCTACAATTTTTGAGTAATATCTTTGAAATGTGAATAATAAAGAATGCATTAGTATGGATGTTCTCCTTACAAGGACTCTCCCTCAACCAGTTAATCTTTTATTTTCATATTTTACATGCACATATTCATCTTATCTCTGTTGAGCACAAAGATTTTTAGAGGGAACGCAGACCATAAACGCTGCTTGGGAGTGGATACACTTGAAATGCAACGATAAAGGATGCTTTCTGACATAGGATCTAAACATAGAATTTAACTTTTTATTTTATAAACTAAATCTACACCTGCTATGAATCAGATGTACTGTTAGTCACTCATTGCTGTTTTTTTTTTATTTCTACCAGCTGACAATTTGGCCCTTAAAGTGTTCTTATACAAGCACGGCTGGTAAATCCACCTACTGTCTGGTTTCCCTGTTGGTTGCGTTGCACAACTTTTTTTCAGTTGTTTACAGTTTTGCCAGACTTTAAATGTTTGGTCTGGAATTGCCAATCATGATTTCAGGCTTTAACCTGTATAATTCTGGCAATGAGGGGAATGTTTAATCTGTTTGCCATTAGCTTGAAAATCTGGCTACATGGTGACATGTTTTGAACACTTGCAAAATTGCAGTCCATGAAGGCTCATTTTATAGTTCATTTAAACAAAGTGTTCATTCAAATCCTGCTAGATTCTCCTCACTAAGGAATAAACAAGGTTTTCCCTAAAATGGCGGTTCTGCAAAGTTCTGCCAAGAGTGATTTTGGATAACTGTTCTGAGACTTCAGCTGTCACATAGAGGAAGAAGACACTGCAGAACTCAAACCCCAAAAGCACAAGGGTGCACAACCCTTGTACTGAGTGCACAATGATTGCACTGAGTCAACACAAGTGTGGAGGAGACCTCAAAAATTGAGGCTTCAAGTTAGGGAAGTGCACAGACAGATTAGCTATTAACTGAGAAAAACTGAGAACAGGAGACTGGGAGTAGCTGACTGGGAAGTCTGTGCAGAGACCAGTGCAGCAGTGGTAAGAGATGCTTGAAATAACTGCAGTATAGTAAAGAGCCAAGCTCAATGGACAGAGATTTGTTGTACAGTCTAGAAAAGATGTTAAAGATTGACATTCAGAGGTCCTAAGGGAAGAAAGGAAGAATTATTGGTGTGACATGGAAGGGAAGAAAACAATTAAACCAGGACTAACTAAGACTTCTGGAAGGAAAACAAAATAGACAGTAGAAATAGAATGGCTGGCTGGTCAAGGAGGCCATATTTGGGACTGGAGAAAATTTTTGCTTACAATGTCATATCAGAATCATAGAATGGCTTGAGTTGGAAGGGATATTAAAGATCAACTTGTTCCAACCCCAATTCCGTGAGTAGGGTCACCTTTCACTAGACCATACTAAAGAAATATTTATTTAAAAGCAGTACTGAAGTACAAAAGTACTAAAGAAATACTTTCAGAAAGGCATTGGTAGAAGTATTCTGTGGTGGAGTGACCTTGGCTGGCTTCTGTATGCCCATGCAGCTGCTCTCTCATCAACAGGATTTGGGAAGAAAATAAGATGAAAAAGCTTGTGGGTCAAGATAGTGCCAGGGAATGACTAACCAGTGCATGTAGTAGGCGAAACAAATTCAAACTGGGGAATAATATGTTAATTTATTGCAAATTAAAATATTATTAGATAATCAGAAGAAAATAAAAGTTAAAGCAACACCTTTCCCTCACCCTTTCTACCTTTTCTTTCAGGCTTAACTTCACTGTTTCATTCATATCTCCTCTACCTCTTCCCTAGCCCTCTCCACAGCAGGGTGTGTGAGAAATTGGGGGTAATGGTCTATCCATAATAGTCCCTTTTTGGCACTCATTTCTCCTCAGGTTTATCTCCTGCTCAGGGGCCCCCTCCATAGGCCCTCTCCATGGGCTGCTGTCCTTCAATATAAACCTGCTCCATTGTGGGATTCTCTGGAGGCTTCAGTACCTTCAAAGAACGTTCACCTCCTTCAGTGTTAGGTCCTTCAGTGACTGTAGTGTGGATATTTGCTCCAGTCTGGTCCTCTTTACAGGCTGGAGGGGGACCTCTGCTCTACTACAGTGTCTTCCTCAGGCTGTGGGGAAATACCAGTATTAATATCTGAAGCCCTTCCTCCCATCCTGCAACCTTGGTGTTGACGGGTTTGTTTCTCACATGTTTTTCTCCTTGCTCTTCATATGGTTGTGTGGTGTGGTTTTTTTCTTGTCTTAATTACATTTTTTTTCCCAAATATGCCATCAATTTGACCAATGGGCTCAGCTACATCCTGCAGTGGGTCTGCTGAAAACCCCAGCCTGGTCTCACAGAGGCTGTCCTTGTAGACACCTCTTACTCATGGACATCGAAATGGACATGCCTTGAGAAACACATTTCAGAACCAGATAAAATCTAAGATTTTCTGAATCTCGATATCACCATGGATATTGTCCTAATAAGCTTGTTGGTGCATCCAAGTTTACTTGATGGGGTAAAAGTCAGGGCATCCGTTAGGCGTAATCCTAGTACCAGAGCAACTCAGCTTGGAGCAGGGTTGGAGTTTATTCAGTCTCACTTCCAGCACAGTCACCTGGATGACCTTCTCCTGGAAACCAGAATGTGGAGAAGGAGGAAACAGGGGAAAGAAAGAGCTGCAGAAGCATATCTTTCAACCATATTTGAAGCAGTTAAGGGTGTGCATAATGAGGATATGGGCTATATGTGCTCCTCTTTTACTCACAGATGTTGCAGCTCATTTCTTTGCAAAGTGGTTGCATAGTGAGTGGTAAATACAATCACCCTTTTAAGTAAGTAAAAATGCATTTTAACCTTAAAAATGTTTTAGCTCTCATTGCAACATATGCACTTAATATAACCACTGCCAGACTCATAACCTCCTCTGTATACCTTTAATGGAAGTTTAACTAGTTAGATTTTATCAACCTTTTACCTTTCTCTGGATACTTATAATCAGATCATGAAAGTCATTGCTGTAATATACATCCACTGATGAAGAAAGTTAGTTTTCCCAGAACTAACATAAAATCACAATGCTAAACCAAATTGCTGGCATAGTCTTCATATTCCAGAGAATAATTGCAAACAGTAAGTCTGCTTGTCTGTCTGGCCTGAAACAATAGGCTCACACATTCTGGTAAAAAAGGTGTCACTCTCTTTTTGCAAAGGGTTTTGTACATAGAAAAGCTATTTCCACTTAATTACTCCATGCTGCTAAGATTAAAAAAAAATCCTGTTCTAAAAAAATCAGTTCTCTGTTTTCCATTGCTAACAGAATTATCAGTATGATTAGTTATCATTGGTTTATATCAATCCTTATTTGGATTAGATTAAAATCTAATAAACTGCCTTAGTTCTGCATAGACAATAGTTTAATTTTCCTGAATCCACTGGATTATTTTCTTCAAAACCCTTTCATCCACACATATTCTCACCATTTACCCTGATTATATTCACTTTGCTGTGATGCAAACAACTATGGGCAGGATATGCTGGGAGCTGTTCAGCTGGAAAGCAGCCCTGAAAAAGGGAGCCTGAGGGTCCTGGTGGACCACACTGAGCACAAGTGGTGTCCTGCCCTGCATCAGGAGGGGTGTTACCAACAGGTCAAGGGGGGTGATTCTCACCCTTACTCAGCCCTGATGAGGACACACCTGGAATGCTGGGTCTGGGACTCTCTTCCCCCGTACCAGAGAGATGTAGATATACCAGAAAGAATTCTGTGAAGGGCCCCTGATATCATTAAGGGACAAAAGGATCTCTCCTATGAAGAAAGGCTGAGAGAGCTGGGACTGTTCGGCCTGGAGAAGAGAAGGGTCTCAAACCTGGTCATCAGATAAAGGAGGCCATTATGAGAACAAAACTGTCACACTTAATTGATGAGTGTTGGAATGTGGGAATGTTTATTTCATTAAGGTTATATGATCAAGAACCTTATCAAACAGAGTGTAAGTACCTTATCAAATAGTGTGATAAGGAAAAGCAGGAAGTCAAAGAGAAAAGAGACACAAACTTGAAAAACACAAGGAAGACCAAAGTCAAGAAATAAGCCTTGTCAGTCACTAATTGATGGACTATCAAGAACTATGGGCAAACTTGGATTTTGCTACTGATAAGGATGTAAGCCTGAGCATCCAGGATGTTGGAGCAGGGTTGAGAAATATGGAGACTGAAGAGGAAATGTGCAGGGCAAAAGGATGGAGAAACACAGAACACAGATGGAGAAGAGGGTTATAAAAGAGCCTGCTTGCATGTAAAAGGAGGGATTTTTGTCTGATGGTCACAGTCTATCCTATATTCATTAATTTCTTTCCTAACAACCTCTCTGAATAGTGTTACTTTCTCTCCTGTAGGAATATGTTCTGTGAAACTGTGTGAGATCTATACGTGTCTGTGAGTGACAGCTGGAGTCACACTGGGGTGTAGGCACCCCTGCTCTGTGGTGTCAGCTGTTGGAGTGAGAAAGGGGGGGTCTCAATATCAGTGACTGGAATGAGTGAGGTCTTAAAACTCTACCCATTGGGGAGGGAATGGCATGTGTCCCAAAAACAGCTACTGGGAGGGATCAGAATAAGTGAAGTGAGTGAGGGGCTTGGCTTGGCCAGCAGCAGGATCATAGACACAATCTGTGTGCCTGGTGCTGCCTTTGAAGGGGCAGAGGGGGAGCTGCGGGTCTGTGTCTTCCCCAGTTCAGGTGTGTGTATGTGTGTGTGTGTGTGTTATCCACTAGGAAATCTCAGTCTTGATCAGCCGGATCCCAGGGAGCCCTGGGTTCAAGCTGGGGTATCAGGTGGCTGGAGGTCCATGCAGGTATTTAGGGGGACCTGTGAGACAAGTGTGCAAGCACTGTGTGTTTGCTCGTGAGCATCAAGTGGCAAGAGGATCTGGGAGCAGGAGGAGCAGTCATGGAGCAGCTAAGAGGCCTTGATATCCAGGTGGGGGTACCAGGAAGACAGAGGGTGTCTGCCAGAACTCAGGACTCTTGCAAATATGTGTATGTTTGTGAACTTACAGAGTGTTGTGTGTGTGCCTGCATTAGTGAATGCTTGTCTCCCCAGAAACCATGGGACTCATTGCATTAGTATTTTATGTGGGTTCTGTATATATTTGCTGTTGGAAGCAGAATTGTGTAAGCAGCAATTTAGGGTACGTATTTAACCTTAGCTAGATTTTAGAATTTTGGAGAATAACCCTTTTGGACTTCCAGAAAAATTATTATATATCAAAGCAAAGGTTTGTTTAAAAGGATATGTTCTATCCACATGAAACCATAAGAACCAAGCTGATTGCCCTGCTCCTTCAGCTGTGTAGCCTTCATGTTTTTGGGATCACAGGATTATTTTCTTAATGAAGGATCCTTCTTACTAAAGTTCAGCAGAAAGTCTTGGTTTGTGCCTCTTGTTAAATTTCTTGAATATTGGTAACCAAGCTCTCTAGTTGTTCATCCTCTGTGCTACTTTAATTAAAATATGATTATACTTCCATTCAACAAGGAAACAATTAAAGTTAAGCAACATAAAAGAGAATATATGTATTCTATTCCTGATTTCAGGAACATACAGAAAATCTCTCTCTTTTTAATATGGATGTAATTTTTTTGATGGGCATTTACACCAGAAATGGCAAGGTTTGCTTGTGTGCAAGTGACTGCATTTTAAAAGAAAGGAACTAATTTTCTTAGTGAATGTAGGAGGAAACAAAACTCAACAATTTGGGATCACAGTGTTTTGGGCAGAACAATGGAGAAAAAGCAGTGGAGAAACCTGAATTCTACAATTAAGGGTGATTTTTCTGGGGTTCTGTCAAGGGAACTATAGCTGTGAATTATGACCTTTTTATAAATCCAGAATAAATTCAACTTGTTAAAATCAAGTGAGAATTACAGAGAGTTAAGCAATATTAAATAGGAGACCTATTGACAAAAATGAATTAGGCTCAGAAAAAACATTTTTTACATAGGAATTAGGGGCTCTCTGAAACAACCTTCATAAAATATAGGAAACTATATCTCCACAAGCATAATAGAAATAAAGGACATACATCATATGTGGCAAAATAATTATAAAATGTAACTTTATCACATGTGGCCAATGTTTCCAATTATTTCTGTAAAATAAAGCCATTTTTTTCCATTAATGATGTTGCAGATAACTCACTCAGAGGATCATTACTGGTGGTAGAACTCTCCATCTCTTTAATGAGGAGCTCACAGGCCTTGAAATGATACTGAAGTAATTATAAGATTGACTCAAAAGTGGGAGTGACAACTTCCATGGAGACATATACCAAAGTAACATGGAATTGAAAAGTTCCCCAGAGAGTGAGCAAATGTAGGATGGCCTTAATGTGCTTTCAGTTCCTGCTGAATATTTAATTGTAAGTATATGTTGATAAACTGTTGCCAGTTTTTTCACTGGAAAGCACATTCTTTTGTCACCCATGAGAAAAAAATATGAACAAGTGTAGAAGTGAAAAGGCTTGCATTTGACAGCAAAATAATAAAAATAACACATTGCATTTGTTTACTGTAATTAAAGAATCTGAGTGAAGAGACATGTAAGCCTACCTTCTGTAATTTACAATGCTTTTAGATCAGTAGAATAATTCACAGTAACAACCTATTGTTTTAATTAGTTTATTTCCTCTGTGTCTTTACTTATAATCTTGGAGTAAAATTCATAAGTTTAACACATAGAGCAATAGTTGATGCCATGTCAAAGGTTTCACATGAATTTGTTTTCATTTCTGATATTGGTACTTAAAAACAAAGTAGAAACACTAAGGGAAACAGAGGATAGTAAATGAAATTGTTGAATAAAATGGTACTTAATTTATTCAGGAATTACTTGAGAGAACAGAAAATATGACACTGACGTACCATCAAGTCAGGCACATCAGTAAAAACTGGGCATAAAAGTGTGTTTGAAAGACAGACTGCACTTCATTTCTAACTATACATGTATAAACATGCAACAGACATAACACAATTTCCCCACAACAGTTTGTGACCACATCATATCAATATTTCTCGACTCCATTAAAGACCCTGTTGTAACCATAAGAACATACCTAGTCTTTACTAGTCTAAGAATCTCCACCCTTTTCTGCCACCCCACACAGTACTAGCCTTGTACCTTATTGGTTTAGGAAATGGAATTATCACATGAAGAATGTAAGCTTAGAGACTTTATTTGTATAAAGCAATTAAAATCTAAGTGAGAAAAAAATTACATTGCACTACCTTCACACTGTGTAATAAAGAGGACCAGACCCTGCCTATGTACTGGTGTAAAATTTTAACAATATCAGAGCTTCCAAGATGGCCCAAGCTCCATTCAAATGAGCTGCCCACAGAGTGCAAAGCTCTCATAGTGTTACTCTGAATCAGAGCTATAATATTGCACTGTGGAAATTAAATGAAGTGCATATCCATTCACTTTTATGAGAATACTGCAGGTGTTAGGTTTGGAAGGTTAAGTTTGAAATAGTATGCTGGTAAGTGATACTGCAATGACTAGACTTTCTGGTCAGCTAAGCAGGACAGCAATAGTAGGGGAGATTTTCCTCTTCAATCAAGAATTTGCAAGCCCAGCAATGCATGCAGGAGCAAAGATAAGTATACAGCCTCATCGTATGTGACCTCTTGGTAGCCTTAAGATGCAGTGCTGAACACTGCTCAGCTTGGGCCTAATTTACTGGGAATATTACTACAAGTTAAAATAGTGTCATGGGAAAGCTGAGGTGTCTGGTCCTTTACAATAAAGGCTGCTCTTATAAATCAGTGATAGTATCAGACATCTTATATTGTCATGGATTTTAAAAAATGCAATAAAAAGTATGCTTGAAAGAGTTAATGAGGGAATTCAAGAGCAATAAAATATCACAAGACTAGCCCTTTAGTCCGGCCAAAGAAAATGGTGCTAAATTGTAACCAGGTGTTTTTATTTCCTGATTTACAAAGTGTTGCAAACTCAGCATTCTGTGCTAGAAAGGGCAAGATGCAGACTCACATACATAGAACATTCATTGGATTCACCTAGCCCTTATGAAACTTCAGACTTCCCAAACCAATTTCATCAATTCCAATTGATGTATGTCCCAAAACATACCGAGGGAGCTGGCAGAAGAACTTGTCAAGACACTCTCCGTCATTTATCACCAGTCCTGATTAACCATGGAGATCACAGATGGCTGGAGGTTAGCTAGTGTGTCACCCAGGGTCAAAAGGATGATCCAGGGAATTGCAGACCTCTCAGCCTGACCTTGATACTGGGAAGGTTATGTAACAGGTTATCTTAAATGCAATCACACATCATGAACAATAAAAACACAGAATCAGGCCTAGACAGAGTTACTTTAGGAAAGGC
Organism: Onychostruthus taczanowskii; assembly: GCF_017590055.1. Taxonomy (NCBI): domain Eukaryota; kingdom Metazoa; phylum Chordata; class Aves; order Passeriformes; family Passeridae; genus Onychostruthus; species Onychostruthus taczanowskii. Next base: position 11,635,319 of record NW_024501459.1, read on the forward strand.
AGGTCCTGTCTGACCAACCTGATCTTTTTTTATGACCAGGAGACCTGCCTAGGGGATGAGGGAAAGGCTGTGGATGCTGTCTACCTTCAGTAAAGCCTTTGATACGGTCTCCCACAGCATTCTCCAAAACTGGCAGCCCACAGCTCAGACACGTGCACTCTTCACTGGGTACAGGACTGGCTGGGTGGCTGGGTCCAGGGAGTGGTGGTTATTATTAAGTCAGTCCTGCTTAGTATCTTTCTTAATGATCTGGACCAGAGGATTGAAAGCACCTTTAGCAAGCTTTGCAGATGACTAAAAGTTGGACAGGGTGTTGATCTGCTGAAGGGAAGGAAGTTTCTGCAGAGGGATCTGGACAGGCTGGATTGAGAGGCTAAGGCCAAAGGTAAGAGGGTCCACAAAAGTGGCAAAGTGGGTCCACTTTTTTTTTCTTTTTTTTTTTCTTTTTTTTTTTCTTTTTTTTTTTTTTTTTTTTTTCTTGATGTCTTTTTCAACATTAATTGTGCAATGATTTTAGGATTCTAAGACTCTTTAAAGTGATGACTAATAATCAAAACCTGTGATGACATGGGTCATCAGATAAATTGTATAATTTATTCCTTCATTAGTGTTGTGCAGTTTTGCATATTCAACTGTTTTGTCACATGGATAACTAAATTGTACTTCAGCCAGTGAATAAGAATACCTTTGCACAGTGTGACTCACTGTCATCAGACTGGGTAATGTGCTGCACTATCCATTCTCAAACTCCACTGAACTATTTTCAAAGGGCTTCTGATATAAGAAGTACAGAAAGATTTCAGAAGACAGTTGACAAGAATTTCTTCTGTAGAAGCTGCAAAAAATTGTAAAAGAATTGAGCACTAAAATTCTCCGTAGATAAGACTTTTCCTTATTTGAAATTGCACTGAACTTTCTTTGTTATCCTTTATGGCATAGTGAATATTTTCTTTCCATTTAAACTGCTCAGAAGTTAAAAACCATTAAAACAAAGACATCTTTACTCCCATCTTGGCAATCCCACCTTGTTGCCTAACCTGGATGGACTTAGGTCTCCTATATATCCTGAGTCATATTTGATAGGCCTGTGCTTGTGACCTGGCAAATGTATGGCATATCAGCAAACATCAAACTCCCAGTTTATGAACTATGGTTTGTACCAAAGTCAGGCAGACATCTGATTGTAATGGAGGGTTGGACACCTACAGTTTGATTCAGTCAGCTCCTTACAGCCCATGTAGACATAAAGAACTGTAAGTGTGTTAAGGGTGGACTGACTTCCCAGGGCACGACACAATCATCTGCGCAATACATGCCTTCTGATTCCTCAGAAGCTCCAAGTTTTCCAAGATAACTTGACAAGTCTGCCAGATGTGGTACAGCATTTTCAGGGTATCTATACTATTCTGAAGCGCTACCTAGAAACCGTGGCATCCTGCAACATCTCTCATGGCACTAGCAAGACTTGTCAGCAAATTAATCAAGCCTTTAATTACTGTATATCAGTGGAATATTTAATGTAGTTTCTCAGCCCTTTCAAGGGATAAAATTGTTTAGGCCATGTTCAGAAGCACATCTGTAAATAAAAACTTCAAAGAAAAAGACCCAAACAATCCCTTAACAGACATTAGATACCAGCTGGAAAGCAGTTCAAGTGAAGTAATATTTCATTTATCTCTCATTTGTTTCTCAAATTTTTATGAGATTGGATTCTTTAGACCAAAACATGTGCATTGGCTACACAGAAAGACATAGATAGTTTTGCACTGTTAGAAATTTCGCTTCCATTTGTTTTCCTTCTGACAAAGGAATATTGTTCTGTGCATATTAAGGGAAAGATCAAGTAAGAAGAAGATATTTATTGGGGTTATTAAGGAGCTGATTCAGTCCAAACACCTTTTTGAATTGAATCCTGAAACTTCAAATTTTTTACCATCTTCATGCTGTAAATACAATACCGGTATGAAACAAGCTTATTAATTTCATTGTTTTAACATCTGTCAAATTGCGACAACTCTTGGTCATTAATCCAGAATAAAAATGTTTGATATACTGGGTAAATAAAGTTCATTCAGAAACTTATGAGTTTTTGAGTACTTGGAAAAAATGGGGTTTTTTGTACATTAAAAAAGTGATATTTGGGCAAATTGAAGTCCAGCCTCTTATCTTTTTAAATTTCTTTTCATTACTTAGCCTTCAGCATGTGGAAAAAATTAATGTAATTTTCTTACCAAATATAAGCAAAAAAATTTACAGACATAAGGATTATTTAGATTCTTACAAAAACATAATGAAAACAAAGAATTCCACAGTCTTGAGTAAAGTCTGCCATATGTTCCTTCACGCAGCATCTGTCTTCTCAAATTAAACGCACTTTAGTCAGGAATCCTGAATGCTTCAAAATAAGTATTTTATAATTTAAGAATACTGCTAATCTCTTTAGTTTTCTTGTCCTTGCATTGTTTACCTGAGAGCTATAAATTACAGAAGAACCACTTTTATAATTTTTTTAAGATAGATGACTTTACACAGCAAATGATCTTGAAATAAACTCTCTTCAATCAATGTAACTAACTAGGTTTTGGTTTTTCTTTTTATTTGGCTGAATTTTTCAAGCTTGAATTTTTCAGTTTGAGCAGCATTTACATGTTGTGAAAGCATACTTCTTAGCAGTAATATCTGCAGAAGTGTGACTGCAGTTTCTTTCAGAGGATCACATTCTTTGCAAACAAGCTAATGCTAAACTTTTTCAGTGAAGGGTCTTCCTTTTAGGGAAATTTAGGTTTCTATTGGATGTCTTCAAAATAAGGACTATCAGGAAAGGACAAAATATAATCCTGAAAAACTGTTTGGGAACATCAATGGGCTGATAGCACATTTGTTTGTAATTCCAGGTAGTATTTAATGAAGGCATACATGTGTGTTAGGAAGGCATACATGTGTGTTAGGATACTACATGCATTGTAAGCATCATTTATTGCAGTGGGAAAATCTTCAAATAAAATTATGACTGTGAAGCACCACAATTTTTATAGTACACTTTTAAATTGCAGAACAAACTTATTCCTTCTTTTTGCTGATGTCATCCCTCATGACCTTTTGCATCAGTATGAATACAAAGTCTGTGCTTTGCAGCATTAGTCAGGAGCACAAGGAGGTCACAACCTCTCTCTCTTTCTCAGTCCTTCTAGATAATCCCTGTCTGACCAAATAAAATATAAATCTCTATGGCAAAGTACATAAGACAAGACTTAATGGGGCGTAATAAACATTCCTCCTATAAGCAAATAATTCTATAATTTTGCACTGAAGGTTTTCTTTGTGTCCTCCCCTTGATCATCTGTGTCAAGATGTTGTCAGAGACAAACTATAGGATTAGGTATTTTTAAAATTGCTGTGCACCATGCATTGAAAAAGGAAGTTCTTCACATGGCTACTCCTGCTGTTTTGAATAAATATTTTTTTTGTCCATTTGAATAAATATCACCATTGTTTGACTATGTATATTTTGATTACTATTTTATTGATGAGAAACCTCAAATATCTGTTGACAGTCAGGGAACCAGCAACAGCTTCAGATAGTACTCCTCACATCAAAATTTTAAGGAAATATTTACACTGAATGAATTATAAGCAAATTTAATGCAGATTTTTTATTCTACTACAAGTATTTAGATTATAAGGACTGGTTCAAATATCTGGAGATATATCACTTCATCCTGCTAGCTGTAGAAGAGGCAAGAAAATTCTAACATTTAAATACAATTAAAATCTAGATTTTATGCAAATGAGAAACGGAATACCAAAGAAGCAATACCACTATTTGAAATAAACATAAAAAAATCCTTGTTTGTTATATTTTTTGCTATATTTGATTCTAATGAGATTTTAAAATAGTCAGATAGGCATAGATCAAACATGTTTCTGAAAATCAATGCTAATTGGTTAACTTTTTTCTCAATTCTTAAAATAATAATGAACTGAGTTTTAATGTTTTTAATTCCCAAGAAAAGACTTATAGTAGGATGCATATATCAAGGCATGAATAGGCTTTCATCCATCAAAAGCACTCAAAACAAGTCCTGAAAGTAAAAGTTTACAATATAGTAACTCTAGACATTAAAGGCTACAACTGAGAATTAAATAGAAGGATGATAAAGTCTGCAAGATACTGAACAGGATAGACTACCCTGATTAAGACAGAGCACATAATTAATCTTTATGGTGGTCTGGAATTCTTCAAGTAAGATTCAATAAAAAACAATGGCTGAGTATTTACACACCTTCAGAAGACCAGTCTTCAAAAGTCCAGACGTGCTTAAGCAGACTGTTTGTCCATATATTATAACTGCTGACTGGACTGACTTCCTTGGGACTACAGGACTGTTGCACATTCCCAGGAGTGTAGTGTTTAATTACATTTTGGAGTTTGGCTCCAGAAATCAATTGTTACAAAAGGGTAGCCTTCATTTACTGACAAACATCTTATTACATAACACATGCTCTGTCAGTTCCTCGCCTTTACACTTCCTGTTCCTGGGAATGGGCTCTTTACCCCAGCATCTTGTTGTTTTGGGTTTGTTGGGGTTTGGGTTTTTTTTTTGTTTTGTTTTTTTTTTGTTTGTTTGTTTGTGTTTTTTTTTTTGTTTTGTTTTGTTTTTTGGTTTTTTTTTTTTTTTGTTTTTTTGTTTTTGTTTTTGTTTTTTTGTTTTTTTTCCTTTTACTAAAAAAATGTAGTATTTAATAATTCTCAATTTTGGAGTCGTGTGATAAAAACTCATCTGCACACCCACAAAGGAGCATAGAACACAATAATGCCCCTGAGCTCAAAGCAATCCCCTGCCCTGGATGGTGCAGTCACTTGAGCCAACATTTCATCACAAGCCCATCTCCACAAACTTAAATGAGAACAGAGGCATCATTGTAGCAGGCAGGGAACCCAAATTAAGACCTCAGAGGACATAACATCCTACCTGAGACCCCCCCAGATATGTCCTAGAAGAAGCTCAGCCTCAGTGTACAGGCATGAAACCCACCAAGATGAGTCAGGGAGAGAGGAGTAGTGGGAGTGACTGGGTAGGCTGGATCTAAGCCCAGCTGATGGAGGGATTTATATACAAACACATAGACTAATTAGAAGACCTTGATCCCACTCAGGCCGAGAGGGGAGTAGAATGAGCCCATAAATGCTCTCTGTTTCTAAATGAGAGCTCAGTTTCTGTCTCTGTGTACCTTGTGTGAAAGCATATGAGGGATGTATAATACATGTGCTGTCTTTGTGTGGCCTCGTTGCTTGTTCAGTTTCTGTCTCTGTGTACCTTGCTGTGTGAAAGCATATGAGGGATGTATACATGTGCTGTCTTTGTGTGGCCTCGTTGCTTGTTGGAACTGAGACTATGGAGCCAGATTTGACTCTGCTGGCTGCTAGATTCTGCCCTATTCACTAACACTGGCTTTTGGAATTGCCCTATTTTCTATATTTTTATAATAACCTGTCACTAATCCTTTGAGAGGCTTGTACTGTCATTTGGATTGGATTGTTACTGTTGAAATGTCACTGCTGCAATCACAAGCTCTGTTTTCTTCCCTAGTCTGCTCTTCTAGAGTTAAGCTCCTTGAATTCCTCTGCTATTTGACTGTGCTTCTCTCACACAAAATAGAAACCTCCAGGTTTCTTGTACCCTTCTTTTCTGGAAGCTGAAGCAGACATTTGATGCTCTGGTACACCATTTTGTTTATTAGCCAGCTGACATGAAAATATAAAATTACATCAAAGTGACAGAGTACTGTGGAAGAGAAAGTAGTGGTTTATTCTTTTTATTGCTGAACTAAAAGGCCTGAGCAAAGCTTCCTTCCAAGACTACAGAAAAATTATCTCCTGTGTGGAAAATAACTGCAAAAATACTGCATTTAATTAGTGTGTGGGAAGGCTTTACAGCAAATATGTTTGAGAAGGAATGAAAATTCTTTTCACCAGGTTGCAAGCAACTCCTCTGTTTCAACTTTTGTAATTAATTATGACTGAAATTATGTGTTTTATAAGCCCCAGCTCTATTTTATTGGTTTTTACTACTACTGTCTGTGGGTGGATACCTTTCGTGGTAAAGGATATGTTTTCTGCTTACCTAGACTTCTATTTCAGCTTTCAGGTGTCCTTGCCATATTGCATTATTTATTCAAGAGAAAAAGATTAAGATTTTCCCTTGAAGAGTTTTAAATAACTTGTTAAAAACTGAGTTATTTTCTTTCTTTCCCTTTATGTTTTTGGCTTCATATTGCTATTTGTAAGTACTTTGCTCCGTAGAGGTTTCTCTATTATAAAATGAAATTATTTAATTTTGGTATACACTTTTCCATTCAACCATCATCTTAGGAATTCACATTTGTATCACTTATATTGTTATATATTCAATTCTAGGCTTTCTTTTTTCTCTTGAGCTCAATTACCACTGAAAGAAAATATATATGTTAGGAAGTGGGACTTTTTGAAAGTGTCCTGTCAGCTATATGGAGAAGGGCCAATCCACTGCAGGTTTTATATATGTTCAAATAAATTCATGTGAGTGTGTGTGTGTGTATGTGTGTGTGTGTGTATAGATACTTGTGTATGTAAAAGGAATGAAGGAGGTGTAGAAGAGTGAAAACAGGAGTCAGTAAAGATAAATGACAGGAAATAATATGTATGTTTGTGTGGGAAGAGGAGAATGAGTATGAGGTGGGGGAGGAAGAGGCTAATATTTCAGTCTTTGGTTTTGAAAGTTTCTCCTGAGCAAGCAGATGCTCTTTCTCTTGCTATCAGCAGGGATCTGAGTACGTACAATGTGCAGACCTGATCTGACAGCTTGGGAAAGAAGCCGAACAGTTGAATTAAGTGATGTTAATGAAGGGGAAAAAGGTCCTTTTATCTTGACTCATAAATCTAGTTCCTTCCTCATCTGTACAAAGCAGCCAGTTTCAGGAATCCCTTCAGCTGGGCTTGCTGCTTGCAGCTCATATTGCTGTTTCCTCATTAATGCTGGAGTTAGAAACATGAAGGTTCCAAGTGTAAAGCATACTTTCCTAATGTACGGCACCTATGCTAGAAATAAATGTTTGTTTACATGACAGCATGAGAATTTTAATATATACCACAAGCATTCTACAAAATACTTGTATTTAGCAGAATACCCTACATTATACCTCAGCAAAGTTAATCAAGGACTACTGCTTTTCATGCCAAAATGAATATTTTGTCTTGAAATACTAATAACTTATCTACTTCTGTTCTCTGGGCAGAAGTTTGCACAATGATCAAACATTTTTCCTTTGCCTTCTTGCTAAGAAAATGAAATCTGGAATGCAGCTGAAGGAAAAGAAAGACTCAAAAGACAGGAAGCTTAATACTATTAATTTTCATGCAGTTTTAGCACAACATGCACCTGAAACTGAGAAACAGAAGTTGACGCTCTATGGGGATAGACATAAAAAACCAGAATTTAAGCTTCTGTGAGAATCATAAGTAAATTCTCTAAAGCTTATGCAAAGCAGCATACACAGTTGTAGCAATTTTGCCCTGTGACCATAGAAAGAATTATTTTTTTGTCAATAGGTTCTAATCAAATAATACAACAAACTCAGGATTTGAGAGTGAGCTGTTCAAGATGCAAGTATTGTTACGTGGTGAATTGTCAAAACCTAAAACATGCAACTGAATCCTCACTATGGATGAAAAGCAGTTCCCAAGTTGGGCTGAAATCATGGAGGAGCCAATAAGCTTGTGATTATAACATCACCAGGAGCGGTGTCAATTATAAAACTTACTTTAACAGTGTGCTCTCCATCTGTGCCATCTGTTCTTGGTATTTCACAATCATTATTCTTATTGCTCTGCCAAGACCCCAGAGAGGTAAGAAAATACTATTCTCACTCTAACTAATGCAACCTGTCCAGCATTGTGCAGAGTTCCTACAGTGAAGGCAGGAATTTTCAGTATTTCTGAATGCAGTCTTATGGCATAAACACAAAAAGGTTTTTTGCAACCATAGGTAAGGCAACATACAAGGCAAGACCATGATCTACTGAAGGACACTGTTAAGTGCTCCTTTGCCCATAAGTCCTCACATCTGGGAGTTAGAAGTCAACTGCAAGTCCAGTTAACAACATGTTCATGGTAACAGCTCCAATGCTGGCTTTGGAACTGTGCAGATGCAGTAGCTTCTATGAAAGCTCCTTTACCTTGATGAAGCTTCTGTGTCTGAGCCACATTTTATTACAGAATCACTAAGGTGGAAGAGACCTTCAAGATCATTGAGTCCAACACAAATTTCCTCCATCCAGAACTAGATAGGAACCCAATTCCACAATATGCCACCAATACTTGCAGAATGTTTCTCATTCTTCCACACAACATGAATTTTAACTGATTCAGATGATGAATTTATTTAATAGCTTTCATAGCAGCATGGGTTGGAGAGATACTCAGATCTCAGCAAAACAGAGATGTATTTTGGCAACTCCTGAGACCACATAATGGTTTTAAAACTAATACTTGTATTTTGGCAGCAGGAAGTTTATATATGAGGTCATGAAAACACATCACAGAATAATGCCTAAACTAATTAAAAAATCTATTCATTGTATTAAAAAAAAGTAATTGAAAGAAAGAAAGAAAAATTGCAAGGTTCAAGGATTCAGTTCTGTAGGCTTCTCAAAGAAGCCATCCCTGAGCCATATATTTGGGACAAAATATTAATAATAAATGATGGATATAGTGGTTGTGTAGCAGTATATATTTGGTAGAGAGAGGAAACAACATATCCCTTGAAAGAATGCTGAGGTTTCAGAGAAGGAACAATTATTTCCTAGTGACACATCTGGAGTATTTTGTCCAGTTCTAGGCTCCCCAGCTCGAGAGAGACATGGAGCTCATGGAGTGGGTCCAGTGGAAGGCAACAAATATGATTAATGGGCTGGAGCATTTTTCTGATGAGCAAAGGCTGTGAGAGCTTGGCCTGTTCAGTCTTGACAAGAGATGACTGACAGGGGCCCTCATAAATGTCTATGAATATCTGAAGTAAGGGTGCCAAGAAGATGGATCCAGGCTCTGCTCAGTGGTGCCAGGCAACGGGAGAAGAGTCAATGGGCAGAAATTGTTGCACAGGGAGTTCCACCTGAATGAGAGGAAGAACTTTTTTACTGTGCAGGTGACCAGGCACTGCTTTCAGGTTGCCCAGAGAAGTTGTAGAGTCTCCCTCACTGGAGATATTCAAGAACCACCTTGACACAATCCTGTGCCATGTGCTCTAGGATGACCTTGCTTGAGCAGGGAGGTTGGACCAATGGCCCTCTGTGGTCCCTTCCAAGCTGACCCATTCTGTGATTCTTTGTGGAGGTGCACCTAAAAGCAATTAAGCTCTGTTTCTCAACTCTTTTCTCTTCAGGTTTCTTAGACCTTAATTCAGGCAAAGCCATCTCATTCAGTGACTAAAACAATTGTGTGGTGAAAGATTGTGCAGAGATATATGACTTACTTTGGATGAGCCAATAATTGCCCTGAGTAACACTAACCTGCTGATATCACAAGCAAGAGCCTCAGCCATACCCCTGTGAACACCTGAGAATGACCCCTCAATATGTCATTTCTTTGGCCCATTCAACTGTCAAAACTTGTTCTAAAATCCTGCAGGTACAAACCTGTTAGTTTAGAAAACACTGTAAATGTGGTAAGGACCAACCTTTCTTCTATGAGAGAAAAACACTGCCACTAATACTGTGTGGCAACTGTATGCATATCCCACTGACTGCTGAAAGTTTGCAAATCCGCTTCAGTTTTAGTATTTACAACACTTCAGTCTTTCACCAAGCTACTACTGCCTGCTGTGGGATGGGTTGTTGCAAACTAATGGTGCAAAGAACCAAGTGATATTCCATATTTCCACTGACTAGTGGGATGTGCATTTCCCGCTGATAGTCTGACATTTCAGGTGCTGTTCTAAAAGACATTTTCTTTCAGACAGCAGAATTGTGACTTTCATTGATATGCTGACTTTCATTGACACTTCCAAGTTTGAAGGTCATGGCAATCAAACCAGATAGTATCAAATACTTTTTTTCTGATCTTGGTTACAGTGTTAGAGGTAGAAGTGTGGGGGTCCCACCAGCTTTGATACCCTATATAAAGTCCCACCATGTGTTCATTAGCCCTCTTAGCCTTCCTCTAAACCATTAGTCCACAAGAAGAAACAGAATGGAGAAAAAACTTCATGCTGTTTTCTAACAGGATTAAATTTAGTTTCAATGTCTGCAATTCTTTCAGAAATATCCTACATTAAAACTGTTATGCTTTAACTTGACTTGTAGGAAATGGCTCCTCAGAATTTTAAATGGCTCTACTCTGGACAGCCTCAACTCATTTCACTTTGTGAGCAAAACTCTCCACAGCTGTAGGTAGCTTGTATCCAGTAACGTCCTCAAGCAAAACAAACAGCGAAAATGAGTTATTTCCTAGGCAAATAAATGGTTTAAGTATATCTCCTTATTCTGACCTCATTTGTGGCTATTTGTTGCATAATGAAATTTCCTATCAAAAATAGTTTTGTTTTCACACAATGAAAAATGGTAATATCATTCCTCCCAAGTGAGAGACTTCCAGTTTGATTTCAAAGTCAACATAGACCTTGGAATACCCTAGGCTAAACAGCAACTGAGCTTAATTCTCAAGTTTTGCCTTACACAGTCGTAGCCACTGCCTCACCTCTCCCTCTTTTTGCTTCAAAGCTAAGCAAGGAAGAGACTGAAGCAATCTCTGGATTGAAGGCAGAGTAATTACAAAGAATCTACTGAAAAGGGTAACAATTAAAAACTATGATTTAGGAAATTTCCAGGAACCATAAGTGTTAGAAGGAAGTTTGTGATGAAAAAGGAGACTGTGGAAGGATGTAAATGTCAGATAGCACCTCCAGATTTTCCCCAATAGCAGGAGGATGAAAGCTGCTGTGGATCTTTGTTGATGTGGGAATGACACCAGTTCCCTTATGTCTGCAAAAGCAAGTCATACATGAGCATAGTGGAGACTGTGTTTATTTCTCTGTTCCCAAATGCAGGGCTGTCAAACACAGATCCCCAAATAGCCCTATGATTTGATTTGTGACCCCTTACAGTCTCTTATTACCCCCTCCCAGAGCTTTCCTTTTTAACACACTAATTATTTGCTAATGAAGCATCCACCCCATTTGAGTTTTTTCTCCATTGGTTCGTGTTTTGGGGCAGCTGTTTGGCATTTCTGGTATTTTCCCCATACCTCCTCCCTGAAAAGTCCCTGATATTCCCTTTCAGATCTCTATAAAGTTTATCTGTACCTCACATAATTTCTCTTAACAACCTTCACTATCCATCTATTCTTTATGATAGGTAACTCTTTTTATTGCCTCACAACTGTTGATTTTTACACACAGCAGTTTTCTCCTGTCATGCCCAGTAGTTTCTCACATCCTGCTCAGCTGGTTTAGCTTTAGACCACGGTCTGGTCAGTGACCTATTCATCTGTCCCCAGCCTCAACACAGGGATTCAGAAATATTTTATAAATCCATTTTCCACAGAAAAACTCGAAAGAAATAAGCTATTTTTTTTTCTGAATGTGGACTTAGTATACTTTATATTGCCTTGGTTGAGCTGTAAGGCACACACTGTGTTGCTTTAAATGCATGCAGTTTTGGTAGATGTTGTGGGCAACGATAATTTTTCACTGCTCTATATAGCTATTTAATTAATTTAATAAAAGCTGCCTTTTTTTTTTTTTTTTTTTTTTTTTTTTTTTTTTTTTTTGCCAGTTGTATAACCAATTGAAACACATTTTTTCATAGCACAGTACCAAAGGGTAAGAAGTGAAAAAATGGAAGTTTAGAATTGGGGATCAGCTTGACTTGAAAGACATCATGAACAGTAAATCATAAAGGATGAACCTATGAATACAAGAGAAAAAATTTCCTGCCCCACTCTGTCCCACCCTGCCCCACCCTCCTCTTTCCTTTCTTTCCCTGCTGCTTGACAAGGGTCCAAAAAGTCCCAGTATTTTATCCAGACAAAATTTGTCTCTTCAGTTCCTGAATGTGCAAGGACTATTTACAAAAGTGTAACAGAAAAACGAAGATGTGAAGTCACCACTTTTGATATGGGAAATAATGGGAACAAATTATTGAAAACAGTTAAAGAGGATCATTATTAAAATCTGCTGTAAAAAGGAAGAGAGATAAAAACAGGGTAAAATCAGCCTTACCTTTGAGTAACAAACAGCTACTAATAAGCATCTAAAGAACAAGCAGTACACACACAAAAAAAGAATCTAATTTGCATTGCCTACAGTTTCTCAGTGAGAGAATTAGAAACTCAGGAACATAGATGGGAAATAGTTAAGGAGATTCATAAATTTTTTGGCTGTTATCTGAACCTGAAACTTCAAAAAATCCCCAAGCTTATTCTCTGTAACGCTCCGTGGGTAAGGATTAAATTATACTTTTGATTCACTGCCCAATAAAAAAAACTGGCAGAGATGGAGAACTTGAAAATCCCTTTTTGCTCTGAATGGCAACTTTTCTTTATAATAATGAACCATTTATCTTCAAGTAATTGAAACAGGAAGCTGGTGAAACAGTGTCCTGTTGTTTGGCTAGATTATCTCAACTAGCACTTAAATGTGATTTTGCTCCCTTGGATCACAATATCAAACTTCAAATATTGTAATATGGTTCCCCAGTCACCCTCTGGCTACTCAGAACACTTTGAGAGCCAAAACTTAACCTGGATAGAGTTTTAAAATTATGGCAAGAAATGTAAATGGATTTTACAAGTCTTAAATTTGTTAGAAAATGCATTACCTGAGTGCATGTTAAAATCATTCACTGTCTTGAAAGACTAAAGCAAATAACACATGCATATGTATAATATGCCATTATACATATTCCTAGTGTCCTCCATTTTTAAGTAATAAGAAGTGAAATAATTTCATACAGACAAACATATTCACAGCCAAGATGCAGATTTTTCAAATTGTGACGTAAACTGAAGATAAGGCATCTTTGTGAAGGGAGGCTGGGTGATAACCTGTAATTACTTCAGTAGTCTGAAAGCAGTTCTTTGGAAGAAGATGGAGAAGGAAGGGAATAAGGATAGGACAGCAGAGGAAAACACCCTCAAAATATTTTCTTGGAATATGCTCCATTCAGGAAGAGTTGAGTAAAATGGGGTTTGATGATCATAGCAGCAAAAGTGAAGAACTACAGACATCAACCTGAGAAAGACTTTGTGAGGTCACGAATTCCATATTCCCTTCAAACACTTAAGCCTAGAAATTAAGAAAATACTAAGACTGAAATAACAAGTTGGGTTCTGAATTGACATAAATATATTTTTGAATACATTTTGGACTTTCTCATTTGGGATCAATGAGTTGCTACCAGTGTTATGGGAAACAGGCTAAGGAGGACAGCGCTTTAGAGAGGTTATGATTAATTGGTTTGTTAACTGTGTCGATATAGACGCTGTATCTGTAACTTAAGTCCATAGTTAAGTACTATATAGTTCATTTTACAGTTAAGGTTGTGTTAGAAAACTCTCTTCCCAGACCTCTCAAATGGGTGAAAAACAGGATGGGAACTATGGGGGCAAAATGTTTCCCACTTGAACATATGAACATATGTAAGACTAGGACACCTAAAGAGATGCAGCCCAGAGTCCTTAGGGAATTGGCTGATGTAGCTGCCAAGTCACTCTGTGATATTTGAAAAATCATGGTAGTCAGGTAAAGTCCCAGGTGACTGGAAATGGGGAAATATTGTACCCATCTTCAGAAAGGGTAGGAAGGAGGACCCTGGGAACAGCCAACCTGTCTGCCTCACCTCCGTGCCTGGCAAGATCATGGAACAGATCCACACAGGAACCGTGCTAAGGCACAGGTGATTTGGCAGACCCAGCATGGTTTCACCAAGGGCAAGTTCTGCCTGACCAACTTAGTGTCTTTCTACAACAGAGTGACAACATCAGTGACTTATGAAAGGGCTACAGATGTCATTTATCTGGACTTCTGTGAAGCCTCCTCTGCCATAACATCCCTCTCTCTAAAGTGGAGAGAGAGGGTTTAAATGGACGTACTGTTAGGTGAGTAAGGAATTGGTTGGATGGTTGCATCTAGAGGGTAGTGATCAATGGGTCAGAGTCCTGACAAACATCAGAGAGCAACCTGGTCCAGTGGAAGGTGTCCCTGCCCACAGCAGTGGGGCTGGAACTCGATGATCCTTAAGGTCCTTTTCAACCCAAGTGATTCTATGATTCCATGATTTTATGATTATATTATCTAGCCTTAACATGACAGCATATAATCCACATAGGAGGGTGGATGATTTGCTATATTTGTTCTCTGCACCCCAGTCTGGGTAGAGGTGAAACTTTAACCTGACCTCTAGACAGAAAAATACTTTTGTAAAACTTATACAAATTTTGTAGGGGTTTCACTTCAAGGTTAAGAAAGCTCAGATGCTTACAGAAAAACATCTATGTGTGCACTGTGCCCAAGCTTCCACATTTATCTGTGGGCATCCAGGACTTCAATAAATTGTCCATACACAGGTATTGAGTGTTAGTTTCTACATCAAATGGACACCAGCTGCCTTGTTAAATAAAAAGGCTGAAAAACTGTTTAAGGTCTTGATGCATATCTGTCAAACTCATGTAGATAATGCAAATACTTTGGTAAGTATTACTAGGTGTCTATGACTTGACAACTCACTCAAACTCTTGATACCATTGAAATCTCTACAACTCTGACAAATTTAGTCTGATTTGGTACAGATTTAAAATACGTGTTGGCAAACAAGATAAACAAGAACTCATACAATTACACACATTGGATCCCCCAAGATATCCCTCAGGATATTTTTCAGCATGGTGAAAAGTAAACACATAGCTGATGGGAGAATAAGTTTCTTGAAATTGTAAAACAACTCATCAAGAACAAGGTTGTTAATAGTTTTTTCAGCTCATGTGTGTCTGCTGCACAATAACTTTCAAGAACCTTTCAAAGAAATTTCCAGCAAAACACACCAGTCCATCCATGTAATCTGATGATGGTAAGGGGAAAGAGCATAGGGGAAAGTTTGATTGCAAAAGTCAATAGTAATATCTGTTTATTAGTTTTCGGTTGTTTTGCAGAATGTACAGGAGAAGTGTACTAATATATGTATACATTTATGTAACACTGTCATGGCATGCAACCTGAAAACCCTGCAGTGATTGAGAGCTGTTTAGAAAGAGGTCTTAGGTTCTGTGGCAAAGTGCAGGAACCTTAGTCAAAAAGAGGTAATTGACATGCCCTAATACATTAATATATTTCTGAAAGACATGAAACTTTCATATAGCATAGTCCTGACCGGGAAGGAGAAAAAAAGCTTTTTTTGGGGGAGGTGTGTGGCTTCCCTCTATTTCAAAAAGTCAGAGATGCAGCTTTCAGAGATACAATATCCTATTATGACTTCTGGCATGCTGAAATTGGAGTAATCACTGTTCCAAACAGCTTACAGACTAACCATGGTATTAAGTTTTGCCTGACAGCTTAATGTAAACAACTTTGAATCAGGATATGTTTTCACTAACAACTATGTCAAGCTCAGAACCTAACTATTTTGCAATGAAAAGATGTGAAACCAGATCAGAAGATAGAAAAGTATGAAGGCTGAGTTGAAATGAATGTGCAGAGCCCATAGTCCTTCCAAGGGAGGCAAGAGCAGCTGTGGGCATTGCTGATGTGATTCACTTTGCTCTACAGTGGAATAAGATTCTTTGTGTCAATCTGTTCATCAGTTAAGGCATTTGCTTTATCATAAATGAAACCACTATAATTTTAGCTTTTTCTTCTAAGTGTGGTCTAGTGGGTGAGACACTGAACTGGTATTGTAGTAACTTGTTTTCTAGTACAATGCACAGAGCAAATCCCACTTCATGTTTCATCTTGCTGATATCAAAGCACTTTGAGACAAATGAAAAGAAGCAAAATATTAGAGAATAAAATTTTTATTTCCACTAGCTCTTAGCTGTCCTCTTTCTATGTAAAATCAGTGTCTGTAGCTGAAATTATGGTTCTCCACAGCAGGTACAGATGACATTACCGTCCTCCTCAGCTCAGCTGGTCAGAACATGGTGCTGATAACACCAAGGTCATGGTTCAATCCTTGTATGGGCCATTCACTTAGGAACCTTCTGGGTCCCTTCTGACTCAGACTATTCTGTGATACTGTAATTTGTGTGTATGTCAAATACTGCACTGGAGAAAACTTTTATTACTTTGTGCTGCTTTGGTAAGAGTCAAACCTTATTTAATTTTTCCATTTTTCTTCTCTGCGCCAGTGTCAGCAGGAACACTGAAACCTTCCTGGCTGATGAATGTGTTTATTTAACTTGTTTCCAAATAATTTTTTTAAAATAGAAAATTAACACAAAATAAAGAAAAACAGAATACAAGTTACTACATTTATCCTAAGTTATTACTGGAAGAAAAAATTACTGCAGAATAAATTACTATTTTTTCTTCACTGCAAAGAGGTTCACTTTGTCTCCATATGCTTTCGATCTCCATCAAGTAGCTAAAACCTTTTTGTTTTATAGTTTAATTGATACAAAAAGTAGCACAGTACTATAAGAAACTGACATCTGTGCTAACAATGAATGTACAAACACATAAAATTATGAAAACATTAATTTTCTCCTTATTTTCTGGAAAATATTGAATGAGGAAAAACTTGATCCTTGGGATCCCAAATTGGCTGGAACTGGGCAAAAAGGGTACAAAGAGTCCACAGTTCTGGTTTTCTTTAAACCACCCTTCTCAACTGCCATAAGTAATAGAACTTGAACCCAGTGACTCATATGCTTAAAATTAAGGGAACATATGGAATTTGGAGCAATAGCATATTTGGGAGAACTTTTGGGAGTGAGAGGAAATCTATAAGCTAAGAGGATGGCTGTTGCAACTGAATATTAAGAGGATCTTGGCTCTCGTTCTTGACAATAGCCTAGCCATGAGGCACAGAGGAAGAAACAGCAAGAAGTTAGAATGAGGTCATGGAGGTGTAATGGCCTTTTTATATGGAGCAGCAGGATCAGCACCGTGTGCCTGTTCTGGGAGGAGAAGAGGAGACTGAAACAACTACTCACAAAAACTTTTCACAGTTCTGAAAGAAAATGCAAGACTAGAACTCTAAATCTGCAGTTTAAGATGGAGGCTGTAGTTAAAAGCAAGGGGTTTTTAATTTTATTTTATTTTATTTTTTTTCTGTTGTTAATGGAGATTTTGTTAGAAAGAGTCAATTCTATATCCTAAGTTTAAACTAATAAAATTTAAGGAGATGCCATTTTCTAAAACAATGTTATACCTATGAAAACAATTTGAAAGGGGAGTTTAGGTCTTCTCCCAGAATCTTGGAAAATATTAAATATGTTTGCAATGAAAGCAGTTCTTCACGATCAAGAGGTGTGCAACACATATAGCTGGCAACAGACTGAAGGATACAGGTATGTAAGAAAGGAATACTACAGCACTGAGTGCTTAATCATAAGTCAAAGTAATGAAATACCTTATCTTTCAGAAGTTTCACTGATTTTCATGTATGAAAAATCAGTTTTTCTTTAAATTAAATTTTATGTTGTTATTGGCTGATTAGGCCTGCCCTGTTTTCCAATCTGCACTGGGAATTTATACTGAAAGAATTAGAAGGCAATCTAGGAACTGCAATTTCTGGCCAAACCCTCACTGTATCTCAATAACACACAGCGTTAAGCTGGCTGCTAGAACATTTGGCCCTTCCACCCATGACTGCAACATGATGTCAAAAATTGTAACACAGAGAGGGGAAAAACACTAACCAATACAAACATCAATTATGAAAAAGGGTAAGATTGCATAGTCCATTGTGTCGTCCTGATATGTAGAATCACAGAATATCCTGTACTGACCCACAAGGATCATCAAGTCCAATTCCTGGCCTTGCCCAGCACCATTCCCAAGAGTCACACCATGTGCCCGAGAGCACTGTCCAAACACTTGAACTCTGTCGAGCTTGGTGCTGTGACCACTTCCCTGGGGAACCTGTTCCAGTGCCCAACCACTGTCTGGAGGGAGAACTTTTATCTAATACCCAACCTAAACCTCTCCTGATATAGCCTCAAGTCTTTCCTTAAGATCCTGTCACTGGTCACCAGAGAGGATGTCAGGGTCTGCCCCTCCACTTCTCAGTATCCAAATGTGTAAGTATCCAAATAAAGATGTATCCAAAGTGTTGTTTCATTCCCATGGGAAAAAACCAAACCAAACCAAATCAAAACCAATCAGAACAGACCAAACCCTTAAAAAAAAAAAAAAAAAAAAGTTATGATAGAAAATGTATCCGATCTTCCATAATCCTTTGCAGCTAGGATGGATAACTTTCTTCATTTTAATGCGAGAAGCTGACAAGGCTGCTGCTGCTCTCCTGTTGATCCTGGTAGAAAGACCGATCTTTGATTCTGGAGACTCAGGAGACTGCTACATATGAGCCACAAGGATTAATGCAATAAAAAGAATGGACTCACAATATTTTTAAAGCCTTCCTTCTTTTCAGCAATCAGTAGAGCACATCTGAAATTGAAAGAAACAGTGCATGCTTCCTGTCTGGCTATACATGTGTGTGTCATCCCACTGCCTACTTCCAATGTCAGTGAAAAAATTATTTACAGAATTTTTAAAACCAGCACACAGTCTAGAAAATGTTCATTTTTATTTAATTTGTCATGACCAGACTAAATACTTAGAATATTTATTGACATCTTTTTACCTCTTTAGTTTCTATAGAAGTCTCTTAAAAGTCAGAAAAATGTGTGAGAGCAGAAGTGAATCCTGTGTCAATCCATCAGTAGTCCAGTCACTAATGGGATTCCAGTATGCAGTTAAGATACCTGCCCCAGAATAAATTTTTTTTGGCTTCTGCAAGCTACACTCATGAGTCAGTTTAGGTTTTTTTTTCTTTATTATAGTCTGATTTTTCTCTGTGTCCTTTTCATGGACTGATGATTTCTTCCTGCAGCTGAATGAGTGCCTTGGCTGCAAAATGTTCAGTGAACAAAAAGAGAACATCTGTAGTAAGCCTCCAGGCACTGAAATATTTGGGTGGAGATAAGTCAGTTGTACATCTGAGCAAGTAATTTCTGCCCTGGCATAGGGATTTGCCTTCCTTTGAACCCTGAAAGGAGCTATATGACTTTTAACCTGGACTGACCTTTAAAGAGCTGTCGACGACTACTGGAAAACCTTACAAAAGCTTAGACAGAAACAATTCTCCTTGTGTGTCTTATTGTTCCTTCAAATGTATCATTAAACAGAAAGGTTCCATCTAAAAGACATAATACACAGTTTTCCAGTTAGAGAAGTAAAATATCAGGCAATTAAATGAGGCATGTGTAAGCTCTAATAGGAAGTGATCACTGTTTTAATTTTTGTATAAGGTTCCAAAAAGTCTTTCCTTGCTGATTAAGCCAGCATTAAATTAGATTTACAGTGTAAAAATATACCTTCATTGCCTCAAATCCCTCCTGTTTTATCCCAATACCTTCAAAAGCTTGGCAGCTCAAACACTGAGAGAATTGTCTACAAGGATGACTAATATCTATCCCCGTTGTTTCATTGTTCTTCTTCTTTGTTCTTAATGTTCTTACTTTTTTCATATTTAGATCATAAAAACCTTGGGCCAAAGGTCATATTTTCATTCTGTGTTTGTTTTGATCTAGACATCTGAGCATCTGTTGAAACAACAAAAAACCCTACAATTCAAGTGGGTAAAAAACAGAAGCAGAATATCAAAATTTTCACTGAACAAAAGGTAGAATTAATTTGCTTCAAATATGCTGTGAATGTTCTGGCTTTTGTCAGTGTCTAAGCTCTACACACAGGGTTCCTTTATTTTAACTCTGTATGTCTAAACATTACAGCTGCCTTCTGATCCACAGGACTAGGGCTAGAAACCTAATGAGCTGTGCTCTATATTTTTCTTTCTTATGGTGAGGTGCTGATTTAGTCAGGTAAGAGGAAGTTAAAAAAATGATACCATCAATGAGTAGGACACTTATTCGTCAGTCATATTATCTGATTATGCTACTGCACAGATCCCTTTTTTATTTCCTTTCTAAATGTAGATGTGTATTGTTTAAGCCCTGGCTCTTTTCCCACTGTGATTTGGGAACCTGCCATAAAGCAATGCCTGTGGGGTGCACATATATCCCTTAAAAGGTTGAAATAAAAATTCACTAAAGTAGTTGTACAAAATAGACCTCCACCCATGGGAATTAAATGGGGAATTGGCATAAAAGGTGGGGTTTAATATCACGCCTCAGCATCTTCAAGACTCCAAAGCTGTGTTTGCATTTGAATTTCTCCCTGTGGGAAGGCACTACCTTAATTTCTTTAAAGGCAATCATTAAATTTTCCAGCTTTGATATAAGATCTGCCATAGAACTTCTTTCCCAAGGTAGAGTTACAGATAGAGCATTAGGTTACAGCAGTTCTAAAAACTTTTTGAAGGAAACTCTAGGTAACATACCCATAGATTTTAAATGTTGAAAAAAATTACAGGCATTGGATGTAACAGCATGCAGCATGAGGCTTCATTTTCATTGCAAGGCTCATGTCTAACACACACCTTGAGGTTCACTGCCTATTACACTGAGATAGAAAAAATTATTGAAGTGACAGCTGTAGAATTTTGGGGTTTTGCAAATAAGGCACTGTCTACATAACAGGATTATTTTAACAATCCAGTTTTATAATTATTTGCCCTAGCCAATAGATAGGTTGTGGTAAGTGTATAATGACCTATTATGTAAGTGTAATTTGGAAAGAAGGAAAGCAATAAAGTGTTTTAAGTAATATATTTTCACATAAAAATGTAGAACAATATACTATGTTGTACAACACAATATAGTATTGTTTGAAGGATGCTGTGTGGTGAGATAATTCAGGAGAAACATGCTGCCTAGACATGCTGGATTATTCATAGGATCTGAACTCTGGCATATACATTAGAGTTTAATGCTGTGAGCTTGACATTCCTAGGTATGGAATACATACAAATGCAGATGGCCTTAATACTGTAACATAGTTCTGTATGTTAGAATGAGTGATTTAGTAAGCTTAGCAAACATATTCTTTCAATTATATGGAAACGCAAAAAAAAAAAAAACCAAAAAAATACCTTGCAATTTGACCTCTATTGAATTACATGATTGATACTCCTGCATAAATATATTTCAAAATTTGGGGCCCACTCAAGCAGAAAATGTCCATGGCCTTCCAGGTCATTCAAACCCTGCTGGCTGCAGAGGAAGCCAAGGGTGTAGGAGGAGAGAAAGGAAGAATGTTAATGGTTAGAGGCTCTCCGACTCTTCTTGAAGGGTACTCTGTTGAATTGGGGCCCTAGTTTTGGTTTGACACAAAGGGAAATACAAAAAGCTTTGATCAGGCAAATGACTTTTGTGTTTTTCTATTCCTCTTCTGTCATAAACAAGTACAGGCTTTAAACTGATTTTATCAGAGCTACTCTGACCACCTTCCATCGGGATGATTGCTGGAGCAAGGTTAGAGTGTGAAGACAATTGCAAAATCTTGTGTTGGTGATAGATCTTCACTCTTTTCATTCTGAGAACATGTGGAGCTGTATTCTGCTTTCAGTCAGAAAAGACTGCTACATAAACCTAGTCTGCCTAATATTGACCATGGAAGTGCATCCCACCATGCTTATGATTTCTTTTTGGTATATTAGCTTGTTTGGCAACAGCAGTGTTATGTATTTGGCTGAAGAACATTTGTCCTTGTTTTACAGTTAATTTAAATCACTGTTCTGAGAAAATGTGGCTGTCTAGCAGATGAGTTGGAGAACTGACATAAAAAAGAAAGCAAATGTTCATATTTATAAAAATGTGCATCAAAGTTTACAGAAAAAGAATTGCTAATTTTGCTGAATACTCTGCAACAAGGACAGAGGGCAAGTGGCAGGTTATAATGTGTATGCTTTATAGTAACCAATTAAATTAGTCAAAATAGACCATTTAATTATCCAGGGCCTGGTTGAGTAAAGGAACTATCTTTGTTTTCTGCATATACAGAATTGGAGAAGTAAATAATGGCTTTTTTAATGAACCTTATGCAATGTAGAAGCCCAACACTTGAAAACACTCTGTATTACAGATATAAGCCCTCTCCCATTTCATCTGAAGGAGTGTTTAAAAATGAAGCATATGTTAAATAACTACAGTCTGGTTAGCAATTTCTAGATATATTATGGAACAGATTTATTCAAAGATTATCCTATTGGTTATAAGTGCTATCATCATATGGTAGCAGCTGCTGAAGAGTAAAGCTGTATTGTTTAGACTGTTATTCTATTAGTAGGTCTCAATCTCAGTATTTTTTTTTCAGAGAGCAAGCTAAGAAAAATAGGTCAAGTGGAAACTGAAAACACCAGAAATCTCAGAACAAAGTCTGCTCTTATAAAAGCTTCATCCAAAACAAACTTTGGTGTTTTTTAAATTTGCCCACTGATATCCTCTCACTATGATATGAATAATTCTTACAACTAATCTGGCTGTTATCATTGTTATTCAGTGCTACAGTTACAGAAGCCACAAGTAGTTTATTTACTTTACAATACAACTAAAAAGACTGCAGGTTAAACTGGAGATGTACTGATAAGAGCCAAGTGAATTCACTTACATAGCTCAGGGTTGCACAGAGCCACATGCAGAAGTTTTACTTGCACTAGCCTTGCCAGTGGAAGACTTTAAGAGTTCTGGTTCCCTGTCACTCTCTGCCACCTGAAGGTTACTGCCCTCATTTCTCTGCCAGCAGGCAGGAACTTTTCTCTCTAACACACTTCTGGCAAAGTTGGCCAGGTGAGCTCAAGTGACCTTTGGCAGCTGGCTTTGCCAGATGTGGATGAGTGACAAGTGTGATGCCATCTGCCTGTAGAGTTTCAGGGTCATTAACTTTCTGCAGAAGAGAAACACTGTCTACGGCTATGACTCTTTGTGAAGCTGACTTCTACCCATGGACTGAGAAGACAGTCCAACAGACTTCATCAATAGACTTGATGAAATAGGAAACTAGCTATCAAATGAGGGAGTGAGAGCAGGTTATACTGAGAAAATTTCTTTGTAAGAGTGAGAGTAGGCAAAGTCTGTCATTCTATTTCTGAGCATTGTTGAGATAGCCTGCTTCTACCTAACAGAGAGGAACTGTATATCATCAACAGAAAACCAACATCCAGATATAAGTAAACACATTTAATTTTTTTCCAACTCTTCCTTAAAATAAAACTTTTCACTGTATCGTACTGTATTTTCAATCTAATACTAACCTGAAGAGGTACAGCCTGGAGTGGCCTTCCACTGACTGAATGTCATCTGTGGTTATTCCACTCTGAAGTCCTCCTTTATTTCAGCTTGGAATATTGGTTAAATTAAAATCTTATGTTGCATCTATAGTCCTATAAGAAAATATGATGCAGAAATGAAAGACATTCAAGGTAGCATAGCACTTGCAATTTTTCAGCCAAATCAGTGAACCTGTGGTTGGCACTCAAAAGGACTTCTGGTGTAAAATGTGGGAGAATTGCCTCTTGAAGGAAAGGAAAGGAAATAGAAAAAAATTGTTTAAATAAGAGTGGTATATTACTTTGGACTAGATTCAGCAGATGTGGGATTGACCTGCGGAAGTAGAAGTTAAGGAGAAGGAGAATTTAAAATGCAAGGAGAATTTAAAAGTATCTGTAAAGCTCTGTGAAATAACACCAGTTCCTGTTATTCTTATTGTTATTTTTTATGCTCTCTGTTTAGTGACTGGCTTTGTTAGAAGTGTAGGAACATGCTCTTCCTCACACAAGACAGTGCTCATAAGTAAAAATTATTGTTCATATAGTAACAAAAGCATTGCTTTTTCTGGCTGTTACGAGCAAGCTGACACCTGATCACATAATAGGAACATGGAAGATATCACTCAGTGGTCTCTGGAGCAGGAAGTAATCTGATGCCAGGGGCAGGTGTGAGATGAAAATGTGTTAGAGATATAAGCATGGAAAAAATGTCAGGCCCAAAGCTCTAGAGAGATAAGCATTGCATTTTTCTGATCTAACATAACTTTCAAAAAAAAAAAAAAAAGTCTTGTAGGGAAACAAATAATTTTCCTGGAATGTCTTTGCTGCATTTATTTTTGTGCAAATTTGTTACCTTTTTCATTTATAAAAATATACGTATACATATAATGACAGAATGAGAAAAATAGGATCTGTACCTAAATTTTAGAAAAATACATAGCACAGCAGCAAATCTCTGTTCGCTATCTAGCACTGTTCAAGTTGGGAGATAAGGAGAAACAAACCACTGACAAGGAAACAATTTTAAGAAGATTAAATATTTTAAAGGTTATAAAGTAGGGCAAAAGTGAAGCAATTCAATAATTTAAATATGAGAAATATTTTATTACTGATTAACTGAGAGATGAAGATACCCTAACTTATTTCTTGGCTGAGAGATGAAGATACCCTAACATATTTCTTGGCCTTTTCAAGGCTGGTTTGGATGGAGCTCTGAGCAACCTGGTCTAGTAGAATGTGTCTCTGCCCATGGCAAGGGGCTTAGAACTAGAGGATCGTTAAAGTCACTGCCAACCCAAACCATTCCATGATTCCATGATATTCACACCAGTCTTGAACTGATCTATCAATGTTGGGTGAAAGACAGCAACAGGAAAAATGACAACCAGCATTTTCATTGGCATCCCATGGACTGAAACAAGGATCTGAAGAGCTGTGCTCAAGCTGTTGCACCTTGCTTTGAACAGTTGGGATCTTAAAGCTTGGGTTGGGAACAGCTCACATAATCTTTGAACTGGCAGAGAAGGGACCCATCGCAGTTTTTCACACCCAAGTGACATAGACTCGATGTGTAGAGATCATTTAAACTACTGAACTGTACTTTTCTATAGTAAATGGTCTCAAAAAGAAGATGTGTTATGAGTAATACTCTTGAATGCAGCCTTCCAGTACCATTAATCCTTATAACCACCACAGATTTATTGATGCATGACTATGAGACAGAATTGGGCACCCCAGCACAAATCTGATTACAACACCATTTACTTGCCTTTCTGAGGGGTGACTGCTTAGTTTCTCTTAGAGTGAATTTTGCACATGTAACACATTTCTCTCTGCATTCCAAAACCCAGTCCTGTGTTCAGTTTTCACAGAGCATGGTGGCTACAGATATTTAATAGAGGGGCTGTTATGGCAAGTCCTGGGTGTTATAATAGCATAGATCTGAATTTTATTAAAACTGTAGGAAATATTTCAAACCAAGTAGAATTTTTCTTGATCCTATTTTTATTTTTAAGATTGAATTTGTGTTACCATGTAGTTGCTGACCAAACTTTACTAAACTACACTTGAAACATACAATCTTAAAAAAAACCCACACCAATAAAATTTGCCTCATTAAACTACAAGTTAATGTAAATTTTACCTGACTGTAATACATTCTAATTGAAATTGCATATTACAATACACTGATATATAACTCAATTCTTTACAAAGTTCCTGCAACGCAATTGCAATTTTTAAAATGTATCGAGATTGCATCAGTATATATTGGGACATAGCACATCTTGGGGCACAGCACTTGCTATAGGATCTGTATCACATAAATCTTGAAGAAAGCAGCACTGGAAATTTTGCCTTCAACAGCTTAAAAAAACTAAACTATTTAAAATCACCTGGGCTTTCATCACAGAAAAAAGATTCATGGCCACTAATTATGGCTAATAAAATTAATACATATTTACAGGTTTTGAGAGTGATTTTTCTCAGCCTTCATTAGCTGCAAGCAGTCAAACAAAAGGGAACCTTACATTTTCCTTCTGTATTTCTTCAATTTTACCTGAAAAAAAAAACTCGTGTCTTGGATTAATAGTGGTATTTGGTCAAGTTTTGGGCACTTTCCCTGACAACTTTATTGCTCGGTGAACAGAAATTAGATTCAGCATGGTTCTCTTGGATATGATATGTTTTTTGATATGAGAATGTGTGCTAATCTGTCAAGTAAACACAGAGCTTTTGCTGGTTTGGCCAGAAAACAACATACCTAGGACTTGATTAACATGACATCACAGTTTCTATTTCTAAGTGATTGCTGAGGACTCAGCAAACATATTCCTATGCTATTTCAGTCTAAAGGTGGTGCAAACCCATTTTTCACCTTAACCTAATTAGCAGTAAGTGATGTTAACAATCTGAGACAGCTGTTCATGCTTCTAATGGGAAAAAAATAATCCTTCTAATATGTTTTCTGGTCTCGTGAGTCCAGTGCAATGTGATGCCTTCTACTATTCAATAAAGTAAAGTAGGATAATTTCCTTTTTCTGTTTGCACTCTTGGGAAGCCTGTGGGTCATGACTATGTTGTACATTTGGCCCAGACCCAAGTCCATGACCTTATCTTGGAAAACGTCTGATCCTTATGTTCCTTTGTCCAAACACTAGAGGCTTGCTACTTCCATGTTCACACAGTTTATGAAACAGCCCCAGGTTACTGAGTTCTCAAATTGCTACAAGTTTTATGCATTGGATCAGTCTGCCCAGGGAAGCAGGTGAGTCACCATTCCTGGAGGTATTTAAAGACAGGTAGATGTGGCGCTTAGGGACACGGTTTAGTGCTGAATTTGGCAGTGCTGGGTAAACAGTTACATGTGATAATCTTGGACGTCTTTTTCAACCTATGATATTCCATGATCCTCTATCCTCATCAGACAAGGCTGCCTTCACTGATTTGCAAGGCACATGTTGGTTGTTGCAGCCATAAAAGCACCAACTGGGGCTGGGCTGCTCCTCAATAATTCAGCTGAAACTTAACTGTCACTGAGGAGGTCTCAGGGCTACTCATGGCCCATTTCAGTGCAATGACAACTTAATGCTATTTGGCAAGAGCTAGCTGCAGTAAACCGGTTCCACTGGAAATGGATCCAGGGCTGCTTTTCCACAGCTGTGACACCAGTTAAAGAACTGTTACATTTCTGCACCTCAGCCCTTACTTTCCTTGTGGTTTCTACCTGCCACCTCCTCCCCAGTCTACCTTCCAGAAGGCATTTTGACTTACCTAACAGAGCTGATTGCTCACTGATCTTGTTGATACTGCTTCAAGTTGTGATTGCAGAAAACAGTGCAATTTGCTTGTGGGAGGTTGGAAGAGGTTCCTTATTTGGTTAGGGCAAAAGTTTGTAGACTCGGGCCCACAGAAACAAAGAAACATAGTAAACAAATCAAGAAATATTAGAACAAGCTCTGAAATATGACCTTCAACTTTGTATACATCAAGATAGTTTGTCATGAATATGAATTTCTTGAATAAAGCACTGGAAAGTAATTGGAATTTGGTGGTTACATTTTTACATTACTTTGTGTGAGTGACACATATTTTGCTTTCCAAGTTTGGCTGTAGAATTTCACCCCATTACCATTCACTGGACTGGAAACTGGGTGGTGTCATTCCATGATTTTTCCAATGTAAAACCTGATTTCATTATTTCTCAATTTACAGGTACACAGGACTTATAAAATACTATGTAACCAAGAATAACACACCTGGATTGGAGTGGACCTTCTGACAACTCAACAACATTTACCATGGGGGTCATGAGACAAGATGAATTCCTAGGTCAAGTGGAAGATTTAATCCAGAAAGTATCCCTACCCTATGAGAAGCCAACCTTTACATAGTCCCTCTTTGGCATGACATTTAGAGTGAAGTTTCCTTCTTTCTTGTAGGCATGATTGAAATAAAATAAATAAATATAGTGAAATATTAAATATATTAAAATATATTAGAGAAATAAATAAATAAAAATAGTTTCCAGTGTTGACCTTGATTAGCTCTGATTGCCAGTTCCTAGTTTTATGGAAGGGTGTACTGAAAGAAGAGAAAGGAGTCTTAAAGACCATTACACTTGTCATTGCCCACTCTTAACCCCCACTACCTCTAGAACACTACTTAGTAAAAATCCAGAAGGTGGCATTAATTATTCAACCTGTTGGTTGGGCATCCATACAACACTCAGACATATGAGGTATAAATATAGAGCACAGCAATTCAGACTGAACAGTAACATAAAGCTTTTACTTTTGCATATGCCAATGAAATGCTTCAAAGTATTTTAAGGTTCACTTCAATCTTTTTGACAGGATTTATCACATTGTTTAATTCAATCATAGTAACAAAGCTACTGCTTAATCACCACACAGAGAACATGGCAGCTATGGCATTGCATCTTGTTCCAGAACAAAGATTTATGTATACAAAATAGAAAGCATATTTCTAACTTTATAGACAAAAATCTGTTGTTTTTCAACACTATCCTAAAATTTTAACCATCAAGGCACCTCGACTGTTGATCAGTATGTCTATATTTCTTAGAGCTGGTTTGAAAATTTTCAGTGAAACTCTAATTTGCTGAAACATATTATTATGTCAAAGTTAGAAGTATTTCAGTAAAGTTCATGACTTTTGAAAGTAATCTTATTGTGAGGGGGAAAATGAAGTGATAAATTCTCCAGCACTGTAAGTGCTGGGAAACCAGGCATAAGGGGGATTTGAACTGGAATCTTTGGACAGTGTCCCAGCCATTACCTCCCATTGTAATAATGAAGTGGGCATTTATGCGTCAGTTTAAAAAGTGATAATTCAATATCATTCCAGCAATGGAAAATAAATTGGAAAGCTTTTGTTTGCATGCCAGTGTAGTGCAAAATATATTGAAGTTCGACAGAAGGTTTTCACAAAATGAAACCACTGTTCTTTGGTCAAGTCTGATATTTTAACACATTTGTTTTGCTCATGGGAAAACTGGCATAGTAATTTTAAAGGGTATTCAATATGTCAGTTGTTCAGAAAAAGCTTGGGTATAAATCTACCTACAATGGTAATGACACAGCTCAGGAGTGAATAAAAATTTTCATTTGCAAAATCTTGGGATGTAGGTTATTGTGCTCCATAGGTGCAGCTCCTTGAGTAAGCAGCAAACCTGCACTACAAGGGGTTTAGTCCATTTGCACAGAGACTGCTGGTAAACTCATAGGTTTCTGCTAAATTTGTTATTTGGAAAACACTTGCTGCAGGGTCTGTTCTTTGCCACTACTGTTCAATCTCCCAGGAGACACAGTGTGATACTTTTACACGTAAGAGGCTCTTCTTGTCCTCTTATTTTGCTTTCTTTTCTTTTTTTTCCACTTTTTTGCTTTAGAAAACAGTATCTACTGGTTTCATCCCAGCACCACAGAACTGAGTTTTACTGGGTCAGCAGTTTCTCCTGCCTTGTAAAGCTACAGGGCCAACTCATAGCAAAAAAAAAATACAACCTGACCCAACTCAAACCAAACCAAACCAAACCAAACCAAACCAAACCAAACCAAACCACCAAAACCCCCAAAAAACCGCAAACCACAAAACAAACAAAATGAAAAAAACCTCTCCACCCCCTGACAAGAGACCCAAAACAAAACAAAACAAAAAAACCCCAAACCAATCCACCCAAACAACAACAAAATACCCTGAAGCTTGACATAGCAAAATAAATTATGCTAGTTTATGTGTAGTAAATGGCATACATCATCCTCAATGAATTTCTAAGGCAACCTCAAACTTCTGTCTTTGCCCAAAATTCCAAAAACACAGGGGAAAAGTTTGCTGTGCTATTATTTTTATCTTTGGTTGCTTTTAGAATTCCACATATGTGCTTTTTCCCTTGAACAATGAATACTTTTTGTGGCGCTCCTAAGGTGGTCTCTAGATGAACACACAATCCTGCATTACCCTGTTCAGTAACAATTGTGTCATTCTTTCAACACTTCAGTGGGGTCTAACAAGATTTAAGTTTTAAAATTTTTGAAAAGTTTTGGGAATCTTTTACTTGACACTTAAGTGGCAAAACAAAGCAGAGCAGATGCAGTGTACTTCATGTAGGAGTTATGTGGTCAGAGGAAACATTTGCTGTGGACAGTATTCTACAAAGGAAAAAGGGAAAAGAAAGAAGGAAAAAGAAAAAGAAATGAAAGAGCGCAAGAAAATGTAAAAGCTGTTTTTGTTTAGTTTAACTTTGTATTCAAAGCAGCAAACACTTGCTTCTGTTCAGGATTTCATTCTCCCTACATGGTCCATATGGGTAAGAAACTGGATAAATCTACTCCTGAATAAACACAGTTTTGCACCTAACTGAGCTGAAAAAAGGCTGAGAGAATTGGGTTTGCTCAGTTTAGAAAAGAGAAGGCTTTGGAGTGACCTAATCGCAGCTTTCCAGCACTTAAAGGGAACTTGTAAAAAAGAGGGAGATACTTTTTATAAGAGCATCTAGTGGTACGACTGGGGGTAATGGTTTTAATCTGAAAGAAGTTAGGTTTAGATCAGATAGTAGGAAAAAATTCTGTGAGGTAATGAGGCACTGGAACAGGGTGCCCAGAGAAGTTGTGGATGGCCCATTCCTGGAGGTGTTCAAGGCCAGGCTGGATGGGGCTCTGAGCACTCTGATCTGGTTGCAGGTGTCCCTGCCCATGGCAGGGAGGTTGGAACCAGATGACCTTCAAGATCCCCTTCCAACCCAAACCATTCTATGATTCTCTCATTCTATGATGTTAAGGGGAAAACGGTCCCTAAGGAAACCTGTGGAGTGCATATGCAGTACAACTAAGGTGTAGTATCTCTGTTCAGAGCTCACCTTCTCATAATTGTAGCCTGCCTGATGTTGACAGGAAAAATCCCTGGGAAGCAGCCACAAGAGGGAGCAGGTACGGTGCTATGAAAACACAGGCAGCTGGTCTGTAGAGCAGAGGACTCTCTTGAATTTCCTTTCAAAGCAAAGCAGGTTACCAGTGTCTCCAGCAAAACCTCATGACAAATGTCTGCTGTTCCATCTTTCCCCGTTTTCTTTCTGTCATGGAATACCTCTTTATTTGAGATACATTCGCTATTTCCTAGTTTTTTCTAAAATTCTTCCTGGAATTAGAATTATTGTCTTTGAAATAGTTTCTGTGTTTTGGTAAAAATAGATGGGGTTCTCCTACCTGATTAATGTGTTTCCTATGGTGGTAATGAAGGCAGTGAGCAATAAGTCACTGGATAACAAAAAACCCAAAACTTGACAGAAACAGAGAAATATTAATTTCCAGTGTTAGTTGAAATATATATTCCACATGGAATTAAAAAAAACCCAATATTTAGAGCTACAATTTCACTAGTTAATTTATTTATAGAAAATAAGCAGAAGCAATGATGAGAAGCTCATTATATCATTCTATTTTTAGGTTTGTTCTTCTAGGCATGAGTAATACAAGTGTTTTAGCAGTTTGTCTTCTACACTTTCTCTGAAATAAGGGCATCATTCCACGGCAAAAACTCAGAGCTGACCTCATGAAAAGTTGCGAAGTAACAGAAGTAGGCTTGAGAGAGAACTATGTGAAACAATTCAAGGGTATTATGGAAGGAAATTCAGAAATGAAACTGGTTTCCTCCATGTTCTCACTGTACTCCCACTGAAGTATTTATGTGTTTAATACTGAAGGGTTAAGTGGAGCCCTGACAGAAGAGCTGCTAAAGCAATCTCCTGCATGTGCAGCACGGCTTGCTGCTCACGAGCACACAAACCTGCTCGGTGCTGCAACACGGGAGGCGACACAGGGGGCTGGTGCACGGCCAGGGGAGAGCTCATGTTATCATTTACTACAAGACCAAGTCTTTACAAAGCTCTTAGTATCATTTGTGTACATATTATAGCACATCTGTGCTGTCTGTCATACCAATCAATTTAAAATACTTTACAGATGCCTCTGTGTAACGTTTATGAAGAAATTATGAATAATACTTTTGATTGAGATTACACTGTGTCACTGAATGACAAAATGTAGGATAGCTATTCCTCACTCCATGTCAAAGGTTTGATTTAGCAAAGCAGTGTCACTGTTCAGGTACTTAAAATGTAGTTCTTTGTCTTAGGATAGATGAACAGGAAAATGGTTTGCTTAGTTCAAAAATACTGATGAAAACAAACAAAATTAGGTTTTGCTTTCATAACTTTTAAGATTTATCAGTCTAAGCATATAAATTTAACAAAACTGTTGTAAAAAAATTTATGTTGTTTCTAGTAAAGTCTATTAATAAATTCAACTGATTCAAGTTTCTTTCATAACTGCCACGAAGAGGAAGCTAAGGCTCCATGGTATGGAAAACCCAAAACCCAGACATGAATTTGCTAGACTTGCTATCAAGACTCACTTCCGTATCAGTGTTAACTATCTCAGTGCACTGCCATAAGCAGATTCTACTTAACATCTAAAAATCATCATTACAGAGGCTTTCAAACTTGAAGTACTTGTTTCTTTATATAATTTCTAGAAGTGACCAGGCTATTCTCAGCTACCCAGCTGACCTAATGTAAACTTACTGTTACTGTTTTCTTTTTACTGAAGCCATTTTTATGGCCTCTTGATGATCACTTTTTGATTTGGCCTTAAAACTAATCTTACTGACCAGAAACCTTTTATTACGAACAAAAAACAAAAACAAACAAACAAACAAAAAAAAAAAAAAACCAAAAAAACACCTAACAATAATACCAAAGTATTATGTTCAATTTCCAGTTGTTTAAATTTTATCTCTTTACCCTAATGCATGATGAAACTTTCTAAGAGACATTGCTCTGCCTAGAGCTGCACATAAGAATATCGTGTGCAAATCTGTAAGTAAAGTAAATTCATGAGTGGCTTCTTAAATGCCATCAATTTTGTATATTCCTTTTCATATGTGAAAAATGGGTTAGGAATCGTATGAGCCCAAAGTGGGCAAAACATTTCTATTTTGATTCATTTACATTTTATGTTCCCTTTGGACAAGCACAAAAAAGCAAAGGAAAGGTGGCACTCACTCTCTGCCCTGAGAAAATTCATTCTCATTATAGAAATCCTCCAAGAGAGGGAACTATTATGTGCCATGTGGGGGAATATGTAGAAAGAGAGCACCTTACATAAAGAAATGAGTATCAGAATCATCTCTAACTGTCCTCTGGTTGACTATAGAAACAGCCCCGTTACCCTGCTGCTGCTATATATTTTTTATGTATGTTATTGTCAGTCAGGAGAAAGATAATGCTGAGTACTCTGAGGTACTAGAATTACTTTCTGAGCATTTCACATAGATTTTGTTGCTATTTGTTTTTATTCTGAATTTCCTGTTCAATTTAGTGCTTTGGCATCTTAGTGCATCGAACCCTGGGGTGCCTCCAGGCTATATCCTTAGCCCATTCTGCACAAGAAATTAAATGAAATGAAGAAAATGATTGCTCTCAGCCAGCTTGTGCTATCTGGGAAATGGGATTTCCACTACCCCGCTGGTATGAAAGATGAAAACAAAAGGTTGACCAATATGAAAGCTAAAGCTTGAATATATTTTCAGCTCAACTCTTTTTGTGGAACAAAATGTTCTTTCAGAATTTCTGCTACATATTGACTTATCTGAGTAAACAGCCCTTAGTTAATAATGCAGAACACATGGTCCTGTTTTGATAAGCACATCCCCAGGGATTTATGCCATTCAGTTTGAACAGAGCTACTAGTCATATATTTTTGTACCAAAACCTGGGCAGCTCATGTTAATTTATGGTCAACAAAGACTTTTTGAGTCCTTTGCTAATCACTACTGAAATGAAATGTGAAGTACAGTGATTTTAAGGGCTCTATGAGGCCTACCCTATCAGGCAATGTTTAAAACTGTCATTCAGGTTTGGGGATGGAAATAAGAAAGTCAGAACAATGCTCTGGATCTCATTGGATAAAAGGGCAGAGTGCACTGGGTCCATTTCAATTTCATGCTCCTTAGTAGCAAGATACTTATCAGAATGTCTTAGCCTGGAGATGGGAGTTGTATTTTCTTTGGCAACAGAAGGAAATGTTAGTTACACAACACTTCCTAAAGTGTTAGGAAGGGCTAGCTAAAAAAGTGGAGATAAAGGGTGTGGTTGCCATAAAATAGCCCAATTCTATTTAGAGTGAAGCAACATGCAGTAACTAGTAAAATGGGCTGTGGCTAATTCAGCCTATTACAAGATTCTGTCTGAAATCATCCAAGATTTCACAGCTGATGGACACTGCACCTGATTCAGTGCCACTGTGTCATTGCAAATCATTGCCTTAGAAATGTGATTAAAGGATGCTTATTTTTCACAGGCAGAGGAAAATTATAGTAGAAAATGCTAGAGGTGAAGCATTTAAAGTCAAAGAAATATTCACATTGCTGTTGCAACTGAAAACTCTTAAAGAAAGCACATTTGCTATATCACAAATAATCAACAAACTGCTACATGTTCCAATACAAACTGTGTTTTATTGCTGTGAGCTTTTGTCTAAGTGACACTGAGCAAAATAGAAATACAAATCCCTCTACCTTAACTCCTGGTTATGAGAATAACTTTTCTTTTTTTTCTGATAAATGGGAAGCAAAAAAACATAAGCTGGTGATGAAATGGAATGAATAGTAGAAGGAAAGGTGTCAATTTAAAAATAAAAATAAGAGTGGGACCATGTGGAGAGCGGCAACAGCAATAATTATTTGTATAACAGAGCTTATCTGTCTTGCTGTGCAGGAATACAAGGTTTCAGAATCTTTCTGTTAAAAGAGAAATTCTCCCATAATTCTCACTTTAATGGTCATCACTGCAGCACACCCCCCGCCCCCCTTCCCCCTCCCAAAAAAAACATTCTGGTCCATATACTCCTATTTTTTCCCAAATATTAGGTATTACTATTATTTATTTTCCTTCCTCAAAATGATTAATAATGTTCTTCAATGAAAAGTTCCATGGAAATCAGTGGATATAATTCTAATGTACTTGTTTGAGTTCATCTGGGAAAATAAATTGCAAGTCAGCATCAGGAAAAAATCAGAATACTGTGTAATCTTCAGGTTTTTGTTCATTGCAGGCTCTAATTGCACAGTCTGTCTCTTTTTTAGTCATCAAAAAAGTGGAACCAGTTTTCTTTTTCAGTTTGGGGATATGATTAGTCCATCTAAACTCTGATAGCACAAATGCATTTTCAACCTGCAGATAATTTTCTAGGAGAAAAATTAGGACCTATTCTTAAGCTGCAGATTTTCACAACTGAACTGATTTAGAAGCAATTTGGGTGTAAAATACATCATATTACTTCTGTTGAGAAAATAAATGAATTCTTATTATTGTAACATTATCAGTAACCAAAAAAGTTCAAAATAATGTTAAGGACATTTCAGTTCAAGAATTCAAATTTTCACACTATCCCTGTAATTCCTGTTTCACAGCAGTTTTAATAAACAGTTTTCTTCCTTATACTGTGCTCTTCTGTACCTACTGTGAGAGACAATAGACATCTGGGACAGAAATGAACACTAAGCTGCAGGTCAGCTTGTATATGCTGATTCTTAGGATTATAACAAGAAGTATTCCTGAATTTCAGATTGAAATACCCACTGAGATCTCATAAAGAACTATTTAAAGCCTCCACAATAACTTTGCAACAAAAAGGTCAAATAAGAATTGCAAGCAGAGAAGCTGCTGGAGATCAGCAATGAGATTGAAAGTAAGGAAACTGAAACAAGCCAAAGACAACAAGCGTGTTATCAGCCTCCCATCTACTCTGAGAGATTTGATAACAAGTTTTAAGGTCCTCTGGTTGGCATGCAGCTCTTCTCCTTGACATCTATAGGCCGTATATGTTTAGATGATTCAATATTAAAGCAAACATTCTGCTAAGAAAATTCATTTGCTGCTGGTTTTGATTATCAAAATTATTATTAATTGATAATGTGTCATGTTTCATAGACTCTGTTCACAGAAGCACCCCAGACGCAGATTTGACAAAACACCTAGATCTTTTAGGAAGTGTGCAGCCTCCTTACTTCATTCACCTGCCTGCTGCTGAAGTGTGCTGCACTGAGGCACCCAGCCCTGTGCTGTCTCTGTGCGGGCGCTGCGCTGTCCCTTTCTGCTGCTTTCATTCAGTGGTAGCTGACATATGACACAGACAGATTCATACACATGCAAGGCTAAATAAAGACCAGATGGTCTTTGCAAACTCTGTTTAAAGGGAAGCAAGAAGTTCCTGTGAGGTATTAGAGAGTTGTATGGTACCAAGATGAGACAGCCATCATGTTTAAGAAGTGTGTGGTGCAGTGCTGCACCCGTTCCCTGTGAAGATGCAAGCTCTCCTTAGGAGCAATGCAAGGTTTGCTCTAGAAAAGAACTAAGAGCTGCTAAAGCTGGAATCACTAAAAATCATACCTAATGAATAAAAGGGTGTCACAAAAGCAAAATATTAATTCTGACTTCTGAACTGTTATTGCCATATTTCATAGTTCATGCTTACATGCAGACAGTGAATGCAGTTTCAGCTAAAACCTTAAAGTAGAGGTAAATTTTCTTTCATCAGTTTTAATTCCTTTAACGAACTAATTTAATATGTATTTGTGCAGTTTCTTTCTATCCTACCCAGAATATCTGTATGTGGATGACCATATTGCCCTAACTTATTAAGATGCAAAACTAAGAAAGACTTTTAACTTCATGGGCTACATGAAAAAAATAGGTCATGATATTTCTTGAAATAAGCAATAAAATAAGCAAATTCATTTTTATTTTATTCAGGATATAGTTTGGAGTGTTAGCAGTAGCTTTAGTAACTCAGTAGTTAGGGCATCAAATATTTCTTTTTGATTTTCCATTAGTACAATATGCAAAAGTTTAAAGGAGGGAAAATTTTTTGCAGTTTATGTGAAATCTTAAACAGCAAGGCCCCTTTCAAAAGCAATTACTGCTAATGCAATTTTACCAGAAGCCAGTAGGCTATGCTCATGCTCTGATTTTCCAGCTGAGACACACCTGGTCATCATTCACTCTCCATGCAAACAGAGGGGCCGCTTTGTTTCAGTGATTCACACAGTTCTGTAGAGCTTATCCCCACAATATGAAATGTTTACTTGTTCCAGAGAACACATCTCATAACACTTATTTCAAACACAATTCCCATAATATATTTTTGTAGATACAGTGACTGGAAAGTACCATGTCCTGACTATTATAATAGACATAATTATTGCTGGGATACTAAAAGCAAGCTGGCTTCCTCACTTCCAATTGTCCAAGCAAGCAAATTCTCCTTGGCCAAGATAATTAAGTTGTCTGTCAGCTTTATCACCTCAGTGACAGGCTCTCCTCATTTTAGCTGGTGTTTTTTAGGCTAGGTAGGAATTTCAAAGAACAGCAGCCTTGCAAGCCAGCATAGAACATAATTTATATCTGTGTCATTTTCTGAATAAATCCTAATCAATTTTACTGTAAGATCATCTATGCATGGGATCTTTCAAGAAAATTAGGATGATTCAGCTAAGGATTTTATTTTCATATGCATGTGCTGAAACAATTTAAATATCACGGGAATGAATTCATGTGTGAAGTAGCTAGATGGGGGAATGATCAAAGGACACTACCCCTGAGTGCATGCATCTGTGTAGTTTTAATATCCTTTAATCGACCTCACAATGGCATGCAATTTATTCTAATTTTTCCTTACTGTTTCCTTACTTTCCTTAATGGTAAGAAACCCAGACTCATATCTGTGAACAGGTCTTTTAAATTTCCTTTCCAAATTTTTATTCTTCTGCAGTAAGCCTTCAGTTGAGAGGTGTTCTGAAGGAGGAATCAATTCTTATATACTTTTTCTGAAAGACCATTTGATTTGATTTCTACCTGAAGGTTTTACTCTTTTCTGGGATTCGTGGGAAAGAATTTTGGTACTTCATGCTTATAGAGTTTGTGAGAAAACATAGGGTATAATACAAATATGGTTGTTTTTGTGACTGAATAGTGAGCTGAGATGGACTTGTAGCCTTACTTTCAACACTGTTTATGGTCTTATTTAAAAATGAAAGTAAATAGAGCATAAGCTGAAGTCTTCACTCCTCGCAGGAATTCTGCCTTGGAGTAGCATTAAAAAAACCCCACAAACGATTTTGTAGTGCTGTGATACAAAAGAAAAAAATCAGTGTCTGCATTTCTATTGCAGGATTGGTAATGCCAGAGCTGATGGTTCCCCTTAAGCCCTGTGCACAAAAAGGTTTGGCTCTGCATGCCACTGCCCTGCACCTCTGCATCCTGGTTCTGAGAGATGGCACAACATGTGTGATGTCAGAGGAGAAGGGATGGAAAATGAGCTCTATTTTTCCATCCTATTCCCTTTCTCCTCTCAGCTCTTCCCTCTACAAGAACTGTGAGTAGAGCTTTTGTTTGTGTGAGATCAGTGACTGAAGGGCAGGGGTGTAGCAGGGGATTTCACACATTAACAGACGTAGAGGGGAGACTCAATGTCACCTGGTCCTTGACATTCCCCTCCCAGACAGCTCACAGACACAATTAGATCATTTGCATAGGAGGGACAGAAAAGTTTAGCGATAGTACATTTGGTGTGGGTATTGTAGAGCATAAAAATTACACTCCCTATCACTCACATCAAAGAAAAGAAATTGAGGGGGTGCACAGTTCCTGACAGATGCATGTTGAGGGGAATGGGCAGTAAAGGAGGTGAACTTAGACAAAGCTGAGTCAGCAGCAGGGGCTAGACCAATCTGCCTGTGGTAAGGATTAAGTTGCAAAGAGTCTGTTCGCCAGACTCAAGGGAAGTGTCAGGCAAAAGAGGGCACACTTCACACAGTGGTGTCCTGTTGGGGCAGAAAAGCTGACCTCTGCAAAAGGGCAAACCAGCATTGCATCCTTTTTCACATCATGAGATAACCGCATAGGTTACCTTTGAGAATTTGGGGAGCTATTTATTTATTACCCTTTAAAGGACAGAAAGGCATTCTGCCAGCATGTGCAGCACTGCTTGCCACCAGATTTAGGCTAAGCTAACCTGTGTTTATATCTCATAGTGGGGCAGGTCTTTGACATGGGGGGAATTCCAACCTGTCTCGCTCCAGGGAGCTGAGACAGTCCAAAAACATTACATCACCTCTCTGGGTTGCTGTCTGCTAGAAGTACAGTGTTGTCTTTGTGATGTATCAGGATGCAGATTTACATTTAATGCATAATTTAAGAGGAAGAACAAGGCTAAGCAAATAAAGAATGCTCCACGAACTGAAACATTCACAGCTGAGTGAGGAGATCCTTGAAAAGCCTTCAGTATAAGCCAGCAACATGGCTCAATCAGTACGTTTCCAGGCAATACTATCTAACCACTGGGTAAAAGGTTTCAATAACTGAGCACTGGCAGAGTATATTGACTGTTTGTCATTGCAGCAAGATGACTTCACAAAACCCTGTGCTCATATCAGAACAAGCCACAAAATGCCAAGGAAATCAATAGGTCACTTACACACTTTTAGAGCCAGCAGTATTATGAGAGTCACACTGAACTGATGGTTATTAACCTTGAAAAATTAAAAACTCACTTGAGTTCAGCACTTTTGGAGCACCAAGGGACGTAATGTAACCCAAAGAAATGTTTATAGCAATTTAAGGATTTATAGTTGCCCTTCTGCTTGTCTGAAAGGTAGATAGAGGAAAAACAGCTTCTTAAAGATTATTGTTAGGTTGTTTATCATGAAAGTTTTTAAAATTGTTTACAATAACCTCTCCTTTTAAATTTTATTATATGTCCTATATTTTTAGGGACCAGTAAAACCTAAAAGAGTCACAGTTAAATAAGGCTAGTCTATAGGACATGAAAAAGATAATGCTGAAGACAGAAATCTTAAAAATCTGAACTTCACTACTGTCTGTCAGTTTTACAGAGAGGACTGGTAGATATGAATTCCAAAGTGTTGGACTGGAAATGCTACAAACTCTCTTTCCTCTCATTCCATTTTCATTCCATTTACCTGTACAATCTCTCTGGGGAAACTGTCATGCTCAGTAGACAAAAGTGCTAGAGATACATTGTGACATTCAGCTCTACATCACTTTCTCATTCAGTAAATTAACTTTCTACTCATTGCCAACCAATAAAACAAATTGCCATGAACTACCCAGCTCCAGGTGTCCCGGAACCTAAGAGGGGTTAGGGCTATGACTAGGAACAGCTGGCTGAACTAAACTTGGGCACAGTAAAAGCAATATTGATAAGCAGAGGAAAACATTTTGGACAAGTAACCAACACAGTAATAAAATTTTTGCTTGAGGGACAGCTGTTCTCATTTCTTGAGGTGGCAGGCAGCCTCAGTGTGGTTCTGCATTTCTCATTACACCACATGACAAGAAACACCATAAAAGTCTTCTTTCATTTATGACCAGTGAGATTGGACCTTCTCCTGGCAGAATCTGACCTGGCCACAGTTATTAAAACTTCTGTGGCTTGGTTTGCAATGAACTGAATTTGAATGCACTGCTCTGAAATGAATGTGATGGGCCTCAGACAGTCGGATTCCCCACAAGCAAAACTCTGCATGAAATCACATGGATATCACAAGGATCCACAGATTTAAAACCACTCAGTGGGTTTTTTTTTAATAAAACTCTTCAAACATTTTTTCAAACCGTTACAACTCTTAATATCTATATAATATCTTATGGCAAGGAGTTCCACAGTTTAAAGGAGTGTTATTTGAAGCAGTCTTACCCTTTCACTTATTTTGAGCTTCTCTTTTATTGTTTCTTTTAGTATACCTAGGTTTTATAATGTATAAGAGACTGTGTTGTTGCCCTCTATTCAACTTTTAATGCTATTCATGATTTTGCAGAATTTTATAAAGTATCCTTCATATCTTCACGGGATAGAGAGTTGCAGTATGTTTGTTGACCGTTTTTATGAAAAACTCACATAATTTTGATCATATTTTTTCCCTTTTTTTCCCATGTATCTTCCAGTTCTGCTTTTTTTTTTTTTTTTTTTATTTTTTTTTTTTTTTTTTT
The DNA here is from genome assembly GCF_017590055.1 of Onychostruthus taczanowskii. Lineage (NCBI taxonomy): Eukaryota > Metazoa > Chordata > Aves > Passeriformes > Passeridae > Onychostruthus > Onychostruthus taczanowskii. The sequence continues at coordinate 11,676,324 of NW_024501459.1, forward strand.
TTTCAATGGGATGACTGGAATTATACCAGTTCTTCAAGATGTGAGCACTCCAAGGATTTGTAAAGTGTTTCAATAATGATGTCTGTTTTATTCTCTATTTCTTCTCTAATAATTTGGAACATTCAATTTGCTTCTTCACAACTTCTGAGCACTGAACTGATGTTTTCCTAGAATATCTGTTATAATCACAAAGTCTCTTCTAAATGGTAATGATCAGTGAAGAGCATATCAAATAAATTTTTTATTTCAGTGAACATAAGTTTTTGTTTCATATCTTTATATGTTCAGAACAGCCAGACTGTTGATATTAATATTAAAATTTGATTTTTAAAGTGAAAATGTCTAATGTTTTGACTTAGTGGAAACAATCAAGATTTTCAACCCCTTTAAAAAAAAATCAACATTCTTTCATGGTGCAAAAGTAAATAAGTGAAAGTATTCCAGAGTATAAAATGCAGTTTCTTCTCAGTTCAGTGACTGTGTTTCAGAACAGTAGCTGCAAGGACACAAGGATTTCCTACCATCCACAGAAAAATCCGTGTCTATGGTTTGGGTGGGTCATAAGAACTATCAAGCATTTCCATGTCAGCTTGCTGTTCATTATGAAGCCTAAATTATTTTAAAAACCAGCCAACCAACCAAACAACAACGAAAAAAAGCCAAACACCAAAAAAACCCCACCAAAAACCTTAGAAGAACAGAAGTTTAATAGATTAAGTCTTAACATCTACCACTGACCTGCTCTTTGGAAGTAAAACATCACCATGAGTTGAACAGTCTCTACACAAAACAACTGACACTTACACCACCAGAATTTCTTGAAGGAAGAGTGACCATCTCATTCACTCACAGAGGTTTTGCTCTTACTTTCAGCACTCTATTCAGAGAAAATGTCATCAATCAGCTTTCTATTAATTTGGGTGGCTGTACCTTGGCAGCAATGGAATGGGGAGAGCTTACAATTTAGAAATATCCTCACCACTATATTGAATGGTGATTTATCATTACAGCAAGGAGATGTTAATTAGAGCAGAACTACAGGTCTCACAATTCAATCATATTTTAATGGGTTTTCAAGTCCTACTAAAAATATTTACAAAAAATATTTGGTGACAGACTAATGTAATTAAACTGATGCCTCAGTTTTTCAAACTTTGAAGGGTCACCAGTTACAAGCAGTGTTTCAAAATCAAATCTCATTTTATAACACTCTCTACTATAATTATGGATGAATAATGGAAATTGATACAAAGGCAGGAACAGAAGCTGTAGAAAATTATTCTGGCCAAATCATTCATTAGTATAATCTTTTATGTAGAATGCAAAGAGGAGCCACAGCTAAGATCTCTATTGCTTATATTTTTTAAAAAGAAAACCTTTAATGAATCTGCAACCAGAAATGTATTTTCATAACTGTGACCTGAGATATTGTAGTTCTTTAAGTACATATCAATTTCAAATACAAGTCTGCTTGGCAGGATGAATAGGGCTCCCCTAATAAATCATCCATCCTTTCCACCCATGCATGAAATCAGTGTAACATGCATGAAAAAAGATAACAGATTATTATACCAAATCAAAAAGAAATAAGGTGCACTTATATTTTTAAGGAAATATGTTCAAGTAGGATTGCTGTCTGTGCTTAATGCTTCTGCTTTGTTCTTGATTCTGCACGTTTTATGGAATAAGTTTCAGTCTGAGTAAAAACAAAGACCAGTTATGGTTAACATAGCATTTGCTCCGAATCATAGCTAGCATACAAAAAGTGCCACGGGTGCCAGATTGTTGGACTACCAAATTTTGAAAATTTATAAGGGGGAGAGAAGGGAAGGAAAAAAGTTAAAATACAAAAGTGGTTTAAGAGCAATAAGAAGGAAAGAGAAATATGCTTTAAACTCTTTTTGCTAATTACTCTGCTGTCCCTGTGTCACTTAATAGGTTTGCGATCCGCGGGGCTGCGCTGACACCTAGTGGTGCTCGCCTGGCTGCAGGGGGACCCTTGGGTGGATCGCCAGATGCTGATTGTGTCCCCAGGAAACCAGCATCGTCTTCATCTTCGAGAAATCTTCTCCAAAGCTGCAGGAAAAACTGTTGGAAAGGACGTGTTCCCCACCTTCGGCCGCTCAGTGGAATGGCTTCGTGCAGAACACGAGGATGTTTCCATATTTGGGAAAACGCAGCTGGAAGAGATGATGGGAAAGCTCACCCGGACAGGGGCAGCGATGCAGAAAGGACTACAAGCCAATAAGGAAGCCCATCAGTAGAACACAAAATGTTCTCTTTCAGATGGCCATTTATTCGTGCACACAGAACAAAAAGCCTGAGCTCATCATCCTACAACAAAACCTAGTATTTCTCTGTGGTCACTATACCATAGTCCAATGTTATCTCTAAAAAAATGAAAGGAAAACTGTTGACCCAACCCAGGTATATCCCATATTTAGCTTGAAATGCCACTCAGGTACTTCACTGTGGCCAATGCAAATGAATTATGTCTCATCAGTTCTACCAGGATGCAATATATTTATACAGCGAGATGTATCTGCAGGTTTAAATCTGGAGGCTTTAGTGAAAGGTGCATTACATTCAGGATTTCACTATATTGAAAAGTTTAATAGTGCAAAACTTTAATAAATTTCAAATATTTGGAAAAAAAAAAAAGCCAAAACCCTTCAACTACTCTAACCTGTTTTCTTCTTTCCATTAAGTCTTGTCTAGAGGATTAATTACTTAACATTTTCTGACATGACATACTGGTTGAAGAGCATTTGGTAAAATTAAGTATGGATTATGGACAAAATCCAAGGACTCAGTGAATTTGAAGGATATTTTACCTATGAGTTAAAGAGGGTCAAACCTGAGCATTTCATTTAGTAATTTAATGGTGCCCTTTCAAATACTGTTCCTTAAAAATACAGAGAATCCGAATCTGTTCTCATTGATTATTACATATTTATCTAATCACATGGAAGTACTGCATCATATATGCTGGAATAGGTGAAATCAGAACTCTACTTGGTAAGAGCAACCAGAGGACATATGACCCGGCTAGAAAATTAGGTTTGGAGAAAGGTGTCTGCATATCACTGTTTGTAGATCTACATCTATGCAATGAGCTCCACAATTACAGTAACATTCCCTCTATGTTACCAGAACAGTATATAAGCTCATCATGCTGCTCCTCTTCAGACAGGACATTATTTAGCAGACCTCCCTGGCAGCATATATGTGGGTTATGAAGCCTGTGGGACTATTAGGCATGCTGAGAAGAGAAAGAGATTTATAGGAGCACTGTACCCCTGAATCAAATCTGGGTGGCTATATGTCATCCCTGTGAGGGCTTCTGAATACACCCAGTAATTTCAGCCAATTTTATAAAAGGGCAGAATTGCCTACAACATTAATTTAATGTAAGTCTTTTGAAAATGAGAAGATTTTAGGGCTTCCTCCCACCTTTCCCCAGCGGAGATGCTGGTACCTCTCTGCCATGTTGATGCCTGCCTGAACTAAACAGGGCTGACACCACTCAACCTGCCCAGCCAAATGTTGCCAGGAGGCAAGCAGGGATGTGAGGAGAGGAGGAGGCAGAGCAGAGAATCTGAGGAACCTTTGGGAGTAGGGGTAAAGAAGGCTGGAGTTGGCTGCTTGCAACTACAAGTTTTATAAAGCCTATTTGTTTCTGGGGAAACTCTTTCTGTTTTGTATGCAAGTGGTGGAATTGCCAGTGCCTACCACAGTCAATTTGTTATGGTTTAAAAGAGAGGAAATGTCTACTGGACAGAGCATAGGATAAAATGAGAAACTTGGGGCAGATACCTTGCTCTCACTCTAACTAGATAATATCCATAGGTTTAAACGTCTTAGGAGCATGCCTTTCAGAGAAAATCTTCAGATGCTGAAATATTTACTACCCTACATTAAGATCAGTTCTCAAATAGCTTATGTAAAATGATAGGTGGTTTATATTTATTCATTGAGGAATGGATCTCTGTAACAAGACTGTCTTTTAGGATTGATCAAATGTACTGCAGCTTCACTAGTTTAAGATGTTGAGAGTATACTACTTACAGAAGTACTTTAAAGATATGAAATGCCATATAAAATTTGGGGGCAGTTTGTTGTTTTAGAACAAAAATATACATTTAGGAGAAAAATTACTTCTATCAAGAAAGGCAATGCAAAATTATTTCTAACTGTTGGAAGGTTACAAAAGAAAAATCAGGGCAAATATATTTTTAAGGTAACAGGCCACATCTTGTAAGAAATAATGGGGTATAAAGTGAAGAATTTTGATGTAAAGTAAGAACCCTTTCTAAGTTCTCATCTAGTTTACGTTGTACTTGGTCAGATTCATGAAAGCTGTGATGGGATAAAAAAGTGAAGGAAATATTTCTCTTTTGGTTTGTCAATGCTGAAAATATTTACACCATATTTTAGCAGTTTGAACAATATTAATAGCATCTGTGAATGGATTTCCAGATTTGTAGAATACATTCTTATAACTAAATGACCTGTTTGAATAACAAACAATTTTACAAATTCTGCTCTCCTGTTCATTTTATTTTTTTTCCAAGGTAAATTTATCATTATTAATTAAGATGTTAAAGATATCGCTTAAGCAAAGAAGGACAATTAAAAGTAGGTATATGTTTCATTTGATGATTTCTCTTTTGTTGTTGTCTTTAGAAGTGCATGGGGTGACTCTCCTTCCACCTTATTTTGACTAACCTTTGTCAAGATCTTCTAGAATCTTCTAAAACACCAAAGAAACAAATGTATTACTTTTTTTCAAGGGCCATACCAACCTAATGTTCTCTGAGATCACTTGAAAAACTCAGCATTGTATCTACTGAGGCAGAACAACTCACAGATTTTTCTGAGGTGTACAGAGGTGTACAGAAATTATACAAAGATGGACCAATGTCATGTCCAGAGTAATAGTTTGGTCCTGAGATATTTTACTACTGGAAGCACCTTCAGGTTGCATGCAAAATACCAGTCCTGAAGGCCCTAATACCACTCCAAACAACCCAATACTTTTTTTCCTAGCTAACATAAACTTGTAAATCCATTGTGGTGCTCTTCTAATAAATCCCCTGGTGCAGAGTGGAAAAACTGGTATAATTTGTTCAGACATGCAGACAGAAGGGCATATCTGGAAGCTGTTCTGCAGCTAGGGTACAGCTCTGTTCTAATTTCAACAAAATATGCTGGCAGTCAGCTACTGTTGTAAGGTTTTGGGTTTGGTGGGATGGGTTTTTGAAGGGGATGTCTGTGTATTTTATACATATCACCTTTCCTTTTTGTCCCTTCTTTATCACTGACTTAGAGCTCAGTCTGAAGGTATTGGATTGAAATACATAGTTTAGCAATGATAGTGATCTTTTAAAATAAAGATTTCTGATGGTGAGTCCTCATTTTCTTTACATTTTCTTTAAGCTACCTGATTAATTCTTTGAATATCTGTCTCAAGCTGCCATTAACCAGTGCTCAGTTTGACTCCTGCTGTGTTCTGTGTATTTTTCTCCCAGCAAAACACTCTGGCCATTGTGCAAGGGGCACTGCCATCCAAATATGTCATATTTCTTGAGATAGTCCATGCCAAAATAATTTTAAGTTATACTTCAACTAAAGAATAAATAAACAGTCTGAAATTTCCTTCAGTAACCTGGTTCCTATAACTGCAAAAACACTTTCTGAAACAGCATTTGTAATTTTTTGTGACAACAAGCTGTGGAAACCGTCCCTCATATGTTTCTAATAATATCTGAATTTTCAAGATATACTGGAATATGTGAATTTTCAAGATATTCTGCTTTGACTCCTTTGCTAACTAACCTTACTGTTCTCACTCCTCAGCTGTACCCTAGCACTTGGTTTGCTGGTAGGAATGCTAACCAAAACAGATCGTTTACAATACCCAGTCACACGTACTGCTCACTCTGATATATAGAGAGTATGCTTAAAAAATCTGATTTTCAAAAGTAATTGGTTCACATGGTACAAATGAAATGTACCATGCTTTGCTTCCACTGAGGTTCCTAAATGATCTCCAGAAATACTTAGTTTTTGCTCCCAATATTGAGTACAGAGAACATTTGAAACCTTGATCATTTTTTTTAATACGTAACAATGAATGTCATCTCTTTAAGAGTAAGTCAGTTGTTTAGGCTCCTTAATAAAAACACCTAAATCCTTCAAATGTGACATCCTGTAACCTTTGTACTTAATCAGAATGAATCTGGAGAACTGTAAAGCACTATTCAATAAGAGTAAAGACTGTTCATAATATTTTAATGAATGTTCTAGGAGGGACTATAAAATGTTTATAAAGTCAAATAAAAAGTTTAGGAAGTCAAATAAAATTATAGATGAAATTATTGAGGTTGTTCTATGAAAAAGCACATCATGATAATGCAGTGCTTAGACAATGATAAAAGGCTGATTTTTGGAATCAGGATTTTTATACTGATATTTATATTATATGGACACAAATACTTGTGGTTCTGTGGCTCTAGCAGCATTTTTCTCCAGTCTTTTCAGGTTCACTGTGTCTCAGACACGACTCATAACTTCTGGCATGTAGAAGTCCATCCAAGTGCCTTCAGGAGCTCCAGTCTTCTTCCATAGAGTAACTCCACAGGAATGGGTGTTCCTCTCTCCCATCCTTAACCACATTTGAAGACATCTTTACATAACTCTATTCAAAACCTGAAAAGGAAACTCGGATTGTTCCTTGGCTTCCTGGAGGAGCAAGCTTGACCTTTTCATGTCTATATTTAATTTAAATATTTATGCAGCAAAAATAAATCCTGAGTGTTTTTACTCTGTTTTCTGGAAATTTGTAATGTTAGGTTTATACTGTCCTTGATTTTCCTTTCTTTTTCTTATAACTCAAAGTAGCTGGGGTTATTCTATCTGGATCTGCTGCTTGGTTGTAAACAGCCCTTTGGCAGCCAGTCACTAGTGGTGTTTCTGAAGGCTCATTTTTGGGGCCAGTCCTGTTTAACATCTTTATCAATGATCTGGATGAGGGGATCAAGGACACCCATACCCAGTTTGTAGATGACACCAGGCTGGGCTGATCTGCTGGAGGGCAGGAAGGCTCTGCAGAGGGATCTGAACAGGCTGAATCAATGGGCCAAGACCAGCTGTATGAGGTTCAACAAAACAAAGTGCTGTGTCCTGCCCTTGTGTCCCCACAACCGCAGGCAGAACTACAGCCTGGGGCAGAGTGGCTGCAAAGCTGCCCAGAGGAAAAGGGCCCGGGGATGTTGCAACAGCAGCTGAACACGAGCCATTGGTGCCCAGGTGGCCAAGAAGTCCAATGGCATCCTGGCCTGTGCCAGCAATGGTGTGGCCAGAAGGAGCAGGGCAGGGATTGTCCCCTGTACTCAGCTGAGGTGAGGTCACATCTCAAGTGCTGTGTTCAGTTCTGGGCCCTGCAGGAGAAGAAAAACAGAGAAGGGCAATAGAGCTGGTGAAGGGTCCGGAGCACACATCCTATGAGGAGCAGCTGAAAGAGATGGGGTTGTTCAGTCTGGAGAAAAGGAGGCACAGGGAAGACCATGGAAGATTAAATTTTACACTGGGAAAATTTCCTTCATAGAAAGGATTGTCAAGCTTTGAAACACGCTGCCCAGGGAAGTGGTGAAGTCACCATCCCTGGAGGTGTTTAAAAGGCATGTAGATGTGGCATTTAGGGACATGGTTTAGCATGCATTTAGTAGTGTTGGTTTAATAATTTGATGATCTTGGAGGTCTTTACCAACCTAAAGGATTCTTACGACTGTATATACATAAAATATTTTCAGAAAAACGTGGAAACCTGTTGTTTCAACAAGATTCAGGAAAAAAAAAAAAAAGTGGGTTTCTTTTTTAAATTCCCTAAAAAAGAAACCAGTTTAAATTTTATGGAAAGGATTTCTTCAGTGTAGTTTTGTTAGAGAGATATATGTTAGAGAGAATGATTTCAACAAATTGCTCTCCTTTTTCATTCTATGCCTGAATGCAACTTGAAAACTGGAAGTTTATGACAAAACTGAAAATACAGTTTTGACTTTACTCAGGAAGAGAGGAAGCACAAGATTAATCATGCACAGTTTTCAATATCTTTTCTTTTAATTTTTTTATTATAATCATTTTCATTGATTAATGATCCAATATCAGTAAGTAAAACTTCTCAATAAAACCAAAAATAATTTCTCTTATTTTCTGCATATGATGAGAGTACAAAAAAATGGGTACAGAATTTGCATAAAGGAGTTCACTGATGCTGGATGCTTCATATTTGGGATGCTCTGTGTTCTTGTAAGATCTGTAGTTCTGAGGCCTTTTCAAAAGGCTGACCTGAATTACTAACTCCAACTTTAACAGCAAGGGAGAAATCGTGGGTCTTTTGAAGTTAATAGCCAGACTTTCAAGGTTTTCAAGGGATCTGGTTTTTCATCACAGATCTATCTAATGTAATAAAATCTAGATCATCTAATCCCTAGTCCTGGAATTTAAGCACTGGACTTCATTTTTACATTGATCACTGAATAGTTCAGAATTAAAAGAGAATATTTTTCCCCTATTGATGTAACATCTCAGGGATTGGCAAATCTAGGTGGTCCTACCACCCCTAAGAGAACTGAAAATTTTTAATGGAAATTGGAACATAGATGAATGAGCTAACAGCAGGGTTCAATTTTAATGACAGCAACAAGGATTTCTGTAATTAAGCACATTAAGGCAGAACAACCTCTTTGAATTTCAGAACATCTCTAGTTCATGCTCTAACATGTGTTTTTCTTACATTGCTTTAATCTGCATCCTCCCTTCAGGCATCTTACACTAAGGGCTTGACAGACTCCTAGCTGACAGTAGCTGGCATCCTTTTAATTGACAAGGGAAACCACTGTTGAAAGAGATTGGGAAGAGCTTCCTCTCTTCCCTCAGGGTCTAAATGCTCTGCTTTCACAGAACTCCTGCAGGACCTGCTAGCTACAAACCCAACCTGAAAACACAGATTTTGCAGAATCCAAGGAAAAGCTCACCTGAGCTCCCCATATGCTTTAGACCTTTTTACTTTGCATTTTTGCCCAGTGTTCCAAGGGGAAGGGGGTTGGTATTTTATTTGTCACGTGTCTGATATTTTACCAGAAAGTGAAATAACTTCTGTTTTCACAAAAAAAGGAAAGCATTTGTTTATGTCTCACTGGAAGCAGATGCAAATGAGAGTTTACCTAAAACTTCTTGTGCATATAGTTATGAGATGTAAGAACACATCCCTATTATTTTGCTGCATCAGGCCCATTGAACGTACCTTGGAGAAACATAAACAATGTATAGAAAAGTGTTTGTATTGCTCATAAGCAATCCCAAGAAAATATTTTATGCCACATTATACCAAATGCATTAATAAATTTGTCATCCAGCTGTGCTGGTTTTCTTTGACAAACTCTCATCATATGCATAAAAACTCTGTTTAGGCTGTATGCTTCTGGTTAAGGAACTTTGCCTTCCTGGTTAGTATTTAATGCATCTGGTGCCATGTCAGTAAAAGCAGTGGTTTTTTTAATCACTTGTTCTGCCATTTCTATGATCTCAGTTATTTCACTCAGCTTGCTGCCTATGATTTATCCCTCTTGACTGTATTCAGCTTGAATAGCCATTACCTGGTGATCTGCTCAGATTAATTGTACAGATACTTTCCAAAGCAGACTGTTTGATGTCTGTTGTCTATGTGATACATTTTCTGTGATCTGTTCTCATAACCAATATTCATGGCTAGGTGTTGCTGACTGAAACTTCAGTTATATTCATGCATGGCTTTCAAAAAAGACTGAACTCCAACTTGTCAGGACTATTGTAACAATGGTGGAATGATTATGATTAAAGCTAAACTGATATTTCCACTTCTGCAGCCAGTGTTTCTGGTTTTATTATTTAAATCTTCCAAAGAACGAAAATGGATTACCCAGATGATTTTTTTTCTGATTTCCCTTTTTATTTTCTTTTCTAAAAAATCCCCAGCAAAACAAATGCTCTAGTTTCATTAATCTATTCTTTCTTCACTCCTGAAACAAACCAGCTTCTGTGGATAAAGTGCTTGACATAGTAACATGGTTAAAAAAAGCAGACTGGTAGACATAAGACATACACTGAGCTTTGTTATTAGAGACTTTTGAAAACAGAAGCCTTGCTGAGATCTCAGAAGCCATTAATGACACGGATATTTCTCATTATTGGCTCAATTCTGTATCCTGTTTGCCAGTCACTTTAAATCCAATACCTTCCACAATCCAATGTGGGCATTGATCTCATTACAGATTAAAAATGTAAATCAGAGAAGCTTCTCAAACATGAGTAACTATCATGAGGTTCATGCATTGCTTTGCTTTTCTTCCCCACTGTACCTTTTGGGGTTTTTGCTGAAAATAAAAAAGCAGACTGTCTTTCCAAAACCCTCACACTTTTTATCAGAAAGATATGCTCTCGGGTACTATATTCCATTAGAAATTGGAAGCTTTAGGCTTAATAATTTGGAAAATTACACACAGTGTAGTGACAAAAACAAAATAAGTGTTACAAACCACTTTCAAAATGAGATACACCTACCCAGGAAGAACCTGCTCAAGGGGAAATGGTTTCCTCTGGCAGCTTATTCCAGAACTCTTAAACCTGGACCCTGCAGTGTCCAGCAGTCCCCGGACACTCTGTCCCCAACAGAGGACTCCCCAGCACCGACAGAGGCTCGGCACTGCATCTCCCACCCACCTGCCCCCAGGACAATATTTATTTCATCAGCCTGCAGGAAGCTGAATACATAGATAAACCACACTATTTTGCACACCTCTGTTTTGAAGAGCTGTCCAGGATAAGTAATGTTGGCCAGTGTTGTGAGAGTCTCTAATTATTTTTTTTGCTCAGAAACCACATGCAAACTAGTTGGCGCTTGCTGTCTCTTGTCATCTGATGTGACAAAGCAATCTACACTGTCCGTGAGCTTCAGAACACATACTGACAAAAGAAGTAGTTTCCCTGGTAACAAGGACCATATGAAAGCTCTCAGAACATATCCTCCCCAGGAGTTAATTTGTTTCAGATGGGAAAGGTGATTACTTATAAGAAAAAAGAGAAAACAGCTGAGCTATTAAAGGATGAAATAGTAAAGAGTAAGCAGTGTTATTTGTTCCACTTCCACTGTTTTCATTTATATGCATGATATATGTATTTATATAGAAATATATACATTTTTGTATAAACTATTGTTGCATAAGAGCTAATACAATGTGTACTGTATTTGGCAGTAAAGAACTTCGCTGAGGTCTTCATTAGAGCACCAAAAATGAAAAATCATTTCTCAAATGTAAATTCAGATATTTCACAAAGATTTCAAGGATACAAAGAGATGAAAACACTGCAGGACACATGAACACAGATCTAGCCAAAAGATTAGGATATGACAAGATTGTGAAAATTAAAAAAATGAAAAGCAGAATAAATAGTGGCAAAAGTCACAACAACATTCAAAAACAAAGCTGTGTATGCAACTATAATGTTCTTATGCAGATAACTCTTAGGAAAAGTAGAACCCTTCTCCTCTAGAATAACTGAAAGGATTATTGATATAGATGATCCTCCAGATGTGGAGTGTGATTTATGGCTCACTAGGCATTTCAAACAATTGCTCTTTGACTGAAAGGGAAAACTGCCTGAGCATGCATGAGCTGAAGAGTAAATGGTGTCCACAACTGGGCATGGCAGAGGCAAGGAATGTCACACAACTCATGGTGTGAAAGGTGATCAGCACAAGGAACACTTCAGTCGTTCACCGATTCAAGAGTGGGCATTTGCTCAGCTCTTTGATCATCATATCCACAGAGATCCTTTGCCATATAATTTCAATGAAGAAGCATTCTGCTATGCTTTATAAAGACCTATCTCTTAAAAAAAAAGATGGTCTAGACATTACTGGAAAGAGAAGCAGCAAATGAATCAAATATCTTTAAAATGAAAACTATGGCTACCTAAATGAGATTATTGAAACCAAGGGGTTTCTTAGTTGATAGTTCAGAGGTTTTTATCAGCTTGCTTTTTTAGGTGGGATTTGTTAACTTTGGCTTTGGTAGGGTTTTTTTGTTTGGTTTGTTTTGGGTTTTTTGTTTTGTGGGGTTTTGTTTTTCTTGTTTCCTTGGGCTTTGGGTGTTTTTTTGTTTGTTTGTTTTTTGGTTTATTTTATTTGATTTTGTTTTTTGTTTTTTGTGAGGTATGTTTGTTTGTTTGCTTGTTTGTTTGTAGTTTTCTTTGTTTATTTTGCTGGTTGGTTGAATTTTTTTGTTTGGTTTTTACAGATGAGTGGGGAGAACCAATCCGAAAACCACAGATTGACCTTGATCTTTACAGAACACTAAAACTGTTAGAGTTGAGGTAGGGGAAATTAGAAATGTCTTGATCTCTATATTCTTATCGTGACTGTGATTATTTATCTGCCACTTTTCAAAGAGACTATAGCAGTAGCAATTCCTTCATAAAGGTCAATATTTTTCTTGTAAGTTCTCAACAGCATTAGTTCATTCTAGTTTTCATGTACAGTGTTATTATTTTTTTCTTTTCAGCTAATGAAGGTATAAAAATTAGTACCTGTTTGAGAAAGTTATGAATAAACAGTTAATAATAATGGATATATTTCAAACCATTTTATTGAAAAAATAAAATATACATTACCACGTCTTTTTAATATCTCTGTTCCTAAAAAGTAAGGCATGAGTTGTCAGTTCATACAATTTTGCTATATATTTAAAATGTACAAAGGAATTCCTATAAATTATACTTTCTGCAGTGTGCCACTGCTCAAATTAGCTGGAAATCTGAATTGAGCTGTGGCAGGAGTCTGTGATTTTCTTGCAAAAGAATTCTACTTTCGGAGAGTATGCAAGTATGCCAGAATTTCCTCTTGGTCTCCAAGTGTTTCTCATTACAAATCAAGATATTCCTTTTGTTTTTAAAAGATGTGACTGACTTGGAGCAAAACTTTGAGGAATGTCTGAGTGTCTTCTGTCAAGTTTAAAAGTGATTTAGGTGCACTACCTAGAGACAACTAGGACAAAAACATTTCTGAAGTGTCTGAGAAGCTAAATCCTTGTACTGCATAGACCCATACTTGGCGTTTGCAGATTATTCTGAGTTGGAAGGGACCCACAAGGATCATCAAGTCCAGCTCTTAAGTGAATGGACCACACAGGGATTGAACCCACAACCTTGGTGTTATTAGCCCCATGCTCTGGCCAGCTGAGCTAAAGTGTTCTATAATCTAATTCTCCCAGATCCTAAAATAAGCTATGAGATGTTGTGGTACAGAAATGGCGTTCCCCAATTTAATGTTCCCACTGAAATACTCCAAACCATGCATCACTCGCTCACTTCCCCATTCCATTCCCCTTTCCCCTCCTCCCTGCAGTGGGCTGGAGAGGTGAACTGGAGGTACAACAGGTAAAGATCACACGTTGAGATAAGAAGAGTTTATTGGAAACAACAATGAAAAAAGAAACAAAAAGTAACAGTGACAATACTAATCACACAGCGTACAAGAGAAGGGAACAGTTCACAGAGGAGTGTTCACCATGCAGAGCCCAGCAACACCTGAGTGCCCCCTCCACACCGCCTGACCAGAGGGGGCTCCTTCCCCTCCTGCCTCCTGCACATGCCCCGAGGTGGTATAAAACAAACTCCTTGTCCTAACCATGCCCCTCCTGGCTACTGACAACGTGAATCCTGTCTTTCCAGAACCAGGACATGAGAAGTTTCAAACCTTCCCATCTGCTTTTCTGTCAAACTCTTTCTGCCTGTGCACACACTGGTGCTGTCTCAATGACTGTGAGTGTGGATTTGCTTTTATATTAACCACGAGAGATAATTTGAAAGTTTTAAACATTTCTCTTTTTTGTTTTGCTTTGTCATTTTCCCTCTCCCCTTTATTTAGAGTACAACCTCTCTAATACTAGACAGTAGAAATATTTAGAAAGTGTATTGACTAATGCACACAAAATAAGAAGTCTGATTTCCATCTCCTTTTCAGAGTCTTTCTTATTGCTAGAAGTCCTCAGATTCTTTGTTTTTTTCCTAGGGAAGATAAAATCTCCCACATGTTTATCTTCCCACTTTAGAGTCTTTACCACCACAAAAGTCTGTGGGCTGAGGAGCCCAGTCTCCTTCAAGGAAGATAAAATCACTTACACTGTCATTTTTATAGCTGTGCTTTCTGTTTCTGAAGGGCTGCCCTCTTATACAGATGACCTCTCACTCCTAAAATAATTTGTGACACATTTTTCATTTCTTTTCTATGGCTGGTAATTTTTATTGCCTTCTCTCTCTCCCCCATTACTTTTGGACAATGACTTGTTAAAAGTCAGTGTCACAATTAGTAGCAATCTCATTGTCCTGCAATTTAATATTGGTAAGTTTCTCCTGTCTTCTTTGAGCTTTTACTTCTGCTGCAAAGTGTAGGATCTAAAATATAGATAATTCCAACCAAAAGAAAGGTGGCAAATTAAAAAAAAAAATATTCAAATTAAGTGCTGACTCCCAATATTTGTACAGAAATATTTTTACTCTCATACTAAATTTTAATTGTTATTGTTTCTTTTGAGGATTTATTCAGTCCTAACTAGGTATCTGGAGATTTTCGTATAGTCCAAAGGGAACCAAGACATACTTTTGAACTGAAAATTAATTCATACTCTGATATGAAGTTATGAAACCTCATAGTAGAGAAAATCCTCTACATTATTATCTAGCCATAGCTTTTTTTCCCTCCCCAAATTGATTCAAGATGCATTTTATCCCATTTTTCCAAGAGGCAGAGCAAGAATATATGCCATTAGAATAGCTGTTGATACCATAAAGCCATCAAATAAAGAACATAATTTTAAGCTAAACAGTGGAATCCTGTCACAAACTAAACACTCCATCTGGTGCCATTTATCTGAAATAACTTCTTCAAGGCACCACTCCCATGAAACATACAAACTTCAAACAACATTATTTTACTACAAATATGGGCTATAAAACTTGATAGAAAAAAAAGGAAGCCATAAAGCCCTCAAGTTCCCTCTGAGCCTGAGCTAGAATCCAGATCTTCCTGAATTAAGTCACTTTCAACATGTTGTAACAGATGACTGAAGGTCCCAGTAGATGTAAGTTTTATTTTCATAATTCATTCTCAGCTTGGCTGAGAGCAAAGTAGCCACCTCCACATTTTTGGCAAGAAAACTTTCTTTACTGGAATAAAGGTCTGCCTCTTCAATGGGGTGTTTGGTGAGAGACCAGGAAAAAATAATATCTGATTTCCCTTACATTTGACTTCCTCTCTTTTTTTATTTTCAAGCTTTAGCAAGAACACTCTCTTCCTCCTTCAAATCCTCCAGTCCATCTATAATTGCTCTATTAGCTCCTTTTTGATCCACTCATATACCAAATATTTTATATCTGTTTTACAAATATTGTATTTTTAATGACACCAAAACCTGTAAGCTTTGGAAGTTTCTTTTTTTGTTTTTTGTTTTTTTGTTTGTTTTTTTTTTTTTTGCCTCAGCTTTCCAGTTTACTAGCATCTGAAATTCTTTTACCCACAGGAAGATTATTACACCAACATCATAAACCTGCATTTTATTTTCCAGCATAACAATGACTTTTCTTTTCTTTTAGAAGATTTTAAACATTCATCAGAAGTCTCTGGTCAGTATATCACTCTTGTCCCTACAGTGTCTTTTCCTTGAGTATTTTCCTATTCTAATTATGAGCCAATCTATGCTGTAGACCTTTTCTTCCCACTATCAAATTTATCCTCACCACAGTCAGCATGATAGCCTTTCCACAGTAGAATCTCTTGTATTTATTAGTATTATAAAGAAATGTGAAGGGGTTGCTACAATAATTCAGCCTTCATAAACTAAACATGTGTGCTGTTCTTGCACTAACCTGAAACAAAGCACAAAATATTTTTCATAACTGAAAAAATTGTTCTGTATAAATTGGTTTTTATACTATTCTGAGCCAAAAAGAGAAATACTTAACTACTCAGATAGCAAACCTCTCAAATTAAGAACATGAGATCTCTGTAGACTTTTACAGAACACCCCAAACATACTGTTGTCGACAACAAATTTCTCTTGACACAGATAATCTGCCTCATTTCCCTCTGAAATAGAAACTGAAAAAAAAAAACAAACCCTGGAATGGAAATTCTCTGGTGTAGGAGACTAAACTAGGGAATTTATGGTCTGTTTGGAGCTTGAAAGATGCCATGTTTTACCTGAAAGTCATGAAAGGGAGTGGACTTGGAGAGGAAGAATTTACCTATTATGCTAAAACATTTTATGTGTTGAATTTGAATGAGAACAACTTTCTGAAAGCTGCAACTTTCACTGAGGTCTGTTATCCACAACATTAAAGTGAGGATGGTTAACAAAAACACATCTATGAAGTAGAGTAAGTGGGAAAATTTAAGCAAAACAAGCAAAAAAAAATACTTTTGAGAAAGTTGCAAAAAATTGAACAGAGAGTTTTATATTACATTACCATTCTCAACTTTACCCCATACAACCTATAATAGAGAAGAGTAAATTTGTTATTAGGCAACTCCATGGTGCTACAGGGGAATTACATATAATAAAAAACTAATAGAAATTTTAATAGTGGTGACGTACCAAAACCAATTTTAAAATGCTTATAACTGTATTTTAAATTCCATAGTACTTGCAGGGATATATCTAAGTTTTTAACAGAATGAGATGCTGAGGGAAGCTCTCAAGGGTTCCTGGAAGCAACTTGTTAAAATTCTGTCACCAAATTGAAGGGAAATTGAGATTAATTTTAAAGTCTCTAATGCAATTCATACTTTCTCTGAGTAGAAAAAAAACATCCCCACTAGAGATGGTCCCTGGTAGTCATGAAAACAACTAACAAAGAGTAATTTATTTTGCTTTTGGAATGCACAGCACTGGTCCAAATTACATTATCAAAATATCTTGGGGATGCTATAAGCCAGGCACCTACAAGGTCTTCACGTGCACCCCCATCCAATTACAAGAACTGAAGTTTACGCCCTTGTGTCACTAGAATGAATATGATTTTCTCCCTCCGTTGAAGGAAGGCTTGTGGGTTTTTTTACTTTTCATGGGTAAATATACCAGCAGATTTTCTGGTCTAACTTCTTGAAGTATGAGGATAGTTGGTAGTTTAAAAGAAGCTGTAGGAGAAAACGTATGTTACTGCTTGATGGTGGTAGAATGAGAAGATTCAATGTATTAGAACATTGTCGCAATGCATCTGAATATGCAGATGAACTTAAAGATTTTGTGATTGACTTTGAAACAACTTCATGCTTTCATTCAACTTTATTGTGTATTCTGCCATGTGTTTTATCTATACAGAAGGAGGTCTTAAGTGAAAATTTAGGCTTGTCCCTGTAAACACACAGGCACTTAAACAATTGAATATTTCCATTACCTTCTGGGAGACCAAAAGAATGTATTTGAAGTGAAGCATTCACATCTACAGTTGCAAGAAAGCAATTCAATGAAAGTATTATGGTCAAGCATTATAAATTGAATTCTGTTTCAGCAGAAAACTCTACATCCTGCCATAGCAGTGGTATGAAATTGGAACTTAAAATTTGCTTGCTGTTTTTCTTCAGTAGCCATATAATCCTAGCTCTTGACAGACCTCATACACCATCCTAAACCTTAGAGATTGCTTTGTTTTTTACAGGTTCTATCAGTATGAACACACCAGTGGAGGAATCATATTTTTCCAACTAACCCAATTTTTCTGTATCTTTTTTTTTGAGCTAAGGTGAAGAGTGAACAGTTTAAAGAAAGTTTAAAACATAAGCAAGAAAAAATAGTTTAGAGGAAAGCACTACTAAGCAAAGATCAATAAAATACCCTTAACAGATTACATTCTTATAACAAAACCATAGCTGTTAAATATTTACTCTTAGCATAAAACTCACAAAGTGTACCCTGAAGTTACTTATCAGCCAATATATCTATCTTTAAGTTGTTCTGCAATATTGTGAGAAATTTCAAAAGACAATATATCAGAGAGAAAAAAAACTACCTTGAAGATGTAGAAATCTATGTGTTCTTGGCCACTGAAACTGTTGTGGTAAAATTTGGTAGCCAAACCCCAAAATTTGTATTTAAAGAATGTATTTCTAAAATATTTCCAAATATAGTTCCTATTATGCCTTTTTAACAGGCAGAAGGCACAATTTATTATTTATGACAGAGGCAAGACAATCTGTTTGAGTAAATAACATAAAACTATGGGTTTTTTTCTCTGTAAGAACTACACAGATATGTTTCACATAGGATTTTGGTAGTGGCTTATTCCAGCATTTGCATATTGTGATGGAATGCTGTAATTTGATTTAGATAATTTTCACAAAGATGTAGTAAATGTTCAGATTTTTCAGCTGTACCCACCTTGAATATCAATAACAATCTGGCTTTTGGCTTTAATGGAAGTGAACCAATGACATAGTACAGCTTAAATAAATGAATGTATAACAGCTGAGAAAAGAGGAGCTTAGTCTGCCAGTCTGAACATTGTCTTGTTACCTCTCTGCATTAAATTATGTTTTAAGTACCTGACTACATAGCACAATTTTTATTAGTTAACTAATAATATAATAATGTATTTTTTGAGAACTGTTACCTTTAGGTTGAGTAAAACATGAACAATATTCGTTCAAAAGGGAAATGAAAGAAATAATAGAATACCTTTTTTCAGGGCTATTCCTTTGTCACACCACAATTAGAGACTAAGCTTGTTTAATTGATCATATTGAGGTACTAGCACTGCCTGATACATCTGTAATATAGTAGCAATGTAAAATTATTTCATTTTTCCAATTGAATGAAATTATAGGAACTTTCATTCAATTACAGTTTCAGCTGATAACCATGCATGACCACAATACATCTCTGTTTCTCCTGGTTTAAAGAAGGTTAAACCTTGTAAAGACAGACTTCAGATGTTCACCATATGTAAAAAAACCTTCAAAGTAAATGATGTACAGCAATGGTCAGTCCTAAAGGAAGAACAATCTGCTAACACCATTTGGACAAACCAAGATTTAATTTTACAAGTTCAAGTAGATGTGACAACAGAATCACAAGCCTGTTTCTTGTGTCACTTCTCCATAGGCTTCACAATCATAATAAGAAGCACTGTACTCTTGAAGCTATATTTCTGACATTCAGAGGAATCTTTCTCTTTAGATGTCAAAATACACGTCACAAATACATTGATCCATGTGACCTTATTTTCCATGGTTTGCAATTCTACCTTTCACCAACATCTTTTATACCTTCACATTTTCCTCCACAACAGGCAAAAACCTTAATTCTTTTAAGAAAAAAAGGTACATGTGCAAACAGTCAAATATCAGACCTATATTGATGGTTTTAACAGCAGCCAGTAAATATCATTATGTATTTGGTACATGCTGCAGCTAAGTGCAGCATTCTAACCAGCAACTGTGGTCACACCAAGGAATGTGGTTTATGGCATGAGATGTATGGCATAAGCATCCTGCTCCAGAAACAGGAGTAAACTATTGGTGAAATGGTGCCTCAGAGCTAACAAGAATTAGCTATCTCAAATCTTTTCTCTATCAATCAGAAAAATGGAAATCAAACCAGATCCTATAGCTATCCTAGCCTCCTGTAGTTTCAAATGCTTCCAAAGAATACTGGAATTTCAAATACAGGCATTTATACATCTATGCAAAACATGCAAAGCCAGGCTACGATGTTCATACAACAAATACAGCGAAGTGGTTATAACTTCCTTGATGTTGCTTAGCCCAGAAAATATGCCCGTTTAATCCTAATATAATTAAGATCATTTCCTTAGTCTGAGAATTTAAGGCTCTCCTGCAGTTGAAGTGGTCCAAGAACTAAGAGCGCCCTCTAAAACTGGGGCTGCAAATCCTGTGTGTGGATGGAGAATTCTAGAACTATTGTCACTCTCCATTGCATTTAAAATTTGTGTTTCCATTCAGTAGAAATGTATTCTTATATTTAGTGCTTTGACAAATAACATCCCTGAAAAAAGAATTGAGAGACCAAAAGTGAGCTTCTTTGGGCTTGAAATTTGGCAAAATGCTTTCAAGATCACCCTTAGGAACACATGTGGTGATGTTACTCCACGCGGCCCCAAGCAACCACTGAGAGATTTGTTATTTCACTTTAGGCTATCTTTTTTTCTGGAGATTGAATTTTAAAGATGAAAACATTATAGTTTAAGGACAAAGGTTCAACCTGAACATCCAGTTTCCCTGTGGGTTTTATTGAAATTGTTTTTGTGATCTTGTGCCTAAAAATGAATTGAATGCAACACAGCAGGCACTGGGTAACACAATACTGACATTCAAAAACAATTAAAGTGGCCCCAGCTTTATTAATAACCTGGGAATATTGTGTTTTCTAAAACAGATGCTTTAGTTATACCACAGAAATTTAATACAGAGCAGTTGTTATGGAATCAAAGCATATGGTTTATAATGGTGCAAATCATTGATCATTTTCTTAATTTAATTTGCTTTGTTTGGCCATTCACTCATAGTCTTTCAGAAGCTATATTAATTATTTAAGCCTGAGGTACCTGGCAATAGCTAATTTGTCATTAATACAAGTCACAGAAATAGATGTTTTGATGGGTAGAGTAGATTTTATCCCATGTGCCAAAGTGAGAAATAAATTTAAACTAGATAAGGCCACAACTCTTCAAGGTATTTGGCAGCAAAAAAATTCAAAGACCAATGAAACTTTATGTAAACAAAATCCACAAGAGAAAATAAACAAAACAAGCCAAAATTCTCCCCATTTTTTTAAATACCACATAAGAAAGATTGTGTTTGAAAACTGGAATTACTGGCATGTTTCCCCAGATACATTCTGCAAATTCCTACTTCATTAAAAGAACACTTCATCCACTAACACATCCACAATTAAACCCTATCCTGCTGTCATGCTTCCTTAGATAAGCTGGTATTTTCAAGAGACAATCAAAATATTTTGGAAGGTTTGCAAGCACTTAATTTAAAATGTATCTCTGTACAGTCCTTGTATTTGCACAAGACCTGTATCACTCTTCTCTATAATTCTCTTCCATGGCTTTTTTGTCTCTCACATCAAGCCTGAACTTCTGTCCTTGGCCTTCAACAGGTTCTTCTTTGTCATGCCATTACAGCCTACATCAGTCTCTGAGCTACTTTTTCATAGCTTCTGTGTACCTCTTTGTCCTGGAATCAGCCCCATGTGCTATTTATATTAACTAAAATAGCTTTTTAGAATTAAATTTTTCTGTCCACTAAGGCTAATTAACTTCAACAAAGATATTGTTGCCTGTTCAAATGAAAACACAGCAACATGCTTTGCATTTTGGGGTGGATTTGTCTGATCTGCATATTTAGACTGTAAAATCGTCATGGCAGGAGCTCTGTCTCCATTTCTTCCTGATTCTGTGAAGCAGCACAATGTTGGCACCTAGCAAATAATTTGTTATAAGAATAATAAGCTATGTTTTGCCAGGCATGATCTAATGGTGTCCTTTTTAAGGTTATGCAGCAAGTATGAGAGACAAAAGGTACTTTTTTCTTGAATGAGAATGGTTTCTCAGAAATATTCACATTTTAAATGGGAAAAAATGTCATCTTATTTTTTCATTTAACCAAACTTCTTTTTCAGACTAAAGCTGTTTAAACAATACAGCTGACCTGATTCTCACCTCAGATAACTGGCAAAAGAGGCACTTTCAAATCTGGGACTTCAAAGTGTTCCAGAAAAATCTCACATGGTTTGCTGCTCACATTTAAAGGTAAATTAGACCATTAAAAAGGACACAAATGAGCTCTAAGCACAGGGAATTCAGAGCCTAAAGTTAAAATAGTGATAATTAAGTCATTATAATAACAGTAAAATTCTTCCTCATTGATTCTCAGGCTTTGCACCTTTTGACTGCCTGCGACTGTTCAAGATAATAAAGTTAAGTACATCCATACGTATTTGGAAAATGTGGGCCTAATTTTATGCTATGTTTTACAGCACATGGTGGACGTTTTTCAGTGCTGAGACATCCTTTTCCCAGAACCAAACTCTTTATGTATACATAAAAATTATTAATTATTTCCCTAATTTGCTATTAATATGTGATCTATCTAAAAAATAAACCCTTTAAAAACCTGTCCTGAAAAATATTCCACATAAGCTAGAGGCACAAAATACCTGAAGAAAGGCTGCTCATCAAGAGTCCTTGCTTAACTTTTGAGGGTTTGCTGACTTCCTCTGCCCCTACACAGCACTCGGGAATCTGCCACACATCATAGCTCACTCTGCCCTACCAGCCAGTGAGCCCATGCCATGGGAGAATCCACATGTGTATGAAAACATTTAGTTGATAGCAGAAGCAGGGAATAACACAAATGCCACTTTGCTCAGCCAAGGATTTTGGCAATCTTCCTGTCAATTGCACCAGCTCTTTTACTATCTGTAGGAAGTTAATGACAGCTGCCATTAATATATTAATTTATACACAAGTGCATCTCAATCAATACTAGGAAAATACTTTAAGAATAATGACATTGGGACTGTCAAGACAAACAAGTGCTTTATTCTTGCCTTTTAAAAGTGCTAGGTCAGTGAAACAGCATGTTAAAAATCTCTTCCCAAATATTTTATATTCTTGCTTCAGAAGATAGTAATAATCATAGAAAGCCTAGAGCTACCAATCACCATTATCATCTCAGCATAGCAGCTAGTTTCACAATGATGGATTTAATAAAACCAAGTCTGTCAGAAGTATTTTTAAGGAAAGCATTGTCCAGACATATGTTTTCAGGTAATGCTTCCCATCCACATACAAACTGTTCCTCCATCATGAAAGGATTTTTTATACAGATAGCTATTTGAATATATTGTAGCTCTCATACATATGTATGCACGTATGTGTATATATCTATTATAAATTTTAAACCTGAGAAACACTTCTTCATATGGAAGGAGACACATATTTTATACCAGAAGCTGTGAAGTATTAAATAAAACACTCAAACAAGTAAGCCTAGGCTCACTCACAACTATGTGAAGGGTGAGCCTGATCTTGGAACCTATATGAAGCTTTCTGAAGGCAATGAAAAATCTCCTATTCATTTTTCAGTGTGCTTTTCACAACTCCTTTCACCATTCAAGCATGTTGTCCTCAGACCCATACTGAAGCACTTTTGGTGCTAAGCACACTTTAGAGTTTGCTCTGAATTAATTGATGATATGTGAAGAAGTCAGTAGAGAAATTTATTCAGAGTGTTTAACCGAACACTGCTAAGTTGTGATTTCTTTTTCTGTTTGTATTCAGAATGGTATACCTCTGCTTATAAACTTTTCCAATAAATTCCATAGTTACAATCTGGTTATAAATAGTAAATTAATCAAAACGATTTTGGATTGAGCCCAAAAGCCAAATCAATAGTTGGAGCAGTCATAAACATGCAACAGATCTTTTTCTTTCTTACCAGTGAGCTCACACAACAACTGAAATTATGATTAATGACAATTTCTCATTCTAATGTGCTGAATGCCTGTCTGGAAAGCATCCACATTACAATGGCTAACTTGGGCATTTATCTGGACTTTTACCTCTTTCAGGGATAATGAGGCTGTACATAAGCTAATGACCAACTATCTTCTGACTGAATCATTCAAGGGCAAATGAAGCAAAAGGAGCCAGTGTAACAACTGGAAAGAACTGGAAAGAAAAGTGTCCATGGTCGGTGTTTATAAAGAAAATAAGCAAGCACACAAAACTGTAGGGTGCTGCTCCCTGTTTCTCCTGGCCCTGGTCAGCTGGGCTCCTCCACAGAAGTCTCTGCATATCCCTTTATACTGGATAAAAAAATAAATTATTCAGAAATTCCTGACAACGTTCTTTGTGAAGGTTGAGTTGTCTGGTTTCTCCGGTTCACCAAACCACTGATAAGCCTCTGAAAACCAACTCAAGAACCCAAAACTGCAATGAGAGGTAAATTTATTTGGGCTGTCATGCACAGACTGAACCAGTCAGCCTCCTGATCTGTCTATCCTAAATTTATGTAAACATCTTTAAAACTGAAGCTGTACTGTCCTGTGCCTGAACACTTTGAATAGGAAGCAGGGTTTACACAGAGAAAAAGAGCGAGGTACCAGAGCGAGGTATTTCATTTTTGCAAGCGTTATTAATTTCAGTGGGAAGCTTATATAAGTGGAGCTAGAGCAGGCATTGAATTAGAGAGATGAAATAATGAAAAATGACAGCAGAAAATAAATGGAGACAACAGAAAGAAAAGACTGTAGAAAATAAAATGAGTGGAGAAAGCTATGTTAAGAAGAGCATAATTTGCAAAGCACAATTTTATAAAAAAACTTACATTCAATACAAACAGACTAAAAGTCAACAGAAGACTGTTAAATAGGAGTTTTGATAAGAGATCTGATGTGGTAGGAGGTTGATTGACTCCCAAAAGGAAAATGACCTCTGATTAGTAGGAGGCAACACAAGCTGAAGGAAAAAAATTAGGGGGCTAAGAGCTGGACAGCAGAACACAAATCAAAAAAAAAAAAAAAAAAAAAAAAAAAAAAAAAAAAAGAGGAGCAACAGAAATGAGGGATGAAAGCATGACCGTGACAGCTTGAACCCTGGGTGTGACAGGGAGCTGCTGGGCACCTAACGCACTGAAAATGAATAAGGAGAGTGGTTTGCATAAAATAAAGAGACAAGCATATAGATGAAGATAATAAAGAAATGTAAGAGATAGTTTATTTCAAAATTTAATTACTTAAAATGTAGCTCAAAATTTTGCACAAAATATGCAAAATTTATGCACAAAATATGCAGTTTTTTCTCAGATATATAGCAAGAAGAACATTTCTACATAAACTAAATATATCACAAAACTTTTTCCTATCAAAATATTTTTCTCAATGTTGTTTAAGTAGAGACTTTTTTCTTACTTTACCATTTAAAAATACAAATGAAGGTTGTCTAAGGAAGAGGAATTTCAAGAATTACACGACATCTCCAAAAATGAAAGATTTTACTAAGACTGGATTCACAAAATGATAAATCCAGAAAACAGATACTATTTTGTAACTTTAAAAAATAAATGAAAAAACCATGTAATTACAGAGAATTGTTTTCCTAAAGAAAATCTTCCTTTAAATAATAATCAAATCAAAGAAGCAGGTGTGTCCTTTGTGTCTTTAGAAATGTAAGGGAAATATTAGTTCCTCATATACTAGGTTTATGAGCTTATAATTCACTTTATTAATTAGGAATTATTTTTATAATTCAGGAAAGTCAAGTGCTTGTTTTTAAAACAGGCATATACTTCATGATTGTTCTAACTTATGGAATGTAACTTATGAGGACCAAAACAAAAAGTTACCACTGTCATGGACCTTTCCCTTCTTTAAAATAAAGCTAGATTATTTTGTTGGTGTTCCTCCACCTTTGCTACTGATGTTGCATGTTCCTTGATGAAGGGAGTCTATCTTGCCAGTTGTCTATGGAGTGTCAAGCATAATGAAAATTTAGCCTCACCTGGAGCATCTAAAATAAAAAAAAAATATTGAAAAGAAAACCATCAAGATGATGTTCAAAGCTGTCCACAAATGCTCTATTCAAAAGAGCTGTGAATGACAAATACTGACCTAGTGTATTCCAGATAAACCAGAATAAACCCATTGTGCTGCGTGACATTAGGAAAAAAAACCAGCAAACCCCTCTGCTGAAAATGGATCCATAGTAACACAGAAAGATCCATTTATTTTCTTCACTGTCATAATCTGGAATCAGTCCTAATCCCAAACCATAAACTTTTATTATTGTCATATTTTTAGAGTTAGCCACCTCAGCATATTTTTAACATAATCATGAGTTGTGAGATTGGTATTTTAGCATGCAGTATATCTGTATAATTGCAATCTATACTATACTTTTCAATTCCTAAATTGAGCTGCACACCTTTGTGGAATTGTTTATGGAAAATTCCATATGGTTTTAGACATTTTAACCTAGATTATTTACTGTTTTCCAAGAAAGAACTTCCCAGACTTTATCAAGTTAGGGAAAAAAAATGCCACAGGAATTTAAAAAAAAATAAATTTCAATGGGTTGTTGTTTTGTTTTTGTTTATAAGTTAAAGATCTTTAACTTTGTTAAAGTACAGAGGAAAAAATATTTCTGCCAAAACATTGCTTCTGTGCTGAACAGCCATCAGTATGTTAATAGGTGCCAGTATCCTTCTGTTATAAGTAAGCTGTGAACTCAAATAAATAGCAATTTTTGCGGAGGAAGTTATTGATAAATAAACGAGCTATATGAATAATTTTATATAGAACTGGCAGTAAAGCAGTGCAAGCACAAAGAAGACCTAATAGTTTACAGAACTTGTTTTCTTCATCTTGCTGCAATCCTCAAAATTATTTTTCTGTGAAGGACAAATTAAAATACAAAGCCAGAGTTGCAGTATAAGAAATGCATATTAATTTATAATGTAGCACTTAATGGCTTCAGTGGATGGTAACAGCAGGGCTTAGAGCCTTGTGAATTATCAAAAGGGGTTAGTTTTTCTGCTAACATCTGCATGAATAAGCAGTGCTGGAAAGCTGAAGAGAAATCTGGAAGTCTCTGATCTCAGGTTACTACAGTTCTTTTCTTTAAAGACTTACTTGACCTTATGACAGCATGTCAGCAAATTAGATTTAGGTAATGCTGTTCCCAAGAGCTCTAATTATGGTTCATATGTATATTCTATGGTTCATTAAAAAAACATGCATTATAACTGCCCTACTGTACACTAATTTGCATGCACATCAAAATAGAATCTGTAAAACCAGAACCTGCAGAATGGCTTTAATTTTTCTAAAGCAGTTAGATATTTCATAAATTCTCCTTACGATTATTCATGGTTGACATGCATTTCTTGAACTGTCTGAGCAAGGATAATTTACGTTTGTTTTGGAAGTGGCTAACACAGATAACTGGTCTGCTCAAGAACATCTAATAAAATGAAATATAATTCTTAAAAAAAAAGACTGAACAGATTGCCCTGGGTGTGACATCTATGGAGGACAACGAGAATACAGTAATGAGAATGGCTTATGCTTGCTATTCCTCATTCACACTGAAAACTTGTCATAAAAATGGATTACCTGCAGTTCTGTACTGTTGGCAATTCTTGTCTTGTCATGGTAATAAGACATTAGAAGTTTAATATATCCTGTAAAATACAATAGCATATAAAGATGTGTAGATATCAAAATATTTGCTACCTCAACTTTTTATCTTTTACTCTGTATATCTCAGGTTGACAAATCAACATGCTATCTACTGCTTTCAGGCTTCTGGGAATAACAGTACATGCTTGTAAGGACAGCAGCTATCTTCCTTGACAGAAGGAAAAAGCCCCACTGAAGGTGATAAAGATCTTGGGTGGGTGACACTACATGAACTGGGGTTACCCAGCTGATGGTGGTGGTGGTGGTGTGTTGTTGTATTAGCAGCCCAGCTGCTCTTCACTTTTACTAACTCCAGAGGAAAATCTGCAAGCTACTGAGTGCTTCTCAAAATGTAATGTCAGTTCCTGCCTTCCAGCGATCGCAAGGAGACCCTCTGCAATTTGTCAAGACAACTTTGTATTCAGCTTGTTTACTATCGGAAATTCAGTGTTCAGGACTGGACCAAATCAAACTAAGGAATCTGAGGATACCTACCAAAAAAAAATCGAGAGATGCTCCATATGACATTGTGACTCACATGGCATTAGATTTGAATGGCCATACCTTAAACACACACTCCAAAGCTGATGGAGAGGAGTGCAGAACTGCAGAGGAAAGCCATCTCTCCTCCTTCCCCTCTCACCTCCACCTTCCCCTTACCAAGGTTTGCAAGCTAGGATGCTACAGCTTCTGTCACCACCACTGTGTTGCCTGTGGGTACTCTGTTTATGGACTGACACTGAAGTTACTTAAAACACTGTTAACATTAGTAAGACTGGGACTGAGCTCATAGCTATCAACATCTACATTTTGCGTGTTTTTAAAATCCCTTATAGTTACTGAGTTTTCTGAGCTGCTCACTTCAAAAGAAACTTGCCTGAATAGTCTCAAACTTGAAAAAAATAAATTAAGCTGAAAATATATTAGAGTAAGACAAAAATAAAAAAAAAAAGTCAGACCAAAAGGAGGCTTTCTGTGGCAGTTAAACAAAAGCAGTGCAAATGTATATTAATATTAGAAAATGTGCCACAACATTATCCTATAGAACCATTTCCCTAATGTAAGAGTGTGTGTAATCCTTCCAAAAATATCATTAGAAGAGAATTTGTCACCCCAAACTTCAGTTACATTTACAGTAGAATATTTGTACAAGCTGTTTGCTGAAATACATCTGATTCCTCAGTAAAGAGAGGAAAGGCAAGAAGCTCTAGCCTGTATTTACCATGGCACACACTCAAGATAAGCCTTAAAATTACCTTTTGGTGTCCAAACAGTGTGGTTTTCCCATCAAAAGGTTATTTGTTATAAAAGAGCTTTATTTGGCAAAACATTGAGAACATTCACTTTTTAATTAGAGCAGCAAACTTCTGAGCCCAGAGTTATGGCATTTTATAATGCTTCTTTTCCTGATTATAAAAGAAACAACAAGTGCAGCAGAACCGATTTAATCCCCTGGGAATTTCCCATAGGTCAGTTTCATTATGAAAAAAATAAACCACGAGTTGTAACACTGAGTACACTTTCTTAATGTCTTATGGACTTTTAAAAAAGTCGTGGAGCTTAGCTCCTGATGCTTTTTCTTTGTTTACTTTCATCATGCTAGAATTTTTAAAAACTCATTTCATTATTTTTCTTTTTCTATATATTTATATCTTTATTTTTAACTCCATTTTTCTTTGGAGTGTATTTGCATTTAAATTTATTAATTAGGTGAAAGTGGGTCAAGTGTAAGTTTAAGTGTCTTTTTTTCTCTGTCCTTGAAGGAATGGGACCCTTTGTTTTACTGGATATTTTAATAATTCTTGCTGCTTCAAAGTGGATATTCTGCTGAGTGATTGAAAATCTCTAGGTAAAACTAATTCAGATCTAGCTGGTTGACTATGAAAATTGTATCCAAACCTTTCTAAAATAATAAATGATCAGATGACATTGTTGAAAATTTTTTTAAAACTCTACTAGATTAAACTAGATTTATTATTTAAAAAAAAAATTTAAAAATTGTTACTACCTTCGTTTTTAAACAAAACAAATTACATTCTCCTTGTCATTTCATGTGATAAGACCCAGTTAGCTCATTAATTAGAACAGCCACAGAGAAAATGCAGCAGTTATGAATGAGTGCAAGGTCAAAACTGTCTGTCTTTGTGGATCAGTATTTCTGTGAGAAGGTGAGGGGCTCATTGCCTGCCCCAGAGTCCTCTATAGCGCAAGAGTTTGCTCTCTCAGAGTTGGATTAGCAATGGTAGCTGTCCAGACTGTGTTTATTTTTAGATATCGAGGGCAATGGAAGTGCCTGAGAATGTAACATTTTGCAAGCCATGTAGGTGAGGTTCAACTGTAATGTTTCAGTGTTTGCGAGGCTCATCTATCTAAAAACTGCCATAGATCACCGAAGGCTGGGCTTCTAGGGAAAATTTGTTTGCCTGGAAGCAGCATGGCTCAGGGCTAGAGGGCCTTCATATTGAGGCTAAAGAATCTTTTCTGGAATAAAATAGTTAAACTACCAAAAGTCTGTTTTGTTATGCAGTATGAATAAAACCACTGATTTTGCTTGAGATTCGTTGTGGGTAACACAAAAGCAATTTAAAGACAAAATCCTAGGGAAAAACCTGTCATATTGATGTTCTGCAATAGGTTAAGTAGAAATAATTTAAAAGAGGGTTTTAAAATAATGAGATTGATAATTTCTCATGGAATCATCCATCATGCCTGAAGAGTTTGGATTATGAAACTGAAAGTGAGTTTTGGAAGACACACAAAAACATTCATGTGAGCAGAGATAATAGAATTAATCAAGGCAGTTTGCAAAGGAACAAACCTGAAACACTAATGAAAGGGAAAAATAGCATTTCCCAGCTGATGAGAGTTTTAAGGGTCACTTATCAAAAAAGATGTGTAATTGAGTTCTTCGTCAACCCTTAAAAATGGAAGTATAATAATGAATATCACTTTTCAAGTCTGCATTGGTGTAACATCTTGAATAGTATGTCCACTGTGAACAGGTTCAAACGATACTAGAAAAACTAGAAAGAAAATATAATCAGTATTATTGACCAGCTGAAGCGAAATTATGTAAACTAGGAATCTTCGACTGAGAAAAGACAGTTAAGGAAGGTTGTAATAGAGCATCACTATAACGAATGATGACTAAAACTTTTACAAAGACGAATCAGCACACAAACAATTTTAAATACAAAGCAAGGGCTTTCACAGAGAAAATAATTAATTCATGTTAATAAATACCACAAATGTCATGGAGCCCAAAATTATAAAAGGCTTCAAAAGAGATCAGAGCAGTGTCACAAAGCATAGGCCCATCAGTAAGTAATAAGTCTATGCCCATGCTCTGTGACAGTTAAGTCATGAGAGAAAAATGTTACAACAAAAAAACCCCACAGACCATCCCCCTCTGCAGCATTAGTTTCTCAATCCCTTTCTTCAAACCTGTTCTTATGAGGATTAAGATATTTTCAGAAATGCTCCAAATGGGCATGACTTTCTGTGGAGTGTTTCCTTCTCCACAACAGGACTTGCAGTGTCTACCTGAAGCACTTAGCCCTTCCCCCTCTGGAAAGCTGACATACTGGCCTGTTATTTTTACTTGGTTCCCACTCCTGGTCAACGGGTAGATTTGTCCATGACAAAGGTTTCCTGTAATTTAATTTGCTTTGACAGCAAGAGAATATAGCATAGTTGAGGAATGAGAAGAATATCTTAGCAGAAGAGAACTTTAATTTCAAGTGGGCCTAATAGCATCCTTTCAACAAGATCAACAGGAATATGGAGCAATGGCCTTTGCAGCTGTGAAGAACTGGAACATGAGAGATGATGGACACAAGCTGAAATAAGAAAGCCACATACAGGGCAGGAGGAAACAAAATCATCGCTTTGTGGACATCATGATATAAAACAAGCTGACCAATTAGGGTTTACAGTTTCCAAATCTGGGGGTTTTCAAGACCCAAATGGTTAAAGCCATGATCTGACCTCAAAACTGAACCCAGTTTGAGCGAGGCATGACCAGATCTCCTGGGGTTCCTTCCAGCCTGAATTTTCTAGGATCCCATATTTGGCACTATCATGAATTTGATCCACACACATAATCCATAACAATTAATATAATCATCAATTAATATAAACAAGATTTAAAACCAACACACAGTTTGAATAAGCAGAAAGAGTATGCTGCTTGATGGACATATTTCAGAATGACTAGGTGGCCCAGGGATGTTTCAGTTGCAAATAGTTTCCAAGAGGTAAAGAATGATAAAAATAAATAATTGGGGATCAAATGTCAAAATTCATAAAGCAAGAGATAGTGCAATGATGCTGCAATGCTTTTCTTCCAGCTCTCCTACTCTGGGAGATGTTTTCACTCTAGCTCAGTTATGCTGTTCTATCCTGATGGTGATGGATGAAGAAATTCTGAAACCTTGGAGATTTCAAAGTAAGAATGCATGCATCTGAAGATATAGGGGAAAAAAAGAAAGGTAGAGTTTGTCTATTCTTGTATAAATATTTTTAATTTGGTATAAATAATAATTCATACATATAAAGTCAGTGAAAATAATTAATTCTGTTTTCCTTTATTGCTGAAGGTCATAAGGAAAAAGTCTAGTGGAGGGCCTTTGAAGAAGGAAGTTTAAGAAAAATTTATTTTCCAGAAAACATCATGATGGGATTGAGTCAATAATATAAATTGCTATGGATATGATACAAGGTCTATTTCCTCCATCTGTCAGTTGTCCATGAGTTTCTCTGTCTTGGTCATAGCACCTTACATGATATGAAAACTCTCAATTCTTGGGGAGTGTTAGAGATTGTATGTCAGTTCTTAAGACATACAGTGGAAACTGTCACTTGAAACAGCTTGCATGTTCTATGAAGGCTGTGTTGGGAAACTGACAGCTCAGCATTGTGTGTGAGACACCTCCTACATGAATGTAGGGGAACTGCTTTGACACAGCACATTCCCTGCCAGCAGTGGAAGAAAGTCTGCATCAGTGTTTTCTGTTCAGGAGAGGACACATCATGGTCTATATACTCATGTCTGAGGGTAGTGGTGCTCATGCTCTTACTACAATCATTTTTTCTTAAAGAGTATTATTTGCTCCACAAGCAGCTTAACCTATAATACCATTAATATTTCATAAGGCCGTTGAACAAAGTATGTTCAAGCACTCCAGTATGTGTAATTAGAGGAGATGGATACTTTTAAAGCTCTCACCCCCATCTCCTTTGTCTCTGACTTGTTTTTCCTATCCTACATCTATCTCAGTGTTTCATATCAGTTATGCCCACAGAATTCTTCATGAGGCTGTTCCGTGAAGTGGATCAAGAAAATTATTTAGATTAAAAATCATGCTCCAAAACCCAGAGTTATTTACGTCTGACAGGAGGAAGATGGAAATTTTATTGTAAATGTTTGAATAACTGGCAGACTGGATACCAATATTCCTTTCCAGTGCTGCTTTGTACCTTACTTTGTATCTATATGCTACCTACTAGAAATGGCTAGGTATGAGCTTACATTGACATATGATTACAGTCTGTTAGACCTTAGTTTGCCACACACATTGCTAAAAAGGTGATCTTATCTTCAGAAAAGCTGAAATTTCAAGCTTTTAAATGCCTATGGCTGACAAATATCATGACCTCTAAAATACATCGAGGTAAACATCTGTAGTTTTTAAACTGAATACTACAAACAGAAATAGACCACAAAATAAACTGAACAAATTTTACAATAAATATTAAATAGGGAAATATAATCTGAATGTAGAGATTTTCCATACTGACATGACAAAATATAACTAACTGCACAGAAGGAAAAAAACCCTTTTTTATTGCATATTGTATTTTTCAGTCTTTGGATGTATAAAAAATTACAGCATATTATCATTCAATGTTTGTAGTAACTAGCTTGAAAAATGCAATTAAAACCAAATAGTAGTCTGACCAGCTCTGCTAGGGTACTTCTCTGACGATTCCAGTGTATGTTCAGACAGTGAATAAACTCAGGGGGAGTCTTGGACAGTGCAGCCAAAAAATCTTATTTACTTCTGAGATTCAAATGCACACACTTAGCAAAGCAGTGAGGTCTCAGAACTATTTTGAGAGTTAATTTGATAAAACCTGAGTATTTAACTGGGAAAACCAAGTCAAACTTATATCTCAAACATTTCAGACTGTCAAGAATTATATAAATTTTCACGAAAGTTTGGACATTCTTTAAGCAGAAAGACGTTTCCCTAAGTCTTTACTAATATGACGATGTTTGTTTAGTTATATATCAATTATATATTAGATATGAATTTTCATCTGGCATCATTGCTAATGAAGTGGTATAATTTTTACTACAAATATCTGTAATATATTTTGTGTGTCAATTTTTTCAGTTATGTGGCTATAGTATAGATAATTAGTAATAGTGGAGCAAAGTTTTCACCTAAAACAGGCAAATAAATCTGTCCCAATGCATCTTGAAGTAGAATATGGAACTAATGGTGATATACTTAAAATTGTGGGGGGAAAAAAGAGAAAAAGTGAGCTGTCAGTGACCACGAAAACATTGAGTCCTTAGTGTTTCAGAAAACTGAACTGGGATAGAAGGCTTTCACTTCAGGATGAGCATATACATAATATTACTGCTAAGTGCTGTGTGAGTAGTGAAACAGGTAAATTGCAAGCTCAGGAAATCTGCCTAAGTAATCCATTTTATAGAATTAAATATGACTGTACCTACAATCTGTGATCTCCATAAGGGGAAAACCTGCAATACATTCCAAGTAAAATCACTGGCTACAGCACTGTGTGTTTATTAAACGTCTTCCAACAATGTCAGTGATTTGAAAATGCACACAAAACACCACCAGTGCTGAAGAAAAACTATGTTCACAGGTCTCTCCAGAAAAAAATACTGACTATTTTGATGCCAAGCAAGGAACATTCTAGGTAAGGACCTCAAACTTTGTTGTAATTTTACTTTATATTCTGTGTTGCTCTATACACAATCTGTTTACCACAAGGCTGTATTCAGTAATTTACTAGAAAGTCAGTGCCTAAATCCATCATTTTTGTCAGTTTACATTCTGATTAGTAGCTTAGTGGAAAATGCAAAATGAGAATGTTTTAAAAATATCACCAAAAAACCATATTTTGATTCCTATTTCTCCTAAAGGCTTGTGTTAGGTTTCATTTCTTTCCCTTAGATCACCAGGAAGAGGACTCTGAGCCAAATAGGAACTTGCAGTAAAGGTGGTAGCAAGACATTGCAAAGGTCACCAACTCTGCAAAGTCAGCATAACCTTCCACCTATTGATTCTGCAAATCAAGAAATCCAGAAGCTACTGCAAGTAAATCCAAATCCTATAAATATCAGGAACACGAAGGTTCCAGTAAATAATTCCTGTCAAAGTCAAGTCTATAAACAGCTTGTTAAAACATGTCAAACTGTCAAACATTCTTTATATTTTCAGTCCCCTTTCCAGTACAGGAGACAAAACAAGGACTTGCTGATATTACCCTATAGAAGGCTGCTGGACATGCTGGTGCCTTCCAAAGATCCTTAAGAACTTTGAAACAGAAAGAAGGATCTGGCAAATTTCTTTACAATACTCATCTCCCTGGCAAGCTATTCAAAGAATATACAGTTGGAAAAGTTATGATCTTGGGAGCAAGCAAACAGTTGATTCTACCCTCTAGAAGTCATTATGTTTGACAGTAGAGTGCCTGTCATAGCTTGTTAGAGAGCTTCCTTCTCAAGCAACCAGCCATGGAAACAGTTGCCTTAACAGCAATCAGAGATCATTTAGTAACAGCTCTGGTGAAGTTCTAGCACAGTCCACTTTTACTGAATACAGCTACTGAAAGAAATTCAAGCACACTTGCTGTAGTTACATTTAATTATCAAGTTTTGCAGGGAGGGATGCCTGACGTTAAACTTATTTCTGTGTTATGAAGCATACAACTCTTACACTTATGGTGTCCAGCAGCAGAAAATCTTAATCTTGTATGCTTAATCAAATTTCTGAATGAAGGATTTGCTCGAGTCTCTACCTCTCACTCACCAATAATCTACCTACAGTCTCCTGCAAGTTTATGTCTGCAGATGACATTGCACTTACTATTGAGCCTGGTGCCTAGAAACCATTACTCCAGCTTTCTCCCACAACAGGCAGAAAATCATTGTTAGAAAAGATAGGAACTGGTAGGAAATCATAAAAAGCCTCAAAATGTTTTTTAGGAAAACAAATTAAATTCTTGAATCAAAGAATAACGCAGGTTGGAAGGAACTTCAGGAGGCCATCTAGGCCATCCTTCTGCTATAAGTAGAATAAGCAAGGAAAAAGGACCAGGTTAGGATTGCTTGCTGAAATGTGCTGGAATCTGACTGAAAGCCACTCACAGCTGCCAAACATATTTTGAGAACAAGCCAAATACAAGAGGCCAGACCTACCCATTAGAAGGTAATGGGAACTACCTGGGGTAGCATTGTATATGCCCTGAAGATTTTAAAAGAAGGATTTGTCCTATCTACAGCAAAGAACTGCTCATCTGTTTGATATAAGAGCCCTCATACATAGTTGATCCCCCCTGAAATAAATAGCTCTTTGAGAGTAATAAGCAGTGCATTAAACTCAAATCCAATTCCTTGGCTTTCAATACTATTGAGCATTCTGCCATCCAAATATTAAACATGAAGCAGCTGCACTATAAGAGTGCCAGAAATTTATGGCCAATAAAGATCCACCACTCAAGGCTAACATAAACGAAGGACAAGCCATCTGCCTAAAATCCAGAAAGCTGTTTAGAATATGTGTCTCAAGTCTTTGGGCAGAACATAAAGATCTCACATCTTGACGGTATTTCATATAGGTATCCACTAATATTCTAAATAAGAAATGAATTTTTAATCCCACATAGTAATGCCAGAATTTACGTTACTCTGCCAATAAAAGTCTATCTAAACTAATTTGCAGCCAAAGAAGTCACAAAACGCGTACACATCTTCTGCATAAGCAAGGACAGTATTTTTAACACAATTTCAGAGGACTTAATAAGTCTCACTATTAAACAATACTGTTTTGTGCAGTGATCTAGGTAATATCAAAGAAATTCAATAGGTTTTCCCAGAACCTACAGTAGGTTTTCTAGAAATAAATAATGAGTGGTTGTTTTTTGGAATGTCTAATTGTAAGTGAGAAGGAGAATTTCAATATGTAATTCTAGAGATAGATGTTATTTTGTAACTTATTGGGTATTTCCAAATTATATATAAGGTTTTGTTAGTCATTTCTGCATTTAATTTCAGTGGGCAATGGATCTACCATTTTCATAAAGGTTCTCTCTTACTGTAAAATAAACCAAAACCAGATGATGGAAAAGTTCTGCTATTTCTATCAGAGATAGTGAAAGCATGGGATAAGAAAATAATGTGTAAAAACTTTATCTAACCTGTGGAAGTCAAAGGCGTTGTTGAAAACAGGACTAGTGTTCGTGTTTGTTACTAGGAATTTAGGAACCATGTTGCCTTTTCAATGAGAGAAAATTATACTATTTCTACAGAAATGTGAGAAAAAAAATGATTTCCATAAAGTCCTTTGCAATTATTTAAGTTTTACAAATAAAGCTGAAGATTTACAGTTGTTAAAAAGAAGATATACATTGTAAAATGATAAAGCAAACCTTGTCCTAGAGTTATGCGTGAGAATGTTGAACAGTTTTGTTTAATGTGACTTTTTTCTCAAAGATTCCTATGCTTTGAGAATGCAAATTATCCACAGTATTCAGATTATTTTATAGTCTGATAGATATAAAATGCCTCTTCATTACGGATTACCACTAAACAGATTTGTGAACATTCACCTATACCATACAGCAGTCTTACTTCATGGAAATAAGCTATGTTACACCAGAATGTACCTTGAAATGTCACTTAGCGATTTTTATCAGAGATTTTACTTTTCTTCATAAAAAGATATTTTTTTAAATTAGTTTTACTACATCTCTTATAGACCACAGGGTGTAGTTATCAGGTACAATAAAAAAAAATTGTGTATTTCTGACACTGATGCAATCAGTCGAAAGTGGGCTAGATTTTCCTGAATAATTTCCTAATGTGATATTATTTATAGTCATTCAGAACACCACAGGGGCTATATCGTAAATATGGTTTAACATGGCAAGAAGAAAAAGGCCAGATGGCCATCTAGCGCTCACTGTGAGAAAGGCAGGTGCTCAAAACGCCCCACTTGACAGTGACTTTGCATATCTTCTTTGAGAGTGACAATGTTTTCAGCCAGGCCTCACACTATTTTGGCAAAGCTGAAACCTACAATTCTGTCTAAAACACTGACAACTGTAATAAATAAGCTCATTTCACTGCTTAGGTTATATCCTTGTATCTAGACTTTTACAGCACACTCAGCAGGGTGGAGCAGGAATACTGGGGCACGAAGATAGAATTTTCAGACTCTCTCTGGTGCTGCATGAATACACTGACTTGGTATTTTGGTAGCTGTCAAGTGCCTAACTCCATTTGGTTATGTAAATAATAACAGCTGATATGCTGATATGTCCAATTACTTTTCATAGAATTGTTGGGGTTGGATGGGACTTTTAAGACCACGTAGTTCCAAGCCCCCTGCCATGGGTGGGGACCCCTTCTGCTAGACCAGGTTCTCCGGGCAACATCTTCCAGTCCCTCACCACCACCAGAGCAGTAAAGAATTTCTTCCAAATACCTAAACTAAACCTACCCTCCCCCATTTTAAAGCCATTGTCCCTTGTCCTATCAATTCATGGCCCTTTAAAAAGTCCTTCTCCAGCTTTCTTGTATGCCCCCTTTAGCGGGGGGAAAATCCAAATGAAGACTTCTTGCCTTCTCACATGCACAGACTCTCTGCAGCCTGTGACTGTTCTAGGCTGCTCTGCAGGAGAGTCATGCTGAGCAGCCTTGCAGATCTCTGCTGTGAAAACACAACAGGCACACCCTGGAATGTGGGGTCCAAGAATTTGCTGCAAGATTCGGGTCTGGTCTTGCTCTGAGGACAGCTTCATAGCCATAGCAAAAAAGATAAAGACAGATGTAATAGGATTCTTTGGCTGCAATATGACCTGGTGCTGAACCAGAGCAAGTATTTACAGAAGATTCGTAAGTTAAACCATTCTTATGGCTGTCATTACATGTCAGGGTGGAGTTACAATAAACAATTGTTACAATTGTATGTTAATGTTTGCCTGTACATTCTATAATGGATTCAGTGTAAAAAAAATCACATTCCACCACAAAAAAAAAGTAATTTTGTTTCCCTTGAAGGTAAAAGGAATCTTACTATTGACTTTGGCAGCATTACATTTCATATGAAATTAACTCATTTCTGCTCATACATATTTATCATACTAGTTTTCCTTCACAGAAATGCAGAAATTATCATACACTCACAGAACATGTGAGGTTGGACGAGACCTCTAGAGGCCATCTCTTCCACCTCCCATGACCTGCTGAAAAGAAGGGAGAAGCTATTTTGACACCCGAGTACTGACAACTCCACTCAGAAACTCAAGCTGAATTTCTCTTGCAAAATAACAATACTTTTAATACAATTTCTACTTCAGTGTGCTCTGCCTGTCACTGTGTGGTTCCACATAGATATCAGTGGTAGTGACTGAAATCCTTCAGGAAAATTGACAAGCCTTCCTGGGAATAGAAGTCTTTAATGAAAGCTATTTCTCATGCATCTGAAGATGCAAGAGACTTCGCTAAACATCTCATCAGTACATGATCATTAGGAATGGCCCTTTTGTGCATAGTGAATTTTAATTAATGTTACCTTTGTCCCTGAAGGGAATACTGCCAGTGACAGCTGAGTTCACTACCTTGCCGCCACTGGGTAAACACTGTGATGTCTGCCACCAACATGGATCTCTTCTGCACTCACATGTGGCTTCTTGTCCCACCTCTGCCTCATTTGTTAATTACAGCCACGGAGAATTATGCGGTCAAGCTTTATTTGAAGGTACTTCCAGCATAAAGATGGAAGAAATTAAGTGACATTATCGCTAATGAGGGACCACCTGAGCCCTATAGCAATTTCTACAGGCATGAGGGATCTGGTGGGCTATTCAAGAATGTAGAAGAAATATCTGAAGTGATTTAATTCATTAAATAATTCCCTAGGTTCTCACTAAGTACTACACGTACACAGGTCACAGTGTTCTCCTTCTCTTTTTTCCAGTGTACAATTAATGAGATAGCATACTGGGGAGCAGTTGGATTTAAATGTAAGAAGAGATGCCCCATATGCAAATGTCCTGAAGGCAGCCCAGGCAGGCATTCCACAGGAAAACCATCAGTGTAACCTGGCACTACAGCATTTTCCAATCTAAGTAACTGCACTTATCCCAGATATGAAAATATTATACTAAGACAAAACCTTAGTATAATATTTTAAAAGACAAAACCTTTTAAAAACTATCCCAAGGCCTGGAGACACATCCTTCAGCACATTTAATAAAAGATATGGCTAAGTCCCTACAACATTTAAAAGAATTTCATCGTCCTCTGCTCCAAATCATATGACCCCTGTCACATGTCAAAGGACCAGGCTGTCTTAAGCAAGCTGCAATGAAAATAAATGTAAAGAAAATAGTAGGACTTGATTGTGATGGGAAGACTACAAGGCCTTATGATTATTATGGTATATCCAACATATCCTCTATCTCTTCCCACTTCATTGTCTAGTGAGGGGCGGTGTAGAAAACATAGATAGCACTGTAGCTCATTCCAGCCTAACCTCTCAGGTGTCCTTCCTATAAAACCATAGGAAAAAACTCTTAACTTAACCCTTGTCTTGTCTTACCCACATCTTAACTCTTGTCTTACCCACATCTCTTAGTATAGACATAGTCCAAGGACCTAAATTTGCTCCTGCTAAATACTCCATTGTTTGTACCATTTTTTTTTTCCAAAAAAGATTGAAATGGGAGACAAAACCCATCACCTTCCCCTTAAAAACAGAGGACAATGTTCATGACAAAACTGTCTGGTTGGGGCAGGAAGCAGATGACAAGCTCTTTGTCTTTTCTGGTTGCAACTACATCACTGACCAATGGAGAACAAAAGGGGAATTTATTTTGGGCAGTCTGCTGGTCCGTGTAAACATAAAAATACAGAAGAACACCTACAAAAAGATTCATCAGAAGCAGGGGCCATTTCAATTGCTCTTCAGATGTTTCTCTGTACCTACATTCAAGGAAAGAAAAACCATTCAACCATGTAAGAGTGAATCCTGGCATGGTCTTACCTCAGCTTCGTATCTGACTCCCTTACTGGCAGTGTATCAGAACAGTTCATATTCTCTGTATGTTTGTTTGTATCCTATACAGCTCTGAAATACGGAAGTATTTGCAAATTTTCCAAGAATAGTTTGGGTTGGAAAAGACCTCAAAGATAATGGACAGCATCTACTAGATCAGACTCCTCAAAGTGCTATCCAGACTGTCCTGGAACACTTTAAGGCATTTTCCTTTTA
This sequence comes from Onychostruthus taczanowskii, assembly GCF_017590055.1. Classification (NCBI taxonomy): domain Eukaryota; kingdom Metazoa; phylum Chordata; class Aves; order Passeriformes; family Passeridae; genus Onychostruthus; species Onychostruthus taczanowskii. The sequence continues at coordinate 11,717,164 of NW_024501459.1, forward strand.
GACAAGAGACAGAGGCACAGAGACATTTCCCTCTTTGACTGAGATCTGTGGCAGAGGGAACAAGTGAAAGTCCTTGCAGTTGCAAGGCTCAGAGTGCCATTATCTTTCACAATTCTGGAAAATTCACAAAGACTTGATTAGAATTATCCTATGACATAAAATCAATACATGCAAATACACTTGTGAGAGTAATTAAATTATCTTGCACTTGCCTGTTAGCTGAATTTTCTTTATTTTCCCAGTAATGCATAAAGCTTCCAAAGCTTTATCTTTCAAAATCTTACTACCTGCTTGACAGAAAGTTATTACATTGCATTTAACTGTCTTAGTTGTTTCAAGGATTTCCTGATGCGTTTTGAACTGCTATTAGGTGCCATTTTGCAAATGAAGCAGCTTAGGGCATAGGATACAGAACCTACCACTGCGTGTCTGTGGTGGCTATCTACCTTCTGTCAATAGCGATTACAGTAAATGAAAATGAATTGGAATTCCAACTCTGCTTGCTAACTGAAAGCGACTTCATGAGAAACTACCCTGACAGCTGACATCCAAGTTGTGATGCCTCAATGAAATGGGTGAAAGAAGAAGTACCAGACTCCATTCTTATCCTTCTGGGACAGGGTTGGATCACTAGATAATTTGTGGAAATACATACTACCCATAGTCAATGACCAAATAAGGAACTTCACTTTACAGGATTGTCAATCTATCACCTTTCAGGAGCTTTAGGTTCACTTAAAAAAATTAACTTTAGCAGAAAAGGATGTTATTGCTTTTACTGAGGTCACTGAAAGGGTAAGATCATTCTCAGTGATGCTAATGTGAAGGTACAGGGGTGACAGGAGTTAATTGCACAGTTACCACTCTATTATTGATTTATACTCTCCTGACATTTACAGAGAAATAAAATAGAGTTTACATTTTACACACTCTCACAAAATACAAGACACATAAACTACTGTAGAGAGTTGGAATTTAAGTTGTTAAAATTGTTACATGCAAAGCAATAAAACTGAGAAAATATGTAATTTCTCTCTGTTTCCTTCCATGAAGCATTAAAAACATAATTAGGTATTTTTAATTAAACCACAAAAAGGAGATTCATATACTAAAAGTTTACTCTTCCAATTGCTATGTGCATGTACAGGTGTTCTGCCTCTGTGATTAGCACAATTCTAATTAAGGCCCACAAGAAGGCTGCATACATGTATTTTGCTATACATTTTTACTCTGTCAAAAATAAGATAAAACATGAATAGAAGTTAATTGGTGTAAATTTACCTGTTTGAACAGTGGCAGTGAATTTAAAGCATATAAATAGTTGATTTCCCTTGAAAGAGCTTCTTTTGGCAGCCTATTCAGTGTGGTAGCCCACTTTGGTTACTTTTGTCCCTTTACAAGTCAGGACAAGAGACTTTTTGAAAATAATATTCCTCAAGAAGCTTCCTCTGATACTTTCTTCAGTCATAGGGCTCAATTAAGTTTCATGTTTCTGAATCCCCTTCCCTGTTTCATACAACACTATATGATGAATGGTATTGGGAAGAGACGCTTCCAATACAGAAGAAGGTCTGAAGTTCACTTCATAGTACACATTTCCAGCCCTGAGGCTCAAACACAATAACAGACGATGAATCTGGTGTACACCAGTAGCTCAGATGCAACACAGGCCCTGGTTCTACTGCACATGGTTCATATCAAGCACCTGAAAAAATATGTCTTGGATGTTCTTCCATACATGTTTTGTAGCACTGAGTTCTTGTGCTAGACCCTGTGGAGCATGCTGTCTCATCTTTAGGGAGTCTGAAGCCTCTTCCCTATTTGTGTCTGGCCTTCTCTCCAGACGTTCTATTTGTTACAACATGAGGAACATCCCATTATGCTAGGTACATGAATAAGTAAATGGAACACAGTGAGCCTAGAAACTTGGTAAAATATCACACAATAAATCTACTGAGAAAGCAAAGGAAGTAGTACATCTAAAAGAATGTATAAATATGTATATAGATCAGGCCTCAAAGACAAATCAGCTGTTTTGCGACAATGGTCGCAGAGACAATAGAGAAGCAGCTGCTTCCCAAGGAATTTTCACTCAGACCATCTAATGAATTCCACACTGGGGAGAAAATTTCTTTTCAAACTACTCTTTCCCAGCATGCTTCTTTTGGTTTACGTCTTTTGTATTAAAGAGGCAGGCCGGTAACTCTTAATACAGCTATCTTGTAACAAGTTTGATGCATTTCACTTCTCCTAACCAGCACATCATCTGGACTTAAATGGTCTTTTTGTTTCCTTTTCTTAGGAAAAGGTGGATACTGTGAAATTTATCCATGTTAACATGCCACCATACGACATACAAACTTTCTAGGAAAAAACAATCTGAGCACTTAACTAAAACATCCTACTGTCAGGCCAGCAAAAACATGCATCAGTCTTTCCCACTACATGAAAAAAAAAATGCCTATGTACAAATCAGTATGAGAAAACACACTCAAAAGTAATAGTATTATTTTATATAGTGTGAAATAATTTACAGGGTGCTGTTATTTTTTATGGCAACCCCAGAATATTTCATGGGGTTAGTGACTAAATTCTACAAATTATTTAGTAAATAGATATATTGTCTCTTTGCAACCTTAAGTGATTTTTGATTTTACACTTTCTTTATTAAGCTTTTAGTTTTATGCCAAATACTTTAAAAAATGACAAATTTAAGTTCATCGTCTAGAATGTAAGAATGCAATGATGTTCTAGGTTAGACTTATGGGAGCCTGTATTATTTCACATGGTTCTCTCTGAAAATGAAAATGCAGAGTTTTATTCTCTAGCTATGTTAAACAGCAGTCTTAAAAATAACTACTGAAATAACAACATGCAATTCTTCTCCATTTTTCTTACCTTAGAAATAAAAATAGGCTCATATTATTAACATAAATCTTAACACAGTAGAGTTTGATCATGTGTGCTGAATGTTGTTGAGCTCTGTACAGAGTGTGAAGAATACACATGAATTACTGCTCTGGGTTCTTCATAGTTTCGATAGTTCTATGACCACTGAGGTCTATGACCACTGATAGTTCTATGAAAGACTGAGGTACACATAAAAGGATCTGCCCTTTCTGGATTTGATAACTCCAGAACTTTAAGATAGACAGAGATTCTTCCCCTCAGGGATGACCAGAGTTACACAATAGTTTGGGTTGTAATGAACCTTAAAGATCATCTAGTTCTTATACCTTCAACATCTCCAGTACTGTAGTTAACCCAGAATACAGCCACTTACTTTCTGCTGCAAGCTGCCTGCCCTCCTTTGATCTGTGTTTTAAACATTATACCTCCTGCTCAGATCTCCTATCATAACTTGCATGCATGCCCACTACTGTTAGAATCATCTAACAGGAAACAAGCTGATGTAATTTTGACACAGTTGGCAGCAGATGTGAGGAACTGGCAGCTTTAGGCTAGCTGGTGGACAACCTAAGAAGCAAAAGGAGCAAAGGCAGAACTGGCCGAGTACTTCAGCATTCACCTGTCTCCAGCCCTTCAGCCTCATCTCCTATGGCCAAGATTTGGGCCTTCTTTTGCACTAAAGACCTGACCATGTGTTTCTGAGCCAACACTGCTGAATTTGTTAAAGTGCAACCATTTCAACTGAAACCATCGGGAAGGAGTTGGCCAGATTTTCCTAAAGCAGCCCATTTCAGCTGAAGATGAATCACTGTGGTTTGCATGGATTGAAGAGAATGTAAGAGAATACTAAGAAAGTAAAGAAAACCATGAGCATTGCCTTGAGTCTGTGCCTCCACTTAAAAGGTGGTGATTTGCAAAGGGAAAAAGTTAAATTCTTTTGAAAAACAATTTAACAGCCAAATGGGCTCCAAACCTATTCCACAATTTTTTAAGTTCAGTGCCAGGAACAATGCACTCTGGAATACTATAAAACAATCTGGCAAACTTTAATACCTAGGCAAAACCGAATTGTCTTGTCTTCTCTGCATCATTGTGAGCATAAAAATAGCCCAGACAGACTGCTTAGTTTTAACTATCATTATTAACACAGAAATGGAATTTCTTAAAAGGTTCAGTCGACTTCCAGGGTGCTTTTTACCCATGAAGCCTGACTGAAAACAGAAGTTTTCATCAGTTGATGTCATGGAGATTGCATTATTCCCAGCTCTAGGCAGAAGAAGATTTTCATACACCACATCTACACTGTCAATATCAATGTGTACACACTGTTTAGCAGTATATACAGTGTGAATTATACTGACTTATCAGTAAAAGATAATTTTCTTTTTCCATGCCTACATTTTGAATTCAGTCTCCTCTAACTGAATCAATGAGTTGGAACTATTTTGTGTACAAATAATGTATCAGATGCATGCTCATCTTGTTAATCTCTCTTGCAGCCAGTTTCATTTTTTGCTGTGTTCTCGTATCAGTACTGTTTAAATCTCTTTCAACAGCAATGCTCTCTGCTTACCTATCCCACAGTTTCCAAAGTATTTCCCTGTATCATCAGGCAGGCAGTCTAATGCAACCACTGCATACTCATAGAGGGAGAAGCCTCTGCTTGAGTTAGGATCATTCCAGAGTAGCCCATATTGCACAGACCATGTAGACTAGCAGATATATACCCATGCTGAAATTGCCATGCATATGCATTCTTTTGATTGTTTTTGTAGATAAGCATGAGGTACATTCCAAATCACATGACAGGCATCAAATAATCACGGAACAACACACTTCACATGCACAGACCAAGCAACAAATCCTTAGACAGTTGATCTGCTGTGACCAGTGCTTTTACATATGACATGTTGAAGTACTTACAATAACCATTAAATGTTTTTCCTTTCATCTTTTGTTCATGCATGCATTTCTTGGCTGTATTTTGGGAGAAAAGGAAATTAATCCTAATTTGCATAGGGTATATTATGAATATGTTTTGGGGTTAGCAACAGGATTAAAACTATATCTCCAAATATGCAGCTACTGTCTTCAGCTGGGAAATAATTTCTATTATATGTGTTCTCATTACCTCAGTGGAGCATTTGTGCTTCTGAGCCCTTACTCCTGCTTTAGCCTGGCAGGATTTTCAATCAGAAAAACAAACACGGTGAACATGATTCATACTCTCACACACTCACTATAGGAGTGTTGATGACAATGTCCTAGACGATGATGTGCTCCACACCCTTTATTTGCAGGACCAGAGGACGTGCTTTTTCTGGAGAACGAATTGCTAGAACCACTGACATGAGTCAAGTGAAGCAAACGGGAAGGAGGAGATCGTGGCTCTTGCATTCTTACTTAGCTATCTGTTTATGGAGTGAAAGGATCAAGGTGCGGAGCGATGTGATGCCGGGGTTGAACTAAGCATTCAGGCAGCGCCAAACCTTCCGGCTGCCCAGCGAAATTTCCTCTCCCCCTGCGACATGTGGGAAGCCTCGCATGTGACACCTGGCACATGCTGGCAGGATTTTGCCCACCTTCAGACTTACATGCTGCCGGCTGGGAGCTCCTCCCTTGCTCCCGCTGCGGGCACCCGGCGGCTGTGCTGCGCCGCGGCCTCCCCGTGCCCGGTGGCGGGGGCGGCATGGGGCGGGCAGCAGCGCCGGGCGGCAGGCGGCGGGCAGCGCGGCCCGGCGCCGCTAGGTGGCACGGCTGGGTCTCGCACGGCTCCCCCGTACCTGCGGCGCTGCCCGGCCCGGCCCGGCCTGGCCCGGCACACCCGCCGCCGCCGCAGCCCCCCCGCCCCGTTAGACAGAGCGGGGCAGCGGGAGCCCCCCGCGCCCCCCGCCTCCCTGCGCTGCTAATGAGAGGAACGGCCGAGGGAGGGAGGCGCAAATCATCTTAAAAGAGAGGCAGAAAATGACCGCGGGCGGCCGCCACGAGGCGGGTTTTGTTCGGCCGCTCTGGCAGTAAACTCGTGTAATCTGCAGTCATTAGCATAATCTTCAAAGATCTTTAGGGGGATAATCTTTAAAATGCCTGGGGTGCTCGCTTGTGAGGCTCCTAAATAGGATATCGTCGGAGGGCCGGCGATACCCTTTGAGGTGTCTTTCTTAGGATTCGAGGGGTTCCTCTCCGCCTTCTGCTGTGGCGGACAATAATGTGATCTCCGCCTGGATGGGGGTCAGGAGAGCACTGCGGCGCTGAACACTCAGACCTACTCTCTGGCGGGCTTTTAATTTACGAGGGGGAGAGGCATATATTTTCCCTCGAAGTTTACTTTTCGTCAAGGGTAATTATCTCACTTGCATTTGAACTCTTCGGGGGACTAGAATAAGTTTCCAAGCATTCGATTCTCCTGCCTGAAATCTATAGCTCTTTTGTGTGAACCTCCAGAGCTCTGGAAATGAACAACCCAACCCGCGGTTTGCAGAAATGTTCATTGCAGTGAAGGGCGTGTTCGGAGAACACAAACAGCACCCACAGATAGTTGCCAAGGGCACCTAATACATCTTTGCATTACACCTTGAACCAGTTTGCCCATATCTCCGAGTTTTTATTGCACGGATCATAAATGATTGTAAAGTCTGCAAATCTTTCATGAAATCCTGACAATTAATAGTTTAGCTAGGGAACCTCTAAAGAAACCAGTCTCTAATGCATCCCTTGAAATCGGTTCACAGCCGCGTGGTGCCGGCGTAATCTGACGATTCAGAGTTTTAAGAGGTTTACGGCTTTTCTTTTTCTTTTGAACAATGCACTTTCACTCTGTTTTTCGAAGCAACAAAACGCAGAAACCTTAGTACAGAATGCCAGGTGCTCTCTGATCAGAGGGAGGGGGAAAGGGCTCTGCAGAAGTCAGCTTGAACGCTCGATACCAGAACCTGTAAAATTAGACCGCGTTTCCCATTTATGGTTTCAGGTAACCACATAAAACTATCTGTTTCTTTAAACCGGTTTGGTCCTGATCGTTTCCTGTATTGCTCTTTTAAAGGCAGGAGTACCCCGTGACCCCAAGTGACTATAGTTCCCGGCAGCCGTTTAGATGGTTTTTGAAGGCACGTTGGGGTCCTTTATCAATTATTCGTGATAACAAAGGAAAGGCGCTTGCCTTAAGAAGGGAAAGTTTTTCAAGGGAAGCTCCTGCGAGGAGAGAAGTGCCTAGTTCCCCATAAATGATTTACGAAGGATGGATCAGTAACAGAGAAAAAAGCAGCCCAGGGGAGGGAGAGAGTGCACACAAACAGTTGCTTCACCCGCAGGTTAATGATACCGGAACGAAGCGAGAGGAGACCGGGCGGGTTGCCGCGATGGGCGGCCGCCCGTTTCCGACCCCAGCCCCTGCCCCGCCGCCCGCAGAGGCAGCTCCGCCAGCTCCCCTTGTTTTCTCCCCGAATAAACTGCCTGGCGAGGGGTTGACAAACGCTGCTGGGGGCAAGTCGGGAAGGGCAGACCCTCGCAGATGTTGCCCTGCGGGAGCGTGCCGGGCTGCTCGCCCGGGGCGGGGGTCGCTGGCCCCGCTGGAACGAGGGGGCTATGCCGGCGGCCGCAGCCCGGCGGGCAGCCGCCCAGCAGCTGTCTGCGGACACAGCCAGAGGCAGCCAAGTGATTAGAGAGGCTTCTTCAAAATGGCACAGAGATCATACTGTCGGGGACTTTCCCCTTGAGGTCAGCGCCTGGAAGTATTCGTTATCTCCGCTGTAAAAGGCTTCGTGGGTTTTATCCCCTCGGCACCGTCTCCCAGCCTCCTCCCCGGGGCGTAGTTAGGGAGAGATGTAGAGAGCAAAAGGGGTATCTCCTGCCTCCCATGGCCCAGCTGGTGCTTCCGGAGATCCGGGGCAGAGGGATCTGGCCGCTGCCCTAGTGTCTTGGTGCTCCATCCTCAACAGAGGGCGGGAGTAATGGAGGTGGCGGGAGCCCCCACCCTTGAGGGGAGCGGGAAGGGCTCCCGGCCATGTGCGCTGGGGCAGTTTACAGCTACCGCGGCTCTTCGGGCAGGGCGGTCGCATCATTTCATCGTGAACGTGACACGTGAAAATGCTGCTTCAGAGGTAGCACCGGCGGCGAGATGACCATCAAGGGACTCTGTGCCGCACCCCACTCTTCCTCAAAACCATTGGTAACTATAAGAGGCAACCACTTCATAAAAAACACTTAAGGAAACGCTGAAGTCGAAATGAAAAACACTAGTTACATTAAGGTTAAATCAAATGTGGCCTTATGTGATGAGAAGTACGCGCGAATATTCCCCGCACAGGAAAGAAATTACATTTACTCTTCTGCAAGCTATTTGCTTTTGGAACAAAGCAGTACCTTTCCCGCAGAAACAATAATAATAACGTTTGTATACGCTGAAGGGACTGGAATCAAAACGTCTTGACCCCCTCCTCCATCTCCCCCACCCCCTTTCAAATCTACCCGCATCTGGATGCAGGTGTAGGAATACAGTTGCCTCAGATGACCACATGGCTTTAGCGTGTTAACTTTATTCTAATTAAGAGAGCAATAAAACTCCAACACATCCTCTTTATTCATCTAAGAAAACTGGTTATTCGCCCACGGCATATGCCCGAGATTCTCTGAAGAGAGGTAAAAAACAACCCTCACGTAAGTGACAGTCACTTTTTAAGCCGGCTATTTGTGCCTGAGGATTGCTCCGAGGCGCGCTGGAGCCAGCAGCAGTACCGTTTATTTCACTGTCAGTGCTGCCCTTGCCTGCAGTATTTTATCTGCGGCAGGAGATGCGCAAGAACTCCTCAGAAACAAGTCTTCTTCGGCCACTTTTATTGGCCTTTTAAAAACCGCCTTTGAAATAACACCGGAGGGCTTTGGATGTATTTACACCTTTCTTGTGGCTATCTGGACATTACTTCCAGTGATTATTAATGTTTTGTAATGGGGAGGAGGGGGAATTGTCAAGCAAAATTCCCTTTGTTCCTTTCAAGGCACAATCGAAAGCCCCTACAAACTGGATCCAGAGTTTTCACGGGCAAATTCTAGAAATGAGGAATTTGCCATCTTAACGACATCCAACAGCAGGGCGAGGTACCGTCGGTAAGAAAGTAGAGGAAACCCGCTGATCTGCTCGCTGGGGAAACCAATCAATCACCGGCCGCTTTCAGAGGCTGCAGGAAGAGAACATTTTTCATATTTTTTTCCAACCTCCTTCCTGTGTAGAGCCCGTGCAGTCCCTCTCCTCTGAGAGCGTCGTTAAATCACTGACACGGGTGTGCGGGTGCGGATGTCAGGCGTGTTCACGCACCCACGGTGAGGCAGCCCCTTCTTACGGGGACTTTTGCCAGTCATACATGAGAACTTGTTCCAAATATCCACCCGTCACGCGGCCGAGGAGGCCCCCCCGGATGATGTGTGGAGTGACAAGACACCATCCTTCCTTGACTTATTTCCCTTCCTGATGCCTCTGTGGGTGTGAGCGGGTAGTATCATGAACAAGGCGTTAATTATTGTTTCGAGTCTGTGAATGTTCAATGTCTGAAAACAACGGCAATTATTATTTTACAAACACTTCCTCCTGTCACGACCTTCCCAGCTCTAAGAGGCCGGCGAAGCGTCTTTTGCGCAGGGAACCCAGAATTTGCAGTGGATACCGGTGTTTGATCCCATTTCTTTACACAGCCAAGCACCGAACTAAAAAGAGAGGGCTTCTTTCCTCCCGTGACAGCTTCAGTGAAAACAAGAGAGCAACACCGGGATGGGAACATTTAAGGTCGGGGTGCCCGCAAATATGTGGCTACCCAGCACGGCGGGGAGCTGAGGGCCGCGGGCGGGTGCTGCGGGGACGGCCCCGCGGACGCTGGTCGCCGTTCGCTCGGTCCCTGCGGAGCGCTGGGCTCACCTACCGGGGCAGAGCAGGGCGGCCCGGGGGACATTTGCCCTTGCCACACAGGCAAGGGCGACCGGCGGGGTACAGCCGCGGGAGCGGGGCACTGGCCGCTTTCCCGTCCTGGCGGCCGGGGGCGCTGCCGCGGAGCCGGTCGAGGGCGTCAGGGCTGGGACCCAAGGCCCGTCGCAGCGCCGCAGCTGCCGCCAGCCGCTCCCGGGCCGTGAGGGGAGCGGCGGGGCCCCGCCCGCCGGCGGGGCGCGGGCTGCGCAGGCCAGTGGCTGGCGGCGGCGGCAGCAGCAGCTTTCAGTTTTCATTGAGGCCGCTGGTTACTGTTTAACGTCCCCACCCACGTTTCAGTTTGTTTAGTAAATCGATCTGATGCTGGGGCTGAGGCTGCTGCCCTGTCGCCATTGAGCAAAGTTAATTCACCCTCACACATACTCTCTCTCCTCCTCCTTCTCCTCCTTTCCCGCTTCGGCATATGGTGAGGACGTTGTCACCGCACCAAACAAGTCGCGCAGCCCAGCGCCGGGACGTCCGCGGGGATCCGGGGGGTGCGGGGGAGGCAGGAGGCCCGGGGGATGCCGCCGGCCTGAGCTGCGACCGCGCCGTCGGAGGCCGAGGGACGGGGCGGCCCCGCCGGTAAGTTCCCGGGGGCCGGCGGCCGCCCAGTGACACAGCCCCGCGCCGCCCGCCGCGCCGGAGGCACAGCTGGTGGCCAAACGGACAGCAGCCGCTTTGGGGGGATTTGATGTTACGCTTTATAAATTATTATTAATTTTTTTTCTTAAGTCGCCTGGTCACGTGTCCCTGTTATCGGCTCCAGGGGCGTTGCGGGGAAAGGCGCCGCACTGGGCGCAGCCCCGGGCTCCGGGGCGGGGTGTGTGTGTGTGTGTGTGTGTCCCGGAGTGCGTGTCCGTGTGTGCGTGTCCGTGTGTCCGTGTCCCTGTCCCGGCCGCTCTGCCCCTGCGCCGCGTCCGGCCGCACGGCTGCCTGGCGCTGTGCTGGCATTTGTGGCTCCTCAACGGCCGAAGTCACGGCTTTGCACAGCGTTAAGGAACATTTTCTAAAAGGCTTTTTTGGTTTTGCCTCCCTTATTGATTTCTCCGCCCCCGCCCTCATGGTCACCTGTGCAACAGATGAATTGTTATTGTAGAGATGTGCTAGTAGTAGCCCTTGGCCAGTGCTGGATGCTTTGTTAGAGAATACCAAAATACTTAGAGGGAAAATAATTCAAAGAGAAAAATTCAAGCATGAAACAAGCAGAGCAATCCAAGGGTGAGTTTTGCAGGTGGATCTAGCTTTTACAGTGTAGGTGCACTGTTTACAGGGTATCTTTGATGAAAGCCAACTTTCAGATGTCGCACTTGTGAGCTGAACATGTGTTCCCATACCCTGAAATGGGCAATATAGTCCATTTATAGCATTTTGGAAAGTAGATTACAATGGTATCATTATAAAGCAACTTTATACATTTTTAAGTGAATCCTATGCCATAGTAAACTATGTTAAATTGGACCTTCCTTTGTGTAGGCCTTGTAAAGTGCTGCACATGCTTTGATTTACTGTGATTTCTCATCCGTATTACGTAGAAAGTGGAGTAATTTAACATAGCATCTCTGTTAATTGATGCTGAGTTCATTAAAACTGAGCTAGTGAATCAGACTTACTATGCTGCACAGCTTTCAAACTGCAAGTCTCTTGTGTGCTAAAAAACTATAAAGTGCTATGTTATTTCCCGTATTCCTTAAGAAGTTCTTACATCTTATATAGGAGGCATGTTAAACATTTATATATATGCAGGTGTTTTTCAAATATGGTATGGGGAAAAGGGACAAAATGCTTTGTGGTAGTTCAGTTCACACTTCTCATTATCCTTCAGCTTCTGAAGTATTCAGAGTAAAAAAGAATTTTGAAAGTACTATTTTCATTGTGCAGTACTCTGTGTCCTGTACCCCTCTCTCCTGCTGAAAGACACTGGGCTGCCTTAGTCTCATTTCATACATGTATTAAAAAAAACCCAAACAAATAGGTGTTAGACAGGATCAGGATGCTGTTACCTTGTTCCTGGTGTTACCTTTGATTTTTGCAACTCACACATTTGGACAATTGGAAGACAAACTTTGTGTTTCCTTAACACAAAGTGAAACTTTATCTGCAACTTCCCTCATACAATAAGAGGAATATATCTTCCAAAAATGTTAGTACTTAGTAGCAGAAGTTTAAAACTAGAGCAATGCAAAGGTCCAGTCTGCATTTCTAAGATGGCTATTTTAAGTACTCCTAGGCAGCATATTGGGAAAAGATTCAGGTGGCAAGGAGCTACCGCTGCCCTCCCTACAGCCTCCTACCATGGGGATACAATGAGGAAAATGGGTTCCTTGTGGCCCAGCTGTAAGTGCCAGTTCCTTGGATGGCCAAGTGGTGTTTACTTCTCATTTGTGCACAGAATTAAATTATACCCAACAGAAGTGTCCTTATATAAGCACGTCTTTACTGCACCCTTCCCTTGAGATAATGGCCCAGTATTGCTTGCCCAGGTTTAAATCTCCAAATCAAATCCTGTTTGAGTCTGCTGAGTTTCCGAAAACCTACAGTAGTGCAAGAACAGAACTCAGTCCTTAAGCTGGACATGGCTTTGGTTTCAAACTTCATGGCACAACTTATGTCATGGGTTGCCCGTCTGTTAAGCCTGTGGTGGAAAAGTGGGATCTAGTGTGTTATCAGTGTTATCTGCAGACCTGCATCAGGTACATCAATTTCCAGTAGCTATGAGAAAGAAAACATTACTTTAAACAATTCAAATCTTGGTAGGTCATTAATTAAAATATACTTCCTGAAAAAAATTCAATTCAAAACTAGCAGTATGGCAACCCATATGATGGAAAAAACATCAAATTTTTGTTTGTTTTTGGTTCATTTGGGAATTTAGTCTATTACAACAAACTTTAATTCATGACTGATTTTTTGGTGTGGGGGGTGTTCTGAGCTGAGCAGACTGTGCTTTTACACCTGTGAAATAGCAGAGGCCACATACTGCATGTCTTAATTGATAAATGGACTATTTCAATGCAGGGATCTCTCTGGCTCAATTCTCAGTGGTTTCAAAGACCCATTTATTGCTTGTGAGCTTCAAAATATTATCTGATTTGTTTGTTTTAGTTTTTTTTTTTTATTATTCTTTGATTTAATGAAGTTGTTTAGCCCTTCAGAAGTCCTCCATTTCTGTGTTTGAGAATGAATATTAAGCCTGAAATCAGTTTGATTTGCCTGTGTTGTGTCAGGTGGACAGGAGGTATGTCATATTAGATAACTGCAGCACTCTGGTACAGTCGATTTGTAATGTAGAGTGCTTTAGAATATAAAGAAAAGTTTTATTTGGCTAGTAAAAAGTTACCTGTTGTACATGGTAGTATATTCTGTAATAAAATTAAATTTCTCAGTGAAAGTATTGCTGAAATGTAAAAGAATGTAAGGTTGAGGGAAGGCATGGCTCTTAGGTTTTAATGTATCAACGAATAAAGCATTACATAAATATCATGATGAGAAAATCAGAAAAATGAATTTCTAACAGATTAAGATGTTTGAATGTCTTGCAACAGCTTTGATTGAATCAAATATTTTTCATTCCAAATTCTCAATTTTAAAACAGCACACCTTAAAAATCTGGTCAGAATGGTAATGTCAGGACTGAGATCTATCAAACTGAAAGGCTCCAACAACATTTTCAAACCTTTCTCAATTGTCAATTTAAGTTAATTGAAAATGAAAGGTCTCGCTTTCAGGATTGGGCCATTTAAATAGAAGCCTGCTGCTTTCATTTTGTAGAAGGGCAATCTCCCTCCACATACGTGTTTTTAAAAGGTTCATTCATAATTCTCCCTTCACACTTCTATTGGAAATGACAGATTTCATTATTTTGAGTTCTTGAACTATTTTTCTGCAACTTGGGTGATGAATTGTATGAGATCTAGTTCATAACATGGCACGGCAACCCACAAGATTTAAAATTCTCAAGGCTCGATTTGTCTCTTTCTGGCATTCAGCTGGCACAGCCGAGGGAAGCTTCTGTGTGCATCTTCTGCCTCTTATAGAGCAGGAGGTTGGGATTTTTTTATTTAATACTGATCAAGGGAAAATCTCACACCCTTGCTCAGTAATTCACTAGAGGTATCCAGGCAACGAGGACATACATTACAGTCAGTGGTATACAAGGTGCTGTGAGAATTTTCCTTGCCTCCTATGTTTATCTGGGAATCCAACTGCAATAGACCTGTACAAACAGCACTGTTCCCACTGTCTATTTCTAACATGTAGTTTGTCTGTAGACTTCTGGGGGTTTTATTTATATTTTGCTCTCTGATGGAAAAGGATTTCTTGATGTGTATCTGTTCTTGCCTAAATAAAAGATTTCGGCTCAGGTGGGAGAGGGGGACAGAGACTCCATGAAATGACAAATACAGCGCAGCTTGCAGTTGATAGTGCATCTGTGGGAGTGTTGCAATGAGAATACTCTTTTTCAGGGTAATTTTTGTCTGAGATTGCTAGGCTTCACCAACCTGGCTTGGACTTGATGGAGACAGTAGCACTGTCACTAGTTACTTGCTAACCAAAATAGGCCTCCCTGGCAGAGAGTTATGGTGATTGAGTTTCCCTTTTTCTTTGTTACATAAAGATATTTTCACTAACTGCTGACGTGTATCAACAGTCAGCACAGAGTGGGGCCAGTTCATACTATCAGAGCTGGTCCAGATGGTTGAACATTTCTGAATACAATGACCCAGTTGATCATATATCTGGAGCACTTTTTGCACCTCTGCACCTACAGTTTGTTTGCTTGTTTCTTTCTTTCTTTGTAAATTGAAGACTGTGATGAGAAAGATGATTCTTATTGATGCCACATTTTTCAGAATCATGCCCCAAAGTGTCTTATGCCCTTCAGGATGGTAATATTTATTTCTTTTGCAAGGAAATGCCAGACTGACATTACGTTAGCTGACAAAATAGCATCAGTAGAGATCTAGACACTACTCAGAGACAGTAGAGAGAAAAGAGATGGTGACATGGTAACCATTGCACATTAATACTCAATTCCTGTTCTCTTTCAGTCCCTAACAGGTGTTAGCTTGTACCTGCTGTTGTAGTTACAAGGATAAAATTATTATTTGGGAAATGGATAGGATTTTGTACACCAAATTGTTGAACACTTCGACTGCTTACTGTTGCCTACTCCCAATTGCTAGACAACTTGAAAACAGTATTTTCTGCTGGACTGTTTGATAGGCATGCAGTGGCCCCATTAGGTAGGATAGAGATCCCATACATTGGCTGCATGGGGAGTCTTACATGGTTTCTGGGCAGTTACCCTTTCATTCATATTGACTCTTTTGTCCTCAGAAAAAAATGGAAGTAGGTTTTTTCTAACAAAGGAGAAAGCAATACAGAGCTTTTAGTGGTAGTTCTGATTTTCGTGCTAGGCACTATCTACATAATAGGTATGTATTATCCTTATGTAATACTTCTTGCCTTTTGGAAGAACAGTGATATTTCTGACTTTCATCTCCAAATGCGTAGCGTTTCCAAAAGATTTACATTTTTAAAGAGGCTGTAATGTCTTCCAACTCTCTTGTCTCTGGTGATTTTTTACAGTGTCTTACCCTATATTATTGCTTTTAACTTTCTTCTTTTTTTTTTTTTTTTTTCTTCTTTTTATCTGAATATCTGAGCTTCTGAAACTATATTAATATTGAACATGGAATTTTAGCCAGGATTTTAGGGAGATTTAGGGACAATGCTTTTTAATTTACTTCAGTTTTGAAGTGCCAGAACTTAGGCTGACATGAGTTTAAGGTAAAACTTTACATTTGATCATAGGAATATGAATAACTTTGGCTATGATAGTAAGAGGGAAAGAATGCCGAGAAAGACAGTTAGGTTTATTATTTATCTTGTTATAAATTTTTTGTGCCTAATTTCAGGCTTTTCTAGATAAGTTACGGCGATACAAACTAGTCCCTTCAAGGGTTTGGTTCTGACACCCAGTCTTGTACGGGAAAGTAGATCATTATATCAATGACAAAATATTGTCTTCAAAAACAAAAATAAAATTAAAAATTAAATAAAAGGAAGTTTTGTTTGGAATTTCCCCAAAAGAGCAAAAAGTAGCTTCAGGAGTAGCAGGAAGACGTTTAAGTTGAAAAAATGCAAAATTCATTAAGCTAGTTGCAGGTGTAATACATTAGGGCTGTGAATGGATTTTGTTTCTTTGTTTATTATGGCTTTTTAAATTAAAAGTGAATAAAGACAAAAAGAACATACCTCAAAAAAAAAAAAAGCTACTTTACAGGGTCCGTATGTCCTTAGTTTTCATTTAGAATTCAGACTAAAACCGAAGTAGCATGAACCAAAGCCACGGTGCTCTGGACTTTACCATCTGTAGTACATTTAAAAGCGTGTGTTCATTCTGTACTTCAGGGAATACAAGGCTGGTTTGAGCCTTTGGGTTAATTTAAGGCCCATTTTAGCTAGATTTTTCACATTTCCTTCAGATGCCTTTTTTTGTATGTAAGAGTTGAGAAGAAAACGTGCAAGTTCCCTGGCGCAGGTTGATGCATTTTGCTTCCATTTTCTGGCTTGACCGAAACAACCAAGGCAGTGTAAGGCATTAGCACCGCTTGCTTCTCCACTTAAGCTCTCATCCAGCCTAAAGGTGATTGTCCCTATAACAAAGGTGCCAGCATTAATACATATGCTGGGCCCCAGTGGAGATGGTTGCTTAAATGGCCAAATACAGGCAGAGGCATGTTGATCAAGTTCATGTTGAACTTGCACAGCTGAGGTCTGTGTGCGTGCGTGCCCTCCTGTGCTGGCACAGCTGAAAAGAAAGGTTAGTCAACAAAATACGTTTCTTTTCTTGCTAAAAAGAGTAGGCTGACTGGTAGGTATATAGTGGAAGGGGCATTTGCCTGCTCAAAAATTTGTGGAGGACAACTTATTTGTGTTTAAGTTGTTGTTGGTTGGAAGTAAATAGAAGAACAAGCAACTCTACTAATGTAATCTTTCTGGTATTAAATCTATAAAGATCTTTTAAATAACGGAGCAAAATTTGGAAACTTTCAATGTATGGGCTTATATTTTAAGGACAAGGAAATGTTAAGCAGTTTTTATTCTCTGGATGAGAAAGAGATTCAAATGTTAACATAAATTTTACTATGAGTTTTGTTAATGCAGAATTTAATAGCAAAGTTTTTATCTTATTTTAATCTAGTAGGTCAAGTAATTTATTTCCCAAGATGAATTTGAAGCGGAAAGAGGGCAGAAAATGAAAGACATTTTCAATGATAATTCCTAAGATTCTGTGGTTCCAGAGAGCATAAAGGACTATTCTGAAATTAAGATACCTGTATGAATTGCAAAAACCTTGGCAGGTAGAAAATGAGTGCAGCTTTGAATGGCCTGAAGAAAATATCTACGACACTGCAGCAAACGTATTAACACTTTATGGTCAGTGGTCTTACGCATCTTGTAGCTTTGAATTTGTAGGTCAGAGCTCTTGCTTTCTCTAAAAAGATCAGTCCAAGCAAACAAAGTTCTTGTTAAACCTTGGCTGTATAGTGAAGGTCATGAAGGAAAAACTCTCTTGGTACATAAGTATTTTATTGGCTGGACAAAGTGACACAGTTAAATAGTTGTAGGGAAGCTGCTGTATAGAACTTAACTGCTTATCAAACATTAAAATGCAGCATGCTCTTGGAAGTTCCTATGAAAACAGCTTCTTTTTCTGCCTTTTCTGGTAATTTAAGGAGATCAAAGTACTAGATTTATATTTTTCAGTTTAAGAGCTCTGCTCTACCTCAGACAAGTACAACTGGAAGCAGAAACTTCGGGAAACGGTTTAGAAATCTGGAAAATTGATTGTGTGGTGCATTCTCCTGGATTCATCTGCTCACCACAAGTGCAGCTTATAATGCTGAAAATTCAAAGATACTCCATTGCTCTTAGCTAGGTAAAGAATTCAACATGTCCTGTAATCCTTAAGGAGTCAAAAGATTTTTTTTCAGATATGAAGAAAAATCTATGGTTTGCTAGTGGCTCCTATTTGCAGAACTCCCTTTATTTCAACTGCTGTGCTTTCCCATTTACAGTTTGGAATTGGTTTGCCAAAGACCACAAACATCCTCATCTTTCCTTCTTTCTCTGTGTCCTGATCCTAAAATCACTGATTTCAGATTTCTACACCATTTTTGTTTGGATCCAGTGTTGACTTTTTGTGGTGACCCTGGCCCTAGAGTCTGTGTAATTATACTAAAGCTGCAAGAGGCGCTTGTGGGCGTACAGGGATATCATCGTGCTGGGAATGCTGGTAGTTACATATAGCGTATATCTTTACATTTTTAGATACAGAATTTGGGGTTATACAGATATTTTCTGTATCTGTGAATCATACAAATCTGAAAGTTGCTTGCCTTCTTTCTCTGATAAAAAACATGTAATGCTCTTATTAGTATGTGACATAGTTGGATTCCTGTTGAAAATCAATAACTTTCCCATAAAGCAAGTCTTACATCCTTTCTTAAATTCATTTAGAATCATTTTGTATGCCTCATTAGCCTTGTAATTTAAGAAAGAATAAAAGAAAAAGAAAACAAACCAGCCACCTAATATTAAACAGTGTATGTAATTTAATTTTTCCAACCAGGGGAGATGTTTATGACACTAAATATATCTGCTGGTCTATAAATACCTGTGTTTATAGTGGAACAGAACAGTGATTCTCAAACGGTGCTCTATCAGACGGTTAATGATAATACACAATGTGCTGTAGGTAGCATTATGTCACTGTTACCTTTCTTTTTTCTTGCATCTGCTACATTGCTTTCACGGAAACTAAACATACCAGATGAAATACATTCCTAAATATTCTGTAAAATCACCCATTAGAAAGAGATGGTCAATGTGAATAAATAGAGGAATTATTTTAAAGACGGACCCTATACTTAAGCACTGTGGACATTTAAAGCAAAAGGTGTTAAGTTCCTGAAAGGAAAGACACTTTACGGCGCAGAAGAATATTGTTGACTTCTATGTAAAACTCAGAGTGAGTATGTTTGGAGTACCTTGAGAAGATTATGGTGTGAGAAAGGGTCACTAGCTTTTATGCATATTCCTTGGAGTATTCTCATGGGAATTACACCAAATTAAAGAAATGGGATGGGGCTGATGATGACTTACAGAAAAAAACCCAAACAAAGATAGGCATTATTAAAATTTCGTATGTAATGAATGAGAGAAAAAATAAGAAATGCTTTGTTTATTAGTACAGTGACACCTACTTTATTGAGTGGTAAAATGTGTGGCAATGCCAAAGCAGATGCAGTTGTAGTAGATGTAGTTGTACGAAAAAAAATACAAAGAATTTAACAGCTGGTTCATTAAACAATTCTTTGCTTTTATAAAGGAGATGCACTTTATAAATTTGTACTTATATTTCTTTTCTACATGCAGTTAGGATTGAGAAATTTTGAATTGAGCAAACTTCTTGCATATTTAAACTTATCTTTTAAGAATAGTCTCCAACAAAATAAAGGCAAAACCAAGAAATGTTTCTATAGTTTGTATTTTGTGTGTGTGTTTTGGTTTTTTAAACAGATCATTAAATGATTGTTTAAATTTAAAATAAAATTTTTAGCAATTTTAATTTTTTGTGTAGTCTAGGTCTTGACCGACACATGTTTCAGTTTGTAGGAACTTTACTTGTAACACTTTGGAATGATGTTGTGAATGTGAGAACATTACTGCAGACTGTTTCTTGAATAGAACATTAAAGTTTAGTAGCTATGTTAAGAAACATTGTTGGTTGTAATGAAGGAAAGAATCCCATTCATTTTGAATTCCCTGAGCAATTTCTTCATGCCTCTTGATGCCTGTTGATTGCATCTTGTCTATTCTGTCTGTATTGTTACCTATGCCAAATTAATTAATTCTAGACTTTCTATGTGTAACACAAATACATACATCTTTATTTAAGCAAAATGGTTGATTTTTTAATGTCTATGAAGTTAAATCTTGACTTTTCCCACTATATATATTTCTCCCATTTTTAGTATAGCTGTGTGGCTCCATCAGAATTGCCTTGCTGTAACAGAATGAAAATAAGTGTGTGCAAGTTATTTATAGACATGAGTATTAGTAAGTAACAACAGTGTGTAGAGGTATTTTTTTTCCATAGAAGGGTGGATTGTATATGTCTTGTGCATGTATTTGGAAGCTTGTTTGGCTTTTTTTTCTCTTTATTTTTCTTTGTCTTTCAAGTAGCCCACAAGCTTTTGCTGAAGATGCAAGGAGAGCAGCTTCCAGGGTATTAAATGTGGTTTGGTAGTGGACAGTCACAGCATAAAAAAATGTGGCATACAGTATTCTTATTGCATTACTGTAGATTTCTACAAGTAAATTCTTTGGAGAGAGAGGGGGTTAATCTTGGAGGAAATTTATTCTTATTGTTGTAACTTATTCTTGAGTGAGGAGCAGGAATACTATTCAGTGTGTTAGGGCATATATTAGTCTGTACATCTCTAGGGCTGGACAGCTTGGCTTTAGGGCAGAAAGAGACATAGCTGAACTAAAACAGATGAAAGTCAAGATGAGGAATTTGGTGAAGATGCATATAGAGAGATTGTAAAGCTCTGCTCTCCCTCCTGCCTCAGGTTTGTAAGGGATGGAATGAAGTGACTGACCTCCAGTAGCTGGAGTGGTTGTGGCCGAGAAGATCACAGTTCTGACATCAGTCACAGGAGCTAATGGACATGGTTAGACTTCCAGGTGGAACTATCTTTGAAAAGGGACAAGGTCTGCAAAAATTTCCATTGCTGGGTCTGGGATTCTGAGTAATCTGTTGTCCACAAAGCCCTTGGAGAAAAAAAAAGAAAAAACACACTCTGGCTGTGTGGCAAAGGAATTCTTATATACAGAGAATGCTTTGGGAATCAGCAAGCAGAGGAGAAAAACTGGATTGATGCTGAAACTATGAAATGTGGAATCAGCTGAGGAGTACAGAGAAGGGGTAAAGAAAGAGGTGCTTGCTTTAGGCACATCTTAGGCTGCATTGTTGTAAGCCAAGAGGAAACACAGAACTTGAAAATCAGGGGTGAAGAGAAGGAGGTATGTTTGTAGGTGTTAAAGTATCTAAAAATAAGCTGGTGTGGTGGTTAGGATTATAGATGAGTGACGACCTCAGGTTCAGGGCTTAGGCAGTATTAATGTGATGATCTGGGAGAGAAGATGGAGGGCTCGGAAAAGCCTGGTAGGAGTCCACATGGGAAAAATTCTCTGCTTAGACAAAACCAAATATTGAGTCAAGAAAAATGTGCAAAAATAGTAGCAATAAATTTATGTTACAAAGACAGTGGGAGAGTTGAAGAATTAGAGAGAAATGTGTATTACAAGGCATGTATACGTTTACCTGTTGGAGGCTAATTTTTAATATATTGCAGTTTGTCAAATTCTTTAATGTCTCATTCTACACCAAGTGCACTCTTATGGAATCACTTTGGCTTTAACCTGATAAGAAAAAGGTAAGCCAAATGCAAGACTTGAACAGTCACCACGAAATGCTGGCAATTTTTCATTTCAGACTAATTTTTGAAAAGCTCAAGCTGAAGAAGTGAAAAATACTTGATCAATAACATTTCCAGTTTGCAGATGAATAAAGAATTCTAAGTACAACTTTTTAACAAAATGAAACTATTTTAATAGTCACAGAGATGCCAGAACATCAGCATCAATATACTATTACTAGTACATCACTGCTGTCATGTGGCATGTGTGAATATTTGCATCAGTTCTGCACAGTCTGTTGTGGACCGGTCTGCTGACCAAACTGAAGTTAATTAAGTTACACCAATTTAAAAATTACTGTGATGTAAGGTAAAACGAGTTCCATCATTTTCATTTAACATGTTTTCATTGTGTGACAGTAATTTTTAAATTCAGTGCTAACTCCCTTTGCGTGTTACTTGATTGAAGCAATTTTATGGGCTTGCCTAGCTTGTACCTTAACAATGGAACAGTATGGATACAGACAATTGCTTGCTCTTGACTGCAGAAAGTACTTAAAGCCACCATTATATGACAAAGTATTTTCTACAGTAGAGAATCTTAATTGATTCTTTGCTCAGTCCTTTTGACTCACTGGTTCACATGCAGTGGCTTAATTCCAGCATGTATAAATACCTGCTAGATAAATGCTTAACTTTTGGTGTTGTCCACATATGTGTTTGAAAGAAAAGCTTTGTAATTCAGTCCTATGAGTTACAGGTATTACAGTTTACGGGGAAGCTACTATACTGCATTCTATACAAAGCTGTTAAAGCCATATCAAGAGAAGAAAAATAATGCATAGACTTGGAAATTAGTAAAGCTATTGGTAGGTCATAGAAAAAATACAATAAATTTTGAAACAAAGATAAATTTGTTCTAAGAATTCTTTCAGCTGCAAGATCCTCTGCAGTGCCATCCTCTGTGCTAAGGTATAGATAACATAAACCTAAATGTTTTTCATGCCTTCCTGGTCATTCAAACTGTTAAATGGCTGAGAGAAAACTCAGATGAACAAAAAGGATTTCTAGGTGTTGCTATTACAGCAAATAGTTACTATTTATAGTAATTATAGCTTAGCAGCAGTAATTCCACTAAATGTGCAATGGTCTGTGTCCCCATTTATTTGAACTATAAAACTTCACCTGTTTGTATTTCATCTGGAAATCACTTAAAATCAAGTGTATTTTAGCCAAATAAGAAATTAACATTGACACTCTGATGTGCATGGAAGGAAGTCTTGTTTTTATTAACACTTTCTCATTTGGCAACAAAAGAAGCAATAGCACCTGCCCGTAGTTCAGGTTTACTTGATGCAGCAAAATAACTTCGCAGACCTTGTGAGAATGGGGCCCATAGGATTGGTTGTGGTCCACTTTCTCATTTGTGGTTTTTTTCTTTTTCATTTTGTTTGAGATTGAATTTGAGAGAGAGCTTTGTTCCGGACAGTAGTTTATGGCAGTGGGCTGAAGAGATGAGATTTCACTGAATCATAGAACGAATACACAAAGAGAAAATATGTGAAAATTGAAATGACAAGGTAGAGTAGCTTGGTTGGTGAGGTAGATAAAAATAACTAGGTTCTCAGGGAAATGAGGTGGGGATTTTTTTTTTTCCTGAACTAGATTTACTTTGAACAAGAGCAGTTGAGATGGAAAACCTAGACACCATAGAAACTTGATAGAAACAACAACAAAAAAACCCACACTGCTTTTTCTTGTAACTTTGTGTTTTACTATCTGTGTGATCCCAAAGAAAGAAAACTAGAGTCCATCTTCTGTCAATGTAATTCATCTAAAGGACTCATAAATAGATTTGATTAGAGTGGATTTATTTTTCCTTTATTTACTATGCAATGCTGCTGTCAGAGCACCCTGAGATTTTGAAATACACAGGAAAATCTGTGTTCTGCTAGTAGTTTTTCTGTTTTGTTTTAAAAGCTTGAATAATAGTATATTTATTTTACTTCCTTTAGAAACACTTGGGCAAGTTGTGACTGATCTAAGATGTGGGAAATAGACCTTTGTGAATAGAATTGTGAAGTCGGCTTGTTGCCATCATGCTGCAGTACTGCAAAAAGATGTGCTGGTTGGAATTCAAAAAGCCTGGAATGCTAAACAGCTATCCCATCCTCTCTCATGTGGCTGTAAGAGAGAGAATTATTTTGCTTTTGATTAATAAGTAGCTAATTTTAGAAAAATTTCCTTTAACTGTTTTAAGAAAGCTCCTAGAGAAAGCAGCCTTCACTAGCCTTGGTGGCACACATGGGAATTCCTTGCACCCTAGGAATGTGGAGCTTTGTAGTGAGAGGAACAAGCCAGGGCTAAGCCCTAAGCGGGACAGCATTTCCAACTTTTTATGTTCTTGATTTTAGTACCTGAAAAAAAAAAAACTTCCAATGCAGTCAAATCTCATTGACTATGAACGTGCAAGGACTGTAACATATTTGTCAGTTTTTGCCAATTTGCTGAGCTTTTCTGCAGAAATGTGGACTCTCATATTTGTTTTTTTTTGCTTTTCAATTTCTGTTACTTCCACTAGATTTCCATGGAGTATTGCTTGCAGCTACTCTGGATAATTATTTTCAGTCTACCAAAATTATCAGTCTGGCACAAAATAGCCACTTTCTCATCCAAGCACTTTCAGCTACCAATTACTTCACCAGTGAGGAATGCTTGTGTAATGTGACTGCATGGAGCTCTTACTTCTCCTGCATCAAATGGTGACAATTTACACTGTAGTTTCACTCTTCTGTTTTGCTGCTGGATAGTCTTATGCTGTTAGTTGCCTTAATTGAGAAGTATTTATAGAGCTATACAAAAATACATCATGGGACAGTTCAAAATCCAGCAATTTAATTTGCTGACTTCTAACTTACCCTATATCTGAGGTTCAGAGCGGACCCCAAATTGATGTGCACCATTGCTGTGTTTTTTCATATATTACTGTGATGATTGTTGGCCTTACAAGGCTGAATGCCATTTGCTACCATAGTTAAAATGTAGCCTTTGCTCTAGGATCTTTAACACTTGCTAAAGTATGATCACAAAAGTTAATATTTCTACTGAAGACCTGACTTAGACAGCCCTCACTGTTCTTTATTTGCCAAAATAAATTGTCCTCATTTTCCACAAGTAGAATTTTCTGTCAAAAGATCCTAACATGATTTCAAACTCATGTTGGATTTTGAAAATCAATTTACTCCATTCTCTTTTATTTTGTCAGGGTGACAATTTGCAAAGGAGGAAGAACTTTTCACTTTTTGAAAGTACTTTAATTTGTTGTTGTTTTTGCAACATTCCACACTTTTTTTTTTTTTTAAATGTGTGTGTAAAACTAATTATCTTTGAAACCTTTGAAAGTTCTAGTGCCTCTGTTGGGAAACTTAACAGCTGGATGTTTGGAGGTGTATAAGAAGAGGGTAATACATGGACTTGACAAACAATACACTATAATTGAGACCTACAATATCTGATGTCTCTATAATAGATAAGCCAAACAGTGAAATAATGTAAAATGAGGTTTTTTATTTGATGATGACATTTTACCAATCTTGTTCCCCCTCCACTTTTTGCTGCCACCTGCTGAGGTGGGTTTTTGTTTGATGTTCATACCTGACCAAATGGAACTTGGCTGTAAGTGACTCCTTTGAGTCCTCTGGGGACATCTGGTTATTTGTTAAACAACTAACTGGCACTGCCAAGTTCCTTCCTTAAAAACAATGGAGTTAATTAGTCACCACAGCTAGAGCAAGAGCGTGATGAGACATACTTGATATGAGTGAGAAGAAGGACTGTCCTACAAGACAGAGAAGTTGACTACAGTAATACTTTCGCTAATTTCATATTTTCATTCTTACACAATATAAACACCATAGTTACAAATAGCTCTGGCTCTTTCTCTAAGTCTTCTTGCCTTCCTGGTCATTTGAACTGTTAAATGGCTGAGAGAAAACTCAGATATGCGCAAAGGATTTCTAGGTATTGCTGTTGCAGCAAATAATTACTATTTACAATAATCATAGTTTAGCCACAGTCATTTATTTGAATGATAAAATTTCAGCTGTTTGTATTTCATCTGGAAATAATTTAAAATCAAGAAGTGTATTTTAGGCAAATTAGCAATTAACATTGACACTCTGATGTGCTGGAAGGAGGTCTTGTTTTTATTAACACTTTCTCATTTGGCAGCAAAAGAAGTGATAGCATGTTCTTGGGTTTACTCAAAGAAGCAAAGGAGAACACTGCTGCAGTTGAGGTTGCACTGAGGAGGCTGAAAGTAACTGCCATGTTAGTTTCAAACACAGCAGGTAGAATCATTGGGAGGTACTGGTAAGGAACCATGACAGTGCTGGTAAACCTACTCTTGATTTAATCACAAATAGCAGGTAATAAGTTAGACCAGAATGGTATTTTCAACTGCATATTAACTATTTTTTATGAAGTATCTTCTGTTGTGTGTCACAGTTAAAGCTTCTGAAAGTAGAATGTTCCTCCTTGGTTCAGTGGCAAGCCTGTCCAATATCTTAACCTAATTTTCTATGTATATATATACATATGTATAGATTCATGTATATACGTATATTTTATGAGGCGAATATATGTATTATATTACATATTTCATAAGTATTGTCACATTTTAGTAGTATTTGAAATGTGGTGGTCATTGGTCAATAGTGAAGGAAGATGCAGCCCTTTCCCACAAACCCTTGATGAATGTCTTTGACTAATTTGAGAAATGAAGTTGTTTTCTACAGTTAGCTGGTCTTTATTCTTATCAAAACTGTGGGGCTTTCCAATGTCAGGACACTTGTTGGGTGGATACTTCTCAGAAAAATAGAGGACTTATCAATGTTTGCTTAGGATCTATTGCATTCTCAGCCATAAAAGTAGCTATGCTGTCTATAGCACTCATAAATTTTCACCTAGTCAAGGCTACTGTCACTTTCGTCATACAAGGTTGTGTTTTAAAAAATGAGCATAAATGTTTTTCATTTAAAATAAGTATAAAGTAATTACAATCTCAAAATACCTAACTTCTTCACTGCTGGTTATGAAGAGTGATACCATAATTCAGTTCGCAAAATCATCTGATTGCTTATTAGCCCTGCTACTAAAATTTCTTTACCCTTACAAGGCAAGTATATTCTTAGGCACGGTCTCACCAGAGGGCACTGTTACACACATTCTTACAGATCATTTTTTGCTGGTGAAAATAATTTCTGGTCCTGCAAAAAATGGCATGTCAATGTTATATTTGGGTGCACATTTTTCATAGGAGAGCTCTTGATAATAAAGTAGTTTGAACTGGTTTAGTCTCTTTAACTAGTTAAACTATATTTTTCCTATTGAGAAATGCTTGCTACGTCCAAAGATAAAATTTTTGAAGAGCGTCCATCTTTATGTGTGTGAATTAACCACATTGTTTCAAACTCAATGCAGTTTATAAAAAAACTGATTCTAAACATTCCTGAATCTTTAGATTTACACTGAAACAGTAGCAGAAGGGCAAAGACATTTGTCTTGCTTCTATGGATTTTTTGTTAAAGAGGATGGGAAGGTAATATCAAGTAAAACCAGTAATTCAGCTTTAGATAATTGTTATATTTGGTCTTTATTAATAAAAAGCATCTAATCAGGCAATATGGTTATACTGAGGATTTCTGCATCTACGCAGTTACACGAATTTGTATTTCTACTAGATGAATGAAAACGAGAAAGCTAAATAGTAAAGATTATGCTTCAGGCTATATGGCTGTAATTTGTTGTGGAAATAGTCTAGTTTTGCCAGATTTCTTAGGAAAATTTTACTCAAATTTATTTTCTTCCTGATTTTGTGCCACCTGAATTTTTATTTATATTTTTAATAGGAAAAGATATTTCAAGTTCTCTAGGATCTGTTTGGGCTTTTGCACCTATATTTTTACTTCACTTTGCTTTAGTATTTCCCAAACCACACCAAAACACCGAAGTTAAATAATATACACAATTTAAAAAGAAATCTTCTACAGCAAATGAATACTGACATTTCTTATTGATCAGCTACATTTCTACTGAATGTGCTCCAGCATCTGTTGCTTGTGAGCTTCCGTGGCTGTTTGATCATAGAGCAGATTTTTTTATTTTAGGTGAGTCCACTATCACTGGTCTGTCTGTCAGTGGCTGCAGTGAGCGAGCTGCCATTGAGAGCCCATGGTGGCTGAGGGTCCTTTGGGGTGACCAGCAGTGAGGTGATTTCCTGTGGTGGCATGGCAGCCCTCTGAAGGGCAGCAGGAGGTAGGGAACCAGGATTTTTCTTGCTCTATTTTAAATGGTTTTGGTCTCAGCTGTTCAACATTGCCCCATTAAGTTCTTGCACATAGTGCTGGTGAAGTTGGCTTTACTTTCATGCTGTTCACAAGTAGGAAGGTATTTGAAGATATTATTATTTCAGCTATCTTGTGACAGTTTGTATCTACTAATCTGTCTCACTAGTCTGTCACCCTATATCAAAGGCCCATGGAAAATGGTAAAAACTATGACATTTTGAAAATTATTTTTTATTTATTTCTAAAAAGGATTGCAGATGAAATCTGTGGAACTACAGTCTGGGCTCAGTGAAAAAGAAAATCTGAAAAAAAAAAATTTTCGCAGCAAGAGCGCGCACTGCATAAGAATCACTGGGTGCAAGGATAGAGATGTGTTATTGACATAGGTGTGCCTCAGTGAATGTCCTCATGGTGTGTACTCCATGTGTCCAGGTCTCTGATTGCCTTGCCTTGGGAGAACAAGCAAAAACCATGGCTCTTCTCCTGCCAACAGGGTTAATGAGAGGGAAGCAAGGCTGCCGGTGCCCTTCCAGACCTCATCCCAATGCAGTACGTAGTAAAGCTGGGATATGTCAGGCTCAGGACCTTTCAGTGCTTTCTGGTTGTGGTTTTAGACATTGTCACAGTATAGTTAATGTTCCAAGAAGCCTTTGGCAAATTTCCACCAAAAAAACATGTAAGGAAACAAAGCTGCCATGAGTTAAGATGGAAGATTTTTCCTGGATTAATGATTGTTTAATAGAAAACAAAGGGCAGGGTTAGGATTAGGCTTGAAGTTAGCTTTTGTACTGAAAGGAAATTGCTAATGAAGTCACACATAGATTTGTCCAGACCGACAGATATTCCTAGGACTTCTGTTGTTTAATGCATCCATGAGGACTTACTGAAAGGAGTTGATTAACGAGGTTGCAAAGTCATTACTGCAGACCCACTACTGCAGAGCACATCTAACACATACCCACATCTTAGGTATTGGAAAACCACTTAAAAAGTTGAAAGAGAGGTTGGAAAGATACACCTCACTTTAGTGTCAGTCAAGATGGCAGCCATCACAGTGATACTGGATAGGATTTTTTGTAATTATTTCAATTCTTTGGAATTGAACAGATGCTTTAGCTCTTTTCTCCACAAACTGTGCACTGGAAATCCTGGTAAAGCAGACGTGTTAAAACAGCCAAAAAACACTGCGTTCATGGGACTTCTAAGCGTGTCTCTTCCATTAAGTATTTTGTAATTTCTGCTGAATTTTCTGCAAGCTTCTTTGATTATACTTAGTGCAACCTTGATGCAGCGTGCTTGCTGTATCAGTGAGATTTGCTAAAATAAGTCACACATGAATTGTAGGCCATTATCTATCATTAACTCATCTAGAATTCATGGCAAAGTGCTTAATGTGTTTTCTCAGTTGTTACTGGCTATGTAGCTGTAGTATATCAGAATATGGCTGATAGTAAAGTCATATGGAGTTTAGATATATGGAAACCAGTTTTGGGGGAAGAATGGTTTTAATTAATAGCTGGTAATATTTAGAATTATTTAAGTTAATTCAGTTAGTTTAGAGATATTTAAATTAGAATTTATAATGTATTTATTTCTTGCAAATACAAACTCTTATCATACCAGTCTAGAGAACATATAGGACTAGGGCCAGATTTTCATGGATCAAAAATTGCAATTAGATGTCTATTAAAATACATTCTGCCTGTTTTATGTTGTGTGTGCAAGCCGATCATCTTGTCTGTCAGCATCTTGTCTGGGCGTGTGTGTGTGTGTGTAGGAGGAAATTTTGGTTTGGAGAAGTTGCTGCATTAGATACCTGCTCTTATTCAGCCTCTTCTGAATGCCAGCAATGCTGTTCTTCCTTCTCTTTTTTATTCTTTCAATTGAGGATATTTTTCATCTTGCTCGTTCCCAGCAGGGTGAGGCCAGCCATTATCAAGAACCATGGGTTCTTTAACTGCATATTTGCATCTTAAGGTGCCTGAATACTTTTGAAAAGTCTCCACAACCCCTTTTTGTGAGGATATTTGATCTGCTGATTTGTGTTTTGTTGATACTTCTTATTTTAGTTTGTCCACTCATATTTTGTTGAGAAGATGAGCTGCAAGAAGTCCTGTGTGTACACCTTCCACAGTCTTTGCATACCACCTTTAGTGTTTAGAACTGGTGGGGGCATAATGTTCTGTGAAAGGTACACTGGCAGAGTGGTATATCTCAGTGTTTCTTCTCATTTCTGTTTGTTTCATGTAATCTCATCATCTCATCTCATCTCAGTTAATTTTCTGAAGACTAGATACTGCTTCACCCAATGTTTTCTATACCATGTCTTCTAATAATTAAAAGACTGTTTCCACTAAAATTATTGGGAGCCTATAAACAAATTTGTAGATATTTTTGTGGCATAAAACAATTGCAGAGTTTCCTTTTTATGGCTTAACCCCCCTGAAAATATAATTTTCTTGGTCTGACTAAAATTTTATTATGTTTTATCAGACTTGCATTCCAGCTGTCATCTGAAGATTGTCCTCAGACTTTGTGAGCTCCTATTTCTAGACTTATATTTATTTGTGGGTTCAAATTTGTCTTTTCTAATTCAGCTTTTTACTATGAGTACTGGGTAGCTTTCTTCATCAGCTTGTTTGAAAAAATTGTCCTGAATGATACATATTTTTTTAAGACTAAAGGAGTTGTGTCCTTTGTCCTTAGTATTGTCTGGAAGATAGTACATGTTGCTATTGTTTGAGTTGTAGTGCTGCTTTGTAATAATTTGCACATTTTCTGTGTGGATTTAGTTACTGAATGGTATACCTTATGACTACATTCAGTTAAATATTGCAAGTTTATTGTGTGATCATATCTGTTTAGCTTAATGTAGATATGTTGGAAAATCAAGAAAAGTGGCTTGATTTTCCAACCTGCTAATGTTTTTCAAAGAATTAATACCATTTTCTTTTACATATTTCTGATGAACAATGGTTTCAGCAATATACTTGTCAGAGTGAGAGGTAAAAGTCTGTGTTCATTAACTCAGGAAAATAAAAGCTTAGTAAGACTGTAAAGAGTAAGGAATAAGAGGATTGACATGAAAGGGTAGCAGAATGAAAAATTTCAGGGACTTGAGTGACTTGTAAGGTGAGGCATGATTAATCTCATACAGAGATTGTAAAAAAGCTTTTTAATCATTCTGCTCCTCAGTGGTCACAAGTTTCCAAAAAGAAAAAAGGTTAATCTTGTTGGCTGGTTGGGCAGGTGGAAGGCACTGTACTGCAGCTCTGGACCTAAAATGCTATTGAGTAGAGGAGAGGAAATGAATTTGAAGAAATGGATGTAAATGGGAACCTGGTTTTGGTGTTGCATTTAACTATTGTTAGAGATAGAAAATTTCTAATTTGCTAATGTTTTAAAGAACCTTTTTAAAGTTTAATTAACAATTTTTCATAATTAACTAATATTTTCTTCATTTTGACAACTAGCTTGATCCGTAGTTTTTAATTTTTCACTGTCATTGTTTTGTAGATGATTTTGTATGCATTAATCAAAATTTTGACTTAGCCTAGTAGCTACCATTCTTATCAAGTCTTTTTGATGATGTTTCTGTAATGACTAAAGAATTAATATGGATGTTTACAAAATTATGGAAGTTTTCTTAGAATTTCCACTTTTAAACCTGCTATAAAATGCATATGCTGCAACTTCTAACTTATCAGCACATTTCCTTAAAGATAATGGGATTGCATTGAAACAGGACCCTATCTAAATATGTGCATATTTAGATATGTGCATTTGCATAACCTTTTAACTCCCTATATACACAAA
Organism: Onychostruthus taczanowskii; assembly: GCF_017590055.1. Lineage (NCBI taxonomy): Eukaryota > Metazoa > Chordata > Aves > Passeriformes > Passeridae > Onychostruthus > Onychostruthus taczanowskii. The sequence continues at coordinate 11,748,678 of NW_024501459.1, forward strand.
AGCATTGTCTCCCTCTCTCTTACTATATGTATATATATATATATATATATATTTGTTGAAAATAAAGCTTTAATGTAAATTTGTAGACATTAATTTTTCTTTAGATTTTGGTAATTTACAGTGCCCAGATAAATTTATATTGATTTTCATTCCAGAAACTAAAATTGTAACAATTAATGTGACTATATTTGCTTGTCCAAGACCTCAGTGCCAGGTTTTGCTATTAAGATTAGGTAAAGTACATGTTGGCTACATTTTAACCGTGAGTTTTTAGAATAGGTTAAACATGTAGGCAAACAAGCCACAGTATATATAGGGAGTGTAGGGGTTTTTTAAAAGGTCATCTGTGTAAGTTCAGCTACAAATAACTTTTTTGTTACCAGTCGTCTTGTTGCTATTATATATGTTATGAAAATTCTATTGAAATATATTAAAAATGTTTTCATGTTTTTTATGGCTGGATAATTCAGACCACATTATAGACACTGTTTTGTGATTTATTTTTAGCTTCTTTATTCAGAAATGTCTTCTAAATTTAGGGAGGCATAAAGTTGACTAAAAGCTACATATGTTTTTCCAACCCTCTTCCAACTGCCTGACTTTGTCAAGAGTGTAAAATTATGTAGCAGAGAATAAAATATGGATTAAGCAAGATTCAATCATCCTGAAAGAGGCACTGCTTTGTTTTGTGTTTTGGTTTACTACCATTATTTTTTCTTCTTTTTTTTTTTTTCCCTCCTCTATGTGTCCATATTTTGTTTCCCCCTGCTTTTAAGCAAAATTATGTGATTTATCATAGTACTTTACTTTGGATCCTAGCTCACTGAAATAATTCAACACATAGCTCTTTTTTATTGTGCTTTTATTTCAGCAAGCTGAGTTTTTGCACAATGGCATAGTGTTTGGACACATGGAAATTCAAATGAAAAGGAGGACGTTTACCTGAGTAGTTTTTGACCAACTTTTCTAAGTAGAGCATGCTATTTTTAGAATTTTGGCAATCTATATACATTTTCCATATATATTGGATGCACTTGCTTGTGCAAGCACAACCTGTTGTATGTTTTGCTTGCAATATTAATGCAGCATATCACGTTATCTGAGTCACATCACTTATATGTTCTGAGTAGTTGCTACTTTACAGCCAGCCTTCCACATTTATGCATCTCATTCCAGTTTAAAAGATGACAGATACCCAGAGCTCAGTGTAGAGAAACAAACCCCTGCTGAAATCTGCAGTAAAACCAATCTAATAAAAGGCTAACCAAAAGAGTGAATATCTCTAGAAAAGTCTAAAGATGGAGAGACCACGAGAAGAACAAGCAATGCATCAGATTTTAGATTGACATAGAAAGAGTTGTAGAACTAATCACTAATCACTAATCAAGGTATGTTTTAGTTACTACAACTTTAATTTGACTGGTTGTTAAGTATTTTGGAGAGAGAGAAGTCTGATTTGCCATCAGATTCACAAACATGTAGTTAGTTTTTAAATACTTTTGTTACCACTGAGCATATGTCTACAGTCTAATAACAAATACCACCAATAGCCACCAAATACCGTTTGATCTTTCCAGCTAATTTGGACAGTATACTCAAAGGCTAAGAACATATTCACATGTTTTAGCACAACATCAGTGCATCCATGCAAATTTTTCGTTGTATCTGACTCACATGCAAGTAGATTTAGGATGAATTTGCAAAGCTTTCTTTTTTCCCTTAAAACTGATTTGCCTTTCTGTGAGGGTGGTTGTTTTTTTGGGTTTTTTTGGTTTTTTTTTCTTTTTTTTTTTTTTTTTTTTTTTTTTTTTTCTTTTGCACAGCTCATGTGAAGCAGGCTTTAAAACATTGAGTGTAAGTCTGAGAGTAATAATAACCATGGATCTGAGGCAGAGGAGAATTAGTAGCAGTTCCAGGTATCAGTGGGTGCGAAGGTCTCTGTCATTAAGGACCACACTAAATAAACATGCTGGAATATGATTGCTTTATTGCTCTTTGCTCATTTTATGTCATTTTATTGCCCTACTAATGACTATAGAATTAGGTGTGTAAGGGAGGTCTGAAAATGTAGAACTAAAAGAGGTACACAGACAATTGTGTGCTTCCTGTAGAGATTCCAACTTCTTATCATGCATGATGATGAATTTACCTTGCACAGATGAATGAGGGTCGGGAGAGAGGCAGAGAGGTACCTCGGTACGGATCCATTTCTAGTCTTCATCCTCCCTTTAGTACCCCTAATGATTTCTGTGTGCCTTTTTAGTGATCCCAGTGGGAGAGGCTGTGTCATTTCAAGCAGTGGGGCTTTTTCCTCCACTATTAGCCAAATGGTATATTCCTGATCCAGGAGCTAGATGTGAAAATAGGCAGATAAGAATTAATTTTATAGATGTTTAACTGTTGAATAAAATAGTTTAATTTATGATAATGCCAGAATCAATCTAGTATGCTGGTGTAACAGTATCACTTCTGAGGACAGAAAGTACTGATGGGCTAATAATTTTACTGCTTTCTATTTTGCATGCACTGCAGTTTACAAAATCAATAAAGAATGTAGTACCTCAGCAGACTTACAATTTAGACTGTAAGAATCTCTGTTCTTGACTAAAGTCCTGTTCTATCTAAATAAGGGGAGTTAGTTTTACCCCTGGTGTTTAGAAGTGATTTTCTGTGTTGTCACTTTCTTCCAAGGGAAAGTAGGATGAATTACCCAAAAGATTTCAAGTAATGTAAAAGGCAAAAGAATGCTGCTGAAGCAGGCGGATATTTTTGAAATACGAAAATCTAAAAATTACATGCTTTTATTTGGATCTTAAGAGCATGAAGTTGTATTTGAGGTGAAGAAGGCAAATTGTCTTTCGAAACTTTATGAGTGACCAGTGTATATTTTGTTTGGATTTAAGAGTTGCTCATAAATGCAAAGACTACACACACATAAGAATGTATAGAATTAATACGCAACACTGAAATAAATAATATATATAAAGTAATAAATTGGTACTGCCTGCCTAGCTAAAGCTTAGCATTTAAAAGTGCAGCTCACCCACCCAAGAAAAGTCAGCAAGTCTGCAAGTGTTGTAAAGTAGTTCTCAAGGTTACTGCAAACTGTCCCTTTGTTTCTTTCTTGCCTTCGTCCTTTTTGAAATGCTGTGGACATAGTCAAATTAAAATTGTTTTTCTTTCAGGCTTTTCTACTACAAATCCTGTTTTACTATGTAGTTTACCCACTTTACCTAAACATTAGTCATCCAAAGAGCAGGAGATCTTTTATTCATATGCTTCTATGTCAAGAGAACCACGGTCTTAAAGACCATTTTGTCTTCTATTCGCTATATGTAATCCTTCCAGATAGTATTTCAAGACATTGTATAAATTCTATGCTTTTTTACTCTACAAGTGGAAGAAAATCAGGCATCAGTGTTGTCTGATGACTTAAACATTTTCTTTAATCTTCAGAAATGCCTTTATACCTTGAATGAAAGCACTGTATTCTCAACCTTTATAAGACAAATAAGAATTTTATTTAGGAGCATAGTTGGTTTGCATTGCAGGTAGCTTAGCATTTATTTTACTCTTATTGGCTGCAGGTATTACCTAGAAATGAGGATGGAAACACAGCCTAGGAAATCAACCTTTCCTCATCTTTGTATGAAGAACTGAAGTGTCTGTGATTTGTTGTTTTATTTTTTGAATGTAAGTAAAGTTTTGCTGCATGCTTCACTAACATTCTTTCTCTAGAAAGCAAGAAAGGCTGACCTATTTCAACATGCCTCTCACTCAGAAACTGGTGGCTGTTAGAGATAAATCAATTGTAAAGATCTTGTGTTATGAATTTGGAGAAACTGGTGGTAAATTGGTGGAAGATATGCATACCCCAAAAACTTTTGCTGAATGGTATTGTTTTTGTCCATCCAAGGCTGTGTGTGCTTTTTCCTCATCAGGCAATTGTTCCCTCATCATATCTTAGTAGCTTCTCCAGTTGAGATTTTCCAATATGCTTCGGGGAAAAGTTGGAAGACCTGTGAGCCACTAGTTACTTCTTTCTTTTTCTTAATTGGTGTGCTTTAGTCAGCTAATTAAGGACTTTACAACTCCAACATGTATTGACCATGAAGACCTTTTACTTGAAAGCTGAAGATTTTTTCTATTGATTTCATTAGACTTTGAATGATCAGAGATTCTTCAGTTCTGAGCCTTAAATGTACATCACTTGAAAAAAAAAAAATTCTTCCCCCTTTCCACTTGTTAAGTGAATTCTACCTTGAGTGTTTTCCTCTGTCCCCCAATGAGCTCCATGATTCTTGTTCCTTTTTACTCAGCAGCCACTTGTGTTTTGAATTCAGTCCCACTTTGATCATAATGATTATTTTTTTTCAATTTTTTCATGTTTAATAACACTACTTTTGCTCAATTTGTGCAAACATCTTTTGGAGTTGTTACAATTTGATTTTCTGTCAGAGATACTTCCAAAGAAGAGAAAATGATAGGCAGAGGAAATGATGTTGGTATATATCTTATTTGCAATTCTAATAGCAGCTTTGTGAATTTGAACACATTAGTAAAGAGCACTTCATTCAAGTGCATATTACCACAGAACTTGCTAAACAGGCCTAAGAATAATGCTATTCCAATCTGGGCAAATTAGATGGATATAATATAATTTACAGCTGTTGTTAATTATGCATCAGTTTAATCACAGCATAATTCTGTTAATTGCTTTTCACAATGAGGTTAACTTTCTGTTATTTATATTTCTTTAAATTTTAATTAGAATAATACACTTGATATTTTTCACTGGCCACTTTATCAAAAATAGTCATGATGCAAATGTTCAGCACAATAAGACTAGAAAAGATCTCCCGAGTCACCAATTTGGCTGACATCACCAACCCATGTAATATGTTTCATAAATTTCTTTCCATGTCTTAAAACCAGTTAGGTTCCTCGCCTCTGCTGTCCAAATGGAGGAATTTTGTTGAAGTGCCATAACCCTGACATGTTTAGAAGCTTTCCACTTTCCAGCCTCAAATTTATGCCTTTGTTCTTGTGGCAGAATTGTTTTATTGTCTAAATAAGTTTTTCCCCTATGTAGCTTACAGTGCATGATTTATTTGTAGAATAAACTCCCTCTCACTTTTCACTTTCCTGAGATGAGCAAACCAACTCCTTTTAGTCTCCTTCAGTAAGATCTACATTCTCTTGCCCTGAACATGGCTGGCAAGCCATTAATGCTCCTTAATTCCAGCTGTAATGGCAGCTTTTAACTCTGCTGCTCACATAGATGGAAGTAGAAATGCCATTCATTGTCAGACAAATGACAGATAGCAGGAGGTGTAGATGAATTCTGCTGGCTGTAGGAAATGAGTCCAGAAGTGATTGGCTAGCTTCTTATTCTGGCTAAATTAACAGATATGACAGTGTCTTAATTAGAGCTGTTTGAGACAGCTAAGTACATTTTTTTCAAACCAAGTCCATCATAGTAATTTTATTTATGTATACATCTGAAAAATAGGGAGTCCTATTAATGCTAGTATCCTGGGCAGGATAGAAAGCTGTTGTGATTCTTAGGAATAGAAATTTCATTGAGAATTGTGATTCTGAGAAACAACTGGAGAACAATCCTTTATTGGGGAGACAGTCAGAGGACTAGCTAGGAAAAAACTGTGCTGTGAAGAACCAAAGAGTCATGGTAGACAGTAAGCAGTGCATGGTCCAGCATTGAATCCCAGGAGAAGAGGGCTAACATCATCCTGGGCTGTATTAGCAGGGCTCAGGGAAATTATTATTCCCTTTTACTCAGCACTTGTCAGATGACATCTAAAATGGTGCATCATTCCCACTCGCCCCTTTCATTCTGTGAGGAAATAAATGGATTAACTGAAGAAAGTTCAGTGGAGGGCCACTAAGATGATAAGGGTCTGACACACCTGACCAGCTGAGGAGAAGCTGAGTTGTTTCAGCCTAGAGATGGTTTTGTGGGAGACACCCTCACGACAGCCTCTGGTACTTCAAGGCTGTTTGTGAAAACATGGACTTTCACAGTTGTGCAGGTAAGAGGGCTATGATGGCTAAGAGGACTAGAAGTCTATGGATGTAAGTTGAGATCAAAGTATTTCAGACTGAATGTAAGGAGAAAAATTACAGTAGGAAAACAGAGTGCCCAGAGAGCTTAGGCAGTTTCCATTCTTCAAAGTATTTTTGGATATGAGTATTTTAAGACTTTAGCAACCTGGTGTGACCTGCATTGAGAAGAAAGTTGAACCTGATGATCTCCTGAGAACCTTGAAGTAAAGGATTAAGAATGTATTCAAGATTCCTTATGTCCATAGTAGTATTTGATACAGTTCTCCTTTTGGACTCATGAAACTTGCTAATGGATTTTATACAAATACCCAGTCATTTAGTTCTCTCCTGTTTCTCTTCTTACTTGACTGGGTTTTATATTCATATCCCTTTCAGAAAATAATTCTAGAAGTGATATTTTCGTTTTGATTTTAATTTTTATCTTTTTACTTTTCTTTCTCTTTTTCTTTTTCTTCGTTCACTTCAAAACAATGTAATACAGCAATCTGCTACAATATTATTTAGTCATTTTAATTCACTTCCATCTTGGAAATTAGCAAAGAGCCCAGTATCCTGTTTCATCTTTGATTATTTGTTTTTCTCTCCTAAATTATGAAAAATATTATTTCACTTATGTAAAATCAAACTGTTTACAGAAAAGATTGTGTCTTCATGTTTTTTTAATATTTAGTATTTTAAATATTCAATGATTTTGAATACTTTGTGTTCCTAAAGTGACTACTTCCTCCACACTTCCTAGGAATGGTTGGTTTTCAGATATTTTTAACAGTTCCTTTCAAGATAACAAGATGCAGTAGACAACAGTACTGTAATTTCGTTTCTTTTTTTTTTTTTTTTTTCCCCAAGAACACTATGCAGATCAAATGAAACAAGTCACTCTTCAACTGGAAAATATGATGATGTTTCCTATCCCTAAAATTTGTTATATGTAAAAAGAAAAGTAAGTGTAACAGAGAATTTCAGTGTTGTTCAGAATTTTACTTACTCAAAAGCCCGGGCAAGCCCAAGTTTTAGCAAGAAGCACCTTCTTTATTAGACCAAGCAGGACTTTCACTTCAAACAGCCAAAACAGCTATTCTTTTTGGTTCAACTGTTATGTTGTTGATAGATTTAGCAGTCAGACACTACAACTGCTAGACTCTGACTATGGACCTTACATCACCTTAAAAAAGGAAATCATGTTAGTCCTATTTTTCCACTCACCTGCAGATTCTGAAAGTTTTCAAATAGCTTTTTTGTTGTATCTGTAATCTATTTTTAACATAAATACAATACACCCAGTAGTGTAATACATCACCTAAGTGAAGTCATTTTTGTTTCCTTGCATGCAACTACTACTGACTGAGCTTTCCAGATTCCTAAACAAATAGTTCTTTCTGATTAGGAGTCTTTTCTACTGCTTCTTATTTGAAGTTGAAGGACTGCATTTTCACAGGAGGTTACTTCTGCCGTTCTCGTAAATCAAGAGTATTTAAATACTAATGTGTTTTAAATGCTAATTTATTAACAGAACTTGCTTAGCAAAAGTCGACTGTCACCTTAGATATTTTCTCACGTGTCTAGTTAAAGCCATGTTATCTAGAAGATTAATAAATTTCAGGTGTTGTCAGGGCATTTAATCAGTAGTGAGTACAGTTCACAGCTGCTTTTTCTCCCTAATCAGACAAAAATATGTGTATCTTTACCTTGTTTTAAAGAAAACTTCACAACTTTGGAGTGCAGCAACTTTTATGTGTCTTCAGAAATAAATTTAACAAATCTCTTGTGATTTCTCATTTTTATCAAAATAGAGTGTAGCTTTGAGAAGGCAGCTTAACTTCAAGCTGTTCCTGTGACTGTGTATGTGCGTCACAGTCCTGGCCCCAAGGAGATGCATCTGAGCAGTGTCCCAGCAAGGTGGGGAAGTGACCCGTGTCTTCTGCATGCCTTGTATTTCTGCTTGTCAGGCCAGAGGAGGTATCAGCCAGGAAAAGAACCTGTGTGCTTGGTGCATCTTCTAAAGAAATTTATAGTACTGTCCTTTGGTCAATCGCCTTTGGTCATGGCGATTTTGGGTGCTCATTCACAAACCAGGGATGCAGGCAAGACAATGCAGGACAACGGTCCCCCCTTTAGATATGGTAATTTAATGTTTTTGTTGTTGCTTTCTGAGGAATGTTCTTCATCTAGCTTATTTTTAGTTTGATATTTAAGTCTGATTCTCAGTTGGTATAATGCATCATTTTATGGTTTCACACATGGCCATTTCTTGTGAAGTAGGATGACTCTTTTCTTGAAGCTCACACCCTCTGAAATCTATTCAAGTTGGTGAAAATATTAATTATTGAACTAGGACACTAAAATATTTTAATTTTTTTAAAGATATAAAGGATGTTTTTCTTGGTATTCATAAGCTGTAGCAGTTCTGCTATATGATATATATATAGTTTTGAGAATGTGCTCCAGTGGAAAGTATAGGAGGAGGTGGGTTTCCATCCAGGTTCTCCACCTTCAGCTCTCTTCTCAGATTTTGGGGAGTCATTGGTGTAGATTCACCTCACCTAACTAGGTGTTTGAGCACTTTAGTTAGAAAACCAGTGGTAAGAAATGGAGGTGATTCAGTTCAACCTCCTGTTAAAGAGAATTTTGAGGAATCTGTTTAGATGTACCTGATTCTGATCATTATATACAAAGGAATGTTTGGTTTGTGTGCAGATAACTCTATTGTAGACACGTGAGCTCAAGTGTCGTAAACACTATCTTCAGTTGTCCTTGGCTTCATTTCTCTGTTTATTAAAAGGGGATTATAATTTGTTCCTCTCACAGATGGGGAAATAATGTTACTGATTGCAAAGTTCTCAGATAAAATGGTGGAGCCTTCCTACATGAATACATTAAAAACAAGGAATACAGGCATACCAATGTTGTTCAGGTACAGAAAACCCACACAGACCCAACTGTTACCTACACTATTGGAGGTAAACTTGATCATGTAACCTACATTATTGCAGCTACACATAATTGTTCATACTTTATCTTGATGACTTGCATGGTGTTTTTATGCATAACTGCACTTATGACCATTTCTCAAAGTTTCCTCTTACCTCCTCTCAAGATAGAGGCCAATTAAAACCTTGCTAGACTTCTCTCATATCTTCCATGCCAGTGAATTTTTTCCTGCTCAGCTCAATCAGTGTTCTGGCTTCATTAGTTAAAGGAGATGCAGCCCAACTTAATTTCTGATTTTTATCATCAGCTTTTAAAACAGACTTCTACTGATTTTGAACTTTTTAAAATCACTGCTTAAAATCTGTTGGGAGCAGATATATCTGTACTTCTGAAGTCACAGTATTTAGTGTTTTGTTCCTACCTGGGAACACACCAAACCAGTTAAAATTAAAGAGATAACCACTGGCCAATGGAAGAGCGTTTATGTACAGCTGTACAGCGTATCTGTACAGGAAAGCAAAGACTTGAGCTTCTTCTCCAGAGGATTCTGCTTTGTGCTCACTGGGATGTGAATTTTCTGTGCTTAGGATATAGATGCCTTTGCCAATAAAGACATCAGGTGTCCTTGACCTCCCTGAGTCTTAAGACAGCTCTGTTATTTGAATTTTCAAGGAGATACTGCTGTCAGTTCATGTCTGGTGAAAGCAAGAATTACTTTGTTCTCTTAAGAAATATAATGTAATAATTTTAGGGAGAAGGCTTCAGAAAAACCTTATAGAAGGCTTTCAGTACCTGAAGGTGGCCTACAAGAAGGCTGGAGAGAGATTTTTCACAAGGGCATGCAGTGATAGGACAAGGAGGAAAGGATAGAAACCAAAAGACAGTGGGTTTGGATTGGATATTAGGAAGAAATTATGTGAGGATGGTGAGACACTGGAAGAGGTTTTTCAGAGAAGTTGTGAATGCCCCATCCCTGGAAGAGTTCAAGGTCAGGCTGGAGGATACCTTCCACTAGACCAGCCTGGTCTAGTGGAAGGTATCCATGCCCGTGGCAGAGGATTTGGAACTAGATGATCTTTAAGGTCTTTTTCAATCCTAATCATTCTATGGCTTTATAAAAATCAGGGTATTGTACATACATGCCTTCCTAAGCTGTGAGTTGTTCTAAGAACTTATTTATTTTATTAATAAAATTGAGTTATTTTGGTACTTTAAAGAGCTGATCCAAAATATGGTAGAAACAGAGACTATGCCTTTATGCCTTTCTTATTGCTCTTTGAAGTTTTTGTTCATTTGTCATAGCTTCACTCTAAACTGATAGTCCTTATTATGCTCTGAACTTCTTATTAACTCATTTTTGTAACAATAGCAATTAGAGAACTTGTTAAGCTAAGCATAACCATTCTAGTGTCTAGGAAGAGTTAAACTGAGAGTGTTGACACAACATTCTTTCTGCAGGAATGTGATGAGTCAGCTTAGGCTGTAGTTAAAAATTTTAATTTTAGACAGAGTAACTGAAAATAATGGCACTTGTCTGACTATTCAGTTATTTAATTAGCTTTTTACATAGGACCAAGAGTTATATAGTTACTAGCATGGGCAGAAGTCTACTGAGTTTGTTTTGAAATGTTATGTAGAATACTTAAGTCATTCAGCAGAGGATAGAATATAGAAATTAGAAAACTTGCAATGATTAATTGATCACAAAGAAAAGAAAGATTCCAAGCAAGCTAAAAAAAGAGAATACCAAACAAACCTTGCCTTGATACTGGTTAACCTCTTTTTGAACTCTTTTATTGTGTATGACAAAGGCAAGGGTGTTTATCTGTGGAAAAAAAATCTCATTATATGGTATTTCTAAGATAACTGTGGGTAAATTGTAAGTTAATTTTATCTAACTAGCTATATAAAACATTGTTTATGGGCAAGTTTGCATAAAACCTGCCAAGAAGACTTATTAAGAAATTACTAATTACCTGGGGATGACTTAACAGGAGTGCTTAGCCTTGCTTATCAGTAACATGATGGTTTGTTTTTATCTTATGCCTGAACCCTTTCCTCTTTTCTTCTCATTTCACTCTGCTCTTCAGGACAACTCTCTGATTAATTTTCCTGTGTGTAGCAGAAAATAATAAGTTACCTGATTTAAGCAAATAATTAACAAGCGTATCCAGACATTTAACTATAACTTAGCAAATCTCACCACAAAATTCTATGCTACAAAAATCCTTTAAGCCTTCTAAATGGTCAACACTTCATGGCTATAGAGAGTTTTCAAGATTAAAATGAACTAAAGAATATTAAGTTAAAATAGAAATATTAAGTATTAAAGTCTACCTAGTAGTAATTTACGTACTTAACAGTAAACTTAATCTGTTGCAATGTAAAAAGCAAAAGTATCCTGTTTTTTATCCTTCCTCCCCATAAATATGCACAATTTTCTAATAGTACCTGCTAACCTCAGATAGGGTTAGCAAATCTACTATTAATCTGGACACAAAGCAAGCACAGAAATGGATTGAACTGGCAAAATACAAATTTCCTATTAGTTCATTGAGAGAATCTGGACATGGACAATACACTGTGAAGAATTACTAAGAATATGTATGTAGAAGGGAGCGCTTCCCCCTGTCAGATTAATTTTTGTATACTCAGTGTTAATTCAAGAGGCAAATTCAGATGTCACAAAAACACTGACAATAAATTCCTGTGTGTACGTACTTATATATAAACATATGTGCACATAAAACAAGATTTTAAATCTGCATAACATTTGATATCTACATGGCTTGAAGTCTACAGTGGATGCTCCTGGAATTGCTAGATAAAGGAACATAACTATTCTGTGTCCTCCATCTTTACTGCCTAACCCTTGTATCTGTCATACCATGTTCTGACTGAATAGAAAATATTAGGACTCACTAGACTAGATGAGATTGGGATAGAATAAAATATTTCAGTTGAGAGGGACTTGGAACAGCTATCTAGTCCAACTGCCTGACCAAATCATTGCTGATCAAATTAAATTCTTTATGAGAATTTTCCAAATACCTCTTAGACACTGGTAGGCTTGGGACACTGATCACCTCTCTAGGAAATCTTTCATGTTCGACCACCCTCTGGTAAAAAAATTCTTCCACTCTAAACCTCTCCTGACACAGCTTTGCACATTCCCATTCAGCATATCTCTGGACATAAGGGAAAAGAGATCAACATTTCCATCCCTCTCCCCTTCCTGTCTTCAGAAGGCTGTAGGAGCAATGAGGTCATGCCTCAGCCTCCTTTTTGAATTACTGTCTTCAAGCTTCCACTTCACCATTACTCATCCTTCTAAATCTTTCCATAGAAATGTGCTGCTTCAACTGGCACCATCATGGTCTTCACTCTTCTATCTCCTTGACATAATGCTCTTCCTCAGTGCAGCTGTGCAACTAGCTGGTGATATTTAATGATGGCCCAATGCAGTGGTCCATGTTTGATCTCTTGGCTATGAATATTTACTGCTGGTGATTCTATTTGCTAAAAGGCTGTCACAAATACACTATGTGTTTCACTAAACCATTGACAAACAGTAGCATGGAACATCTGCAAAATGAAGAAGATGCTGTCTTAATAATTTTGCTCTGTGAGGATTGTGAGTGAATGTAATGTGAGAATCATCCACAAAACACCTTTCTGTTAAAGAGAGAGCACAACTAAGGATTTGTAAGCTGCAATGTGTCTCATACTTAGTGAGATGCTACCCAGGTCACTCCTTGATGTATGTGTGCATGTGTAAGTAATAAATAAAATCAGATAAACCAGATAGCTTTGTCTACCTTCACCTTAAGATTGGATGTAACATCTCTTTGCATATGACACCATTATATTGCTGTTGCTATCCTAGCATCATATCCCATCAGTGACACTGTGGTATATAAAGTGAATAAATAAATAATTTATACTTTTAGAATAAGATGGAGCAAATTATATTTGGAATAGAGAGGGAGAATCTGAAAGCAAGCTATGTCCTCAGCAAGCGCAAATTATCCTTAAAATTATCCTGCAGCAACTACTTTTCAGGCTCAAAATATTTTGGAGCTTTTATATTCCTTTGATATTTCCCCTCAGCTACTGACTGGGCAAATACCAAAGTGGATGCAAGATTAAAATTGTAAATTACTCATGAAAGAATTTGGAGTACTATATCTCTTAGTTTTGAAACTCTGATGTAGATTACTCATTGACATCTTAATAACTATTTCTGGATTATTTCAAGCTCCAAAGAGTTCTGTAGAGTGGGTCCATAGTATTTGACAAGTCAGATACCTGGCATGTTCTTTGTTTTTAATATTTATTCACATTCATGTTGTTCAAGTTGAAGATGTAGCTGGTTGTTCTGAAAGACGAATAATGTTATAAGCCAAAAACATAAATATGATGACAATCAGACCTCACAATAATTGTCTGTTCTGTGTTACACCAAAATGGAAAAAAAACCCAAAAAACACAACTCTCAACATAAAAGAAAGCTATATATGCTGTATGTTAGAGTGGAACTCAACATAATGAATGACCAATTTAACTGAAAAAAGAGGCACATTCAATATGTGTAAGAATCTCCTTTCTATAGAATGCCTGGGGTGGTCTAAGTGTCTAAAAATGTGAGTAATGAAAACAGGCTTAGCCTGGAATTCCCACAAAGACCTGTACTTAAGTTTCACCTGGCATGATTTGTTGCAGCTAATCTTACCACCTTGCCTAATAAGTGTGCCATGAAAACCTGTTATTCATTTCTGGTACTGACTATACTTTTCTAGTGTTTTGTTTAACCTTTTTTTTTTAGGACAAAGTGAAAAGTCAAAGTGCCATGAATTTACTTGTTGAAGGTGAGAGTTGGTGCTGGGTTTGAGCAGGGTTTGAGATGATACTTTTGGTCACCTTAGTAGAAGCCTTCGTGCTATATATTTATTCTCATGATTCACAAATTGTTCTGAAAAATCCTTTCACATTAACCAGCTCAAAGGCAACTTTGTCCTTGGTTGGCTCTGAAGTTTTTGGGGGGTGGGCGAGGGAGAGAGGAACATCACAATGTTATAAGCCTTGATGTAATATCTTGGAGTTGTAGAGGACTGTGGCCATATTTCCATCATGTTACCTAGGTGTTAAGCAAAAACACTATTTCTTTTTGAAGAAGCTTGGTAATATACATTTATGCTTTAATATACATTTATATTTTATCACTGATTTTTAGATCTGATCCATTTCTATTTATTTAAAAAATAAAAAGCCAGCATTCTCTATCAAATAAAGTGTTACATGCCACAGTGTTACAAAGCTTTCCATGTCGAACGTGTCATAATTTTATGTTTTAGAACACAAGCAAACATTTCCCAGTCATTACTCTTGAAGCATTTATGAAGCACTTAGGGATGGGTGTCAGCAGTGCTGATGTGGTGGTGACTAGCAGTGTTCTCCCTGGCACTGAGGGTGTGTTCCAGGAGAGGGAAGCTCAGTCTGTGCTATTACATGGGTGTGTACCTTTGTAAGGCAAAGATGAGATTGCCCATGGGTGTGCGGAAAATTTCACACTGCTTCCTGGGTAGCAAGTTTCTGGCAAATAAACCCTCTGGCTTGGAGGCCTTTGGGTTTACTGTAGTAAGGAGGCATTCTGGCTCAGCTCCTATGGTTTCTTTGGGGTTTTTTAGTATGGCCTCCATGCATACCCTGTACTATGTGTGCCAACCATCAAGAGGCAAACAGATCAAAATGTATGCTGCCAGCATTCTGGATAAATATGACAGAATATTGACAAAAACAGGATGCCTTCCAAGTATGTCCACCACAACTTACTGTACTTGCAAAGCAGGAAATAGAGTGGAAGTGTGTTCTTATCCATAATACATGGGAAACAAGAAAAATAAAACCTTTGAATTAACATGTTTTTCTGGCAACCTATATTTCTTACTGAGCTGGAAAGGTAAAAGGACATATAGCTACTTATTAAAAGAGAGAACCAAAACTGTTTCAGTGGTGATAGTAGTTTGAGATTTGTTTTTATTTTCAGGAAGACTTTTATGGAAATAACCTTGATTTTATTAGGTCGTGCTGTATTTTATACCACAGTCAGAAAGAATGATTACATTTAATGTGGAGAGCTGAACAATTAACAGAGTTAATAGTCTTAAAGATAAGATAGGAATGCTTTCTGTATGTGATCCTGAGGTCATCAGATTTAAAGAAAAAAAGTAAGAAAACCACAAGAACAAAACCATTATTGTGTAGCTTTCTCTTCACAATTCCTGCAAAATTTACTTTGAGAAGTTATTTCTTACTCAAATTTACAGTATCACTTACCTCAAATAAGTGCTTAGCAGTTTGGCTAATTACACAGTTTTAAAACTTTTGCTTACTTTAGGCTGATATTTCTTGACTATCAGTAGCTGATGACTTAGACTATTTTATACTACAAGCTGCAGTGTCATTCAGAATTTGAAAAACAGTGCAGGTGTCCAATATGGAAAGAAATCTGCTGTGAGGGAGTCTGAATACTAGTGAGCAGTATAAAGTTTGAACTGACATAAGACCAAAAGCTGTTTATCATCAGTTTCTTTCGTCAACTGCTCTAATTCCAAGACTGCATTCTAATCCACCTAAGGCTGAAAGAAAACATATTAATATTTTACTATAGTGATTTAGTGTACATTAATTGTTCATGATGTACTTTATGATGCCAAAAATCCCCCAGAAAGCACATTTTTATGAGTGCAAGATTTGACTGTAAGAAGTTTCCTTAGCAAAACATGAAAAAATAATATAAAGAATGTCTTTCCTGTAGCATACATTTTTCCATATTAAAAAATCAATTGAAATGAGTTTTTATATGACAGAAGTATGAAGGGTCAATTCATTCCCTCTCTTTAGCAGTCACTAAGGGACCTGTTTTGGCAGCATTGAAGAAGTTCTGCTAATAGCAGTGGGAATAGCAGGATTTGATCATGTCATACATGATATCTTCCATCTTCCATTCATTCCCTTATTTTAAATTTACTTATATGCCAGAATGTTGTCAGGGCTGGCATTTTGAAATAAAAAATATGCAATGAATGTGTTTGTAAGCATACAATTTTGGTATTAAAAAGCCAGATAATATTTATAGAACATATTATCAAAAAGTGTACACTGAAGAACAATAGATAATTCTAGTTAACATGTAAGCCTTTTTATATTACGCTAAGTAGCATATTAAGGCAATGAATCACTTTTTATGTAACTAGTAATTAGTTTTATAGCAAATACTATACAAATACAACAAATGGTTGTAGCAAATACAACAAATTCTGCTACAGAAGAAACTTTCCAAACTGATCCATCAGGTAATATAAAATTATTCCATCTCATGATGCAATTACAGTGATTTCCTAACCAATATTTGCTGTCAACAAATAGCTTTTCAGTAATCTTAATTTAATATACTTATTTAAGTAAAAGAAAGAAATATTAGCTGTGTTTAAACACTGTGAAAACTTGTACACTTCCACTACTGTGAAATGACACTTTCTGAGTAATTTTTTCCATGACTGTAGGCAGTAAATATTCTAAAATTTCAGTCATATTCTTAAATACATTTTAAAGTTGCCATATTTTGTATTATTTGTCTTCTGCCCTGTATAGGAAGTATCTTTAGTCATATCAGCTGCTCTTTTTAAGAAGTAACTTTTACAGTTTTTTTGATATCTCATTAAATATAATAATGAATGAATGGTTTAGAGAAAAATGAATAGCAGTAGGTTGAAAAGGACAGCCCCTGTGAAGACCTTCCAAAATCTCAGGAGAATTTGTGCAAGCAGTAACACAACTGTAAATATGCTTTGGTTTGGGGATAGGTCTGTGAATTATACAAGAATCCTGTTGTCATAATTATGTTACTGGGCTCTGCTGGAATCAGGAGGAGAACTGGCCTGAGACTGCATCTACGTGTCCACAAGGAGACGGGATGATTTGTGACTCTCAGGTAACCCTGGGGACATGGATATTAGGAGGATGAATTTTGAAAGGCTTTTTTTGTAGGTCTTTTAGTGTAAATTTTCCTTCTTCATTGGTAGCTTGTCTGTCATAAATTGCTTTTAAAAATATTTATTTAGTTATTTAATCAAGAAGTTAATTTATGGTGCCCTTTTATAGCTACTTTTACTGAGTAGGAACTGCAGACTTTTTAATTCAAATATACATTTCGATATTGTATACACAGTTACTAGCATTTCTTAATTAGGCATAAACTGGGTAGTTTTCCTATATATGTAATCTTTGTGTAACTATTTTTAGGAGTGCAAAGGGTAGTTTTCTGTAAAGAATGTATTGAGAATAATAACATTTGAAACTCTGCTATCCAACATTTGAAAGCACCAGATTAGCAAGTGTAATTCTGCTGTTCAGCTATATATTTGGCCCAGATTCAAGCAGCTTTACAGGAGGGTTTTTAACTGGGTTTGTACATACCATGTCTACCAACTGATGAGCTGTGGACCCACCCAGAGATTCGTCATTACAGAGAAGGTGGTTAATATTTCTTGGTGCTTGGAAATGCCATGCAGCCATCGCATTTTGTATGAAGAAGGGTTAGACAGGAAGCCACTGTCTGAGAGGCTGCAGGGTACAGTGCCTGGAGCCATTGCAGCAGCACAGTGTGTGATGGAGGGGATTTATGAATGGGCCTTGTGTGACTTGTGTGATTTGAAGCCTTGTTTAAGGATGCCTACAGAGCTAAGTCATTGCCAGTGAGAAAGAACATTACCAGCTGTAAAATGGGAGATTTTACAGCTGTCTTTTAGAATATGTAGGTAGGTGATTTGGGTATAGTTTGAGATAGTCCATAATCATATCACATTTCCTTATTGTTCTAAAGTGAGAGAGCAAAAATGGCATATGAACTTAGTTTCTACATAGAACAACCAGAGTAGTTTGTTTAGAACTGTTCGTACCACACATTGACAGCAAAATGTGCAAGGCATGAGGGATGGGAAGCTTCCTGCATGTCCTTGGGTTCGTGCAAGAACTGGAACCAGTACAACTCCTGATAAGATTATTTCAAAAAGCATTCCAAGATTATCAGAAAGGTTGCACTGTATCATAAAAGAAAAAAATACCCAGGTAAAATACAGCATGCAGAAGCAGTTTTCCAGCTCCTCCCATTGCTGCACTCAAGTGACACAGTTATAGTTAACTTTGGATTATCAATCACTGTGAAACAGAATGGGAAGGTTGTACATTTGAGCAGCTTTTTCACTGCCTTTGCATTCAATGATGCGGCTCTCAGAACCAATACTGGACATGGAAATGGCAAACTACAGTGAAGTTTTAGATCCAACATATACAGCACTGGAGTTCGAAACTATGCAGATTCTGTATAATGGCAATGGTGAGTTCTGCCCTTTGAGGCAAATTCAAGCCAGTTAGCAGAAAAAGTGTAGTAATGCTATAAGGTGTTAGTTAAATGTTTTATTAATGGAGCATTTGGGGGTTGTTTTCAAACTACAAATCTGCTCTCTTACACTTCATCACTAACTCTGAGTTAGTAACATTATAATTCTTTAAGGAAAATAAAAGAGAGGTATATATAATAAAGTAGCTGTACTGTCACCAGTCAGTTAATCAAAGGAAAAAAAAAGTCTATTCAGCTGTTGTTTTATTTACTGTAAGACGAATGAATAACTAGTATTGACAGTTTGGACATGGACATATATTTTGTATATAACTTTCAGAAGGAAAGGACAAAATTATCTAGAGGTTTGTGGAAAAAATTAGCTACTGTTTCTTGATGCCTAGTTTCTAATTGTTATACTAATATTTTTTTAATTTAAGTATTATTAATCTAGCCTTTCTAGTTAAGTGTATATATGCACAAGTGTGATTTAAAAAGAATCACATTGGCTTTTTTAGAGAATAATGTTTAGTTGAGAAAAAGTATTTGCATTTGGCTAATGTAACACTTTAGGTAGATTTTTTAATATGCAATTTTTGAGAATTTTCCTCAATAATTTACGCTTGAAATAGAAAGCATACCATTTCATTCTGCCACCTAGTACTGACAAAAAACCCAAAAGAATTGTGAATAAAAGAATTGTGAATAAAAGTATCAAGCAAGTTAAACTACTCAAAAATGGCCTTTCAAGTCTTTTGATACACTAAAAATGTTGGTTTATTGTGTCTTAAAGTATAATTCCTAGTTCTATAGTAGTATGTATTTTTAAAAGGCAGAACTGATATGTAGTGATTTGCAGGAAAAATATTTAGCACTTGCCATATAAAACCTAATTAACTTTTTATTGTTGGGCTTTAAGTTTTATCTGAATTTCTGATGTCAAATTACAGCAAGCTTAGTAAACAGAAGGTTAGATTTGGTTATTGATTTAGGAAGAAAAACCAGAACTTTATGCACTAACTAAATTTGTGTTGTCAACAATGATTATATAACTTTAGATTATTTCTCTGCTTTTTTGTTCTAATATGGGTATTTCATTGGTCATTTGCTTTTTGCTGAATAGCACACTTTTGGATCTGTTAATTTTAAATAAAATGGGAAGGCAGATTAGGGAGGTTGTGCTTGGTTGCATTATGTGCTGGTGATAGAGCTGGTTAAACTATCACTGTAAGTGATTAGCTTGATAATTGTTAGTTATCAGGTGCAGCCTTTTTACGTTTAGAGTTTGTTTTGAGTTTAGCCTAAGTATTTTCTTATAGCATTTATAAAAAACATTGTGTTGTTACAGTGTTAGTTTGGAACTGAAAGCTGCCCCTTATGAACCTTCCTGTGTATCTTTTCTAGCTGTTTAAATTAATTGGGAACATGTAGAGAAATTTAACAAGTCACATTTAGGCAGATTACACAGTTCTGTTGAAATCAAATAGTTTTTCAACATCATGTCTGTTTTCTAGACATTTTGGTTTAGAATAATGCAAAAGAAAATAAGTATGCCCCTATACACATATATATACACATATATATATGCACACACAACTTATATTGCTGTGAAATATTTCATCATAACATTTAAATATTGTATTTTCAATTATACTGCCATATGATGCAAAGCTACAAAACTCCAAAAGAAAGGTCTTATATTTTTCTAAAATATTTCTGTAACCTAGTTTAAAAATAGTTTAAAATTTTCCAGTCGTGACAATTGCAATTTTAAAATAAATTCTTTACAGAACTGAATTCTTACCTCTAAGATTTCTTTTTGTTTAATATTTTTTAATATAATTCCTATCAATTACAGCTCAGTAAAACAAAACAAAACAAAACAGAAAGGTTGCTTCTCTCTGTATCTGAAGAACTCTAACTTTTAAGCTCTGTGGGACACAATGAAAATTTTATAATGTATTTGTGTTTTACATTTCAGTTGGATCTATACAAGTAATATTATGTATCAATATTAACAGTTTTACTGTTCATCCTCTATGTGGCTCATGAAGTCATGTACTTGACTTTTGAATTAATTTTTGCATATTTGATTAATGTGGCACTCTTTCCGCTCCCGGACAAAACAGCTAGAAATGCTTAGGGTATGTTTTCCTTCCATTTAAACCAGAAGTGAAACAGAAAAAGCTATTGTGCAGTTGTTTCTCTGAACATGTCTGTTAACATTATGACTCAAAGAATAAATATACCTGGTTTGATTTCAGGTGAATTTATTAAGTAGTGTTTATCATATTCAGTGACTAATTGTTAACACATAGCTAGTATTCTGTGCAAGGTAAAACTTCACCAATGATCCTGTCAAAAATATCTTCAAGGAAATAACAGACATGTTAACAGTAGGTTAATACTCTTAGCCTGTATTTTTGTTGTTTTGGTTTTTTTTTAATTAAGTTGTACAAAATCCATCTTTTTTTGTTCTTTTTTTAATGTCATAAATTTTTGTAAGAGTTGCCAGCTATTGCCAGCTTGTATGATACATGAGATCTTTACCAATTAAGACCACTTTGTACCAAAGTTCCTCTTCATGTTAGAAGGAACATATGTGTAATTATAAATGCAGAAGTGCACTTTAAATTTTAACCTTTCAGCTGAAAAGAGTTGAGACCACACTTATTTGTTGTTATGAACTTCATAAATTCTTTTAACAGCTCTATGACTTTGAAAGTGTTCATGTCAGTAAGAACCAGACGTAATCAGATGGGTCATGCTATATGAATCGTAAGTGTCAATTAAAAGAGAAAAGGCCAGAAAAAGCCTCTATTTAGGTACAACCTGCTCATGGGGTGGTTTTTGGAAGCCTTATCCATAACTGTGTGTGTTCTTGTCTCTTGTCAGACAGTTCAGGAGAAGCTGTCAACATGAACGCTGCTGACAACGGGGTCAGTAGTCTCTGTGCAATATGTGGAGACCGAGCGACTGGAAAACATTATGGTGCTTCCAGCTGTGACGGATGCAAGGGATTTTTTAGACGTAGCATAAGGAAAAACCACGTCTATTCATGCAGGTATTTCAAAAGTTCATCTGGAGGCACTAAATTAATGAATTTAAGCAAAAATTATATTTATACTTTATCAGAATTTTTCAATTATGTCAAGGGATTTTCAGCTTTTTTTTAAGGAATGTTACTTGATACTACACATTCCAGAAACTATGTTCCAGGTGCTTGATGATATTGTTGATATCATTACATCACTCAGAAGCTGTGATGTTCACTCTTTTATTTATGATTACAAAAGTCATCTCCTAAAAAAAAAAAAAAAAGGAAAGATTATCATATTTTCACTTTAGTGTGAACTAAACTGTAATGGTTAACTGTTTCTAAAATTCTTTCCTTATGAAGGTAGTTTCTGAATAGAAAGTATAAGATTTATGAGTCTTGTTTTAAGGACTGTACAAACACATCTGCACATACTCCCACCTGGTGTGACACACAGGTCTTTTGAACAGCCATATCCCCCTGTCTGTCTGAATGGCAATTTGTTAATTTCCAAATGGTGCCCAAAACATCACACTGCACCATGTTTGATGAAATTATCTTTGTTGGCTAAGGGCTATAAACTGTCCATTTTGAGTCATGAGCAGAATATATGGAAAACTCAATGCATTTGAACAAATCACTGAAGGGGAATATTGGGTTTTCATGCCAAGATTTTGGTAGCAATGGGGCTACAAGAGTGGATTCTTGTGAGAAGCTGTCAGCAGTGTCCCCTGTGTCTGTTGAAGCCAATGCCAACCAGCTCCTAGATGGCCAAAGCTGGGCTTTGCTATCAGCAATGGTGGTGGTGCCTCTGGGGATAATGTATTCAAGAAGAAAAAATAATTCTTGTGCAGAAAAAAATTGTAGCCAGAGAAGAGAGTAGTGAAAACATGAGAGAGGAGCAGCTCTGCAGATACCAAGGTCAGTGGAGAAGGAGGGGGAGGATGTGCTCTAAATACAGAAGATTCTCCTGCAGCCCATGGTACAGACCATGAAGAGGCAAGCATCCCTGTGAAATCCATGGAAATCCACAGGAGAGCAGATATCCACCTGCAGCCCATGGAGGACCCATTGCTGGAGAAGGTGAATGCCTGAAAGAAGGATGTGACCCCATGGGAAGACTGTGCAGCAGCAGCCTCCTGGCTGGACCTGTGGCCCCATTGAAGGAGGACCCCACACTGGAGAAGGTTTTCTGACAGTTCTGTTGACCCTGCAGGGGACCCATTGCTGGAGCAGCCCAATCTTAAAGGACTGTGTGCTGTGGAAAGCACCCATGCTGGACCGATTCATGAAGAACGCAGCCCATGCAAAGGACTAACATTGGAGAAGTTTGTGGAGAACTGTCTCTGTTGGGAAGGACCTGACAATGGAGCAGGTGAAGACTGACTGAGAGGAGTCCTCCCTTGAGCGGGAAGCAGTAGCAGAGACAACATGTGGTGAACTGACTGTAGCCCCCAATCTCTGTCCCCTTGTGCTATTGCATGGGGTGACGATAAAACTGTTATAAGAATGGCTTGTTACTGGAAATGTTGTTTCCTACACTCTTCTTTGGTTGCGTAATATTCTTAGAAGGAAACCTCTCCCTTATAGACATCATGCAGTGATATAGCATAGACATAACCCTAAAATCATGTGTTAAGAGCTGACATAAATGATTTCAGGAAGAGCTATGCTTTTGCAGTCTGTTTATCTAACAAACACATGCAAAGAAAAAAAGGCAGATGGAGAAAGAGGCAAATGGCTCATACGCATTCCCTTTAGGCATACCTGTAGATGTGCATAATAGCCTGGGTAAGCTGCCTTGCAGTGTTATGTTCCATGTATTTCCTCAAGTCTTTATTTCATTGCATTGGTTCCTCTCATTTCCTGTTTAGGTTGCCACATGTAGTGATAAAATATGCAGCTTGTTCATTGTTACCTCCCAGAAGGAGTAAACATTGCCAGACAAGGGTAATGGTTTTGCAGCTAAGGGGTTCCTCTATGCCAGCAATATTTGTCTTTTTCTTTGATTGTCCTTTGCTTTTTCTATTTGCAGCTTTTCTTAATTTTTTTTCTTCCACTTCCATTTGATGCAGCCAGTTACTGACTTACCTCACAAATCAATTGAGGTATAAATGATGTACATACCTACAAAATTTTCCACACTTGCCTATTCCAATGCATACACGTTTATACACACACATATATTCCTGGAAAATTAGAAGGTATGAAACACCTCTCAAAACTCATTAATAAAGAAAAATAATCAATGCAACTGAAGAAGATATTCTATAAACATTATTCTGACAGGACAGATTAGTTGGTTTTCTTCTTTGTAATCAGGGTGCTACTTTATTAATGCTTTATACATTTACCTTTTCTTGTCTCTGATAGATTCAACCGACAGTGTATTGTTGACAAGGACAAAAGGAATCAATGCAGATATTGTCGTTTAAAAAAGTGTTTTCGAGCAGGAATGAAAAAGGAAGGTAATGGAGTCATTTTTTATTTGGTATACAAAGAGAAAAAATCCAAATTAACTATGAAATATAATGAAAATTCTAAAAAACTCCAGCAGAATAAACCAATGGAAAGTCTGCTAAAATGCCTTCATAATGGGAAAGTGATTTTATATTGAGGTGAAATGTATGTCTTCTAATTTTCAAGTTGGTAAGCAGTTCTAGCACTTGGAACGTTAACAAGTCCATGGATTTAAAGTGAATTTGAAAGTGTTTTATTCATTCATTCTGGCACCAAAATTCATTGATTTCTACATAGAGCCATATGCTGGAATATTTCAAACCATGAGATTTTACTTAAAATGTTTACCAAAACTGAATAATAAAATCTCTATCTGGCTTTTTTTTCCCCTGCCCTAAGTAATGACAGGGCAAATTTACTGGTTCTTCCCTTAAACTTAAATGTATGAAACATTTAAGCCAGACAAAGGACTGTGAAGTTGAGTGAAAAAGTAGTGAGAAGAGTAGTGGTAGCTGTCAGTGGAGTAATTAATTAATTAATTACTTAATTAATTACATTAATTAATAAAAATCTAATTTCCCTAGGGTTTAATATAGGAAAATTGTTACTTAGCATCTCACTGACAGATATGAGAAGCATGTGTCACAGTGATTCTTCAGTCAAAGTCGAAGAACCAGATCACCACAGGAGCAGAGCAACAGGAAAAGAAGAGCAGTGCAAATATTAGAGGGTTTATTTTTTTGTTCCGGCTGTTGTTTCAAAGACAATAATGATGTAGATGCAAAAGATATTCTTATCCATTTCAAATACACACTCAATAGTGGTTTGTCACAAACTTTGCTACCTTTTTTGTTTGGAGTATGGTGCATCTGCTTGGTGAATGCTTAGTTCTCTTGTAATGTGGTTATCATTCTTTTCGTCTGTACAAAGAAAACTTTTTCTTTATGCTCTTAAGTATCTGTCCTGTAGCAGATACTGTTTGCTAGTAATCAAATTATTGGTATGAGGTAAAATGGATTTTTCTGCTTTAAGCTGTATGGGGATATTCTAAACAGCATTGCACAGGGTATGAAATAGGTTTGCCTACTAATGTTGATCTCCTTTAAGACACTTTGACCTTTTGGAATTTGAGCCATTAAGTGAGTAGAAAGAAGTAGAAAGATCTGTGAAAATGCAGCAGCCCTATAAGTTGGTAACATATTGTATATATGCTATGAATCTGATGTGAAGAAGTAGAAAGATCTGTGAAAATGCAGCAGCCCTATAAGTTTTGCAAATAGCAGAATTTTACAGACTCTCAAAACCTGGAATTAAAGAATAGTTTATCTCAGAAGGGACATGTAGAGTTCATCTAGTTCAGGTCCCACTTAAACCAAGGCTTATGTCTATGTTCAGTCAGGTTGCTTGGGACCCTGTCCAGACAGATTTACACAGTCTGTGAAAGGGGAGATTGAGCAACCTCTTGCTCTGCAATCTTTTCCAGTACTTGACCACCCTCTTTGGGAAGGGTTTTTTTTCCTTCTAACCAGTTAGAATATCTCTTACTGCAGTTAGGGTAGTGTCCATTGGGTCTTATCTTTTCATTATGCATCTGAGAAGAATCTGGCTCCATTTTCTGTATGCTACAGAAATGAAGACACTCACATCCATGTTGCTGGATGGACAACACAAGCAAAGATGACTGTCTCTGCTTCACCTTGTGCATCTTGTGGATTACATCTCCATAGCCCTCTGCTGGACACTATCATGTTTTCCAGCACCTTTCATGTGCTGGGGAGCCCAAAACAGAGAAATGCTCATTTCCCTCAAGATGCTAATGCAGCCTAGTGCATGGCACAAAATTTTTAACCCACTTAACAATACTCTGCCCTACTCTGATCCCACTGCATCTAAGACTTTCAACATTGCTTTTGTTTGTTACAACCTCTCTACATGATCAGGGCATGTCTCATAGTATAGCATGGAGTCTATGATAGTTGCTCATGTTTTTAGCAAATCTCTTTCTTTTCTTTGGGACAAAGATAAGAGAGGCTTCAGTTATTACAAGCTTTGCAAGTCCTCTTTGAGCAAATGTACCACCCTTCTCATGGAGTCTCTATTTAAGGCAATTTTAGCCTGAATTGACAATAAAGCTTTAGCCACATAGTCTTGTCCAATAATCCAAAATTACGTGTGTGTAAAAAAAAATTAAAGCATCCACCTATGGTGGTAAGTGTGTTCCACCAGTGATTTTCACTAGTGGTGTATTGTCAGAATACCTTTCTATTTTTGCAAAACTAATCAGTGCTGAATTTATTTAATTGCCTGTGTTTGTTTCAGCATTGGATGTTTGTTTCAGCATTCTTTTACAAAAGGTTATATTTTCTCTTTCCTGCCTACAACATACTGTGTATCACCACACAGGATTTCTTCCTGTGACATAAATAAAAGGCCCATCAGTGAACATCCCTGCAAAAAAGTTAGTACACCTCTGGAATAAACTGTGTGCATTGTTCAGATAAACCCTTAACCTACTCACTGCACAGAGGGGTTTTTTTGTTTCTTTTTCTAATTGAAACCTCTTGTACTACTCCTAAATTCTGTAATGCAGATTGTTTCCCACAATATAGCAAACATATCTTTGACACTAAAGCTGCTGCTCTTAAAAGACAATGAAGTTCCTCATGCAATAGAAAGATTTCCATTGGCACAATTTTTCCCCTCCTTTTTATTTTCCTTGGCCTAATCCTGGACATGATCTAGGTTTTAGAAGGATCTGAGTTTTTTATTTTTTTCCTTCTTTCTTTAGTTTAAAAGTATACTTTCTTGCTTCATAAGCCTTGCATATACTGATTACAGATCCCTCATCCAAAGCTCTTTCAAATGCCTGTTTTTGGACCTCATGAGACAACCTTATTGAAAAGTCCTAAAACTTTTTTGGTGTGCTGGTTTTTGCACTGGTTCCCACCCCGCCCCCCTCCCCCAAACTTGGTAACTTAGTTAATATTCCATAAACTGGCTAGGAATGCAATGTCACTGAGGAGGAACATGAGATTTAAGTTTCAAAATTATCTTACTAGTGGATTAACTTAATGATTCATTTCTGTTTCATTGTTCCCTAGAGCAGAGCATGAGTAGGGCTTTCATACTTCCTCTGAGAGATATTTTTTCAGTGGTGATGCTGTACCACTTGATCTGTTTGGCAGTCTGGAAATGTCCATTTCTGCTGTTATCATAAAGTCTGACTTATTAAATTGGTTGAAATTGTGACCATGTGTTCAAGTTCAAAGGAAGAAAGAGGTTTGACTGTAATCAAGCTAGTGACAGAAGTGCAGATGATTCAGTGTCTATCTGCAATTAGTTATGTATGCTTTTTACAGGCAAGTAATGTTCCAACAGAGACTATAAACATGTATTATCATCCTTCCTCATCACTCAGAGCTAAACGCAGATCATCTTCTTTGATGTCATACCTTTCAGTTCTTATAGTTATCATCTGGAATCTAGTAAAGTTCTGAAATTATTCTTTGTGTCAGTGTTTGCAAGTCAATAAATGAGATGATTATTCTTTTCCAGCTGTACAAAATGAACGGGACAGGATAAGTACAAGAAGAAACACTTTTGATGGCTGCAACAGTCCCTCTATTAGCACATTGTCACAAGCCGAGACACTCTCCCGCCAGGTACTGAGATCTATCACAAAATTATTTAGTGACGTTAAGACCACTTTTACTAAAATTAAATACTTCTCAGTTTCTTATTGTATTGAAAATAATTATTGAGATTACTTTTTTCCTACTTCCAAAATGCACACAGCTTCCTCTTCTCAATGTAAGCTGTAATAGAATACATTCTTGAAGCATAGTCAATAAAAAAATTCTACTTTGTCCAGAACAATATGTCTTAGGCACCTTTCTTAATGAAGGTTTATGGTTCTTACTGCTTATAAATCAGTTGCTGTCTTAGGCAGGTGGTGGCATCTATCTATCCTTGAAGTAGGCTTTCCCATGAAACATAGGGAAAAATTTGTCCAAAGCCATTACATTCAAAGGGGTGTGGACACTCATTTTCTTACATTCTTTTGAAAATCTCATTTTTAATATCCTTAGACATTATAAGTAAGGCAAACAGAAGTGTTCCAACTGCAGAATCTATTCACATCTCGCTTTTAAATTTTCTTTGTCTCATCTGAACTTCATTTTCTCTTTTTCTTTTTTTTTTCCCTATTGAATCAATTGCTGAATGGAACAGTCTCCAGTACTTTTCTGCACCTCAGATAAATCATAGTCATTGATTCTGCATTCTTGCACCTCTTACTAACTTGCTTAGAATTTAACTGCCACCTTTATGATTTCATGCTGACTGATTTATACATCCCCAAATGTTTTGTAATCTCATCCTTTATAAGCATCTCTCTTAGGCTGGAACTGCCTGTAAAGAATTGATGCAGGAATTACTGGGTTATAGTCTTTGGCACATATTGCATGTCTGGGCAGGCTAGATGAACATAATAGACCTTCCTACCTTTCCTACCTATACAGTATGAAAAATATATCTATATTTATCTCCTTTGTAATTTTTTGAACTTGCTTATTTTGCTTTTTTTTATAATATTCCTTAATCATTTCCAACTGGTATATGCAATTCAGGAATAAGAACTGTCTTGAACAGAATCACATCTTCAGCTGTTTACAGCACAAAGTTCTTTTCAAACAGTAGGTTCTTGGTCTAAAAAATCTCCTTGTGTGTACACAAATTTATTGTACTTACTATTTGTTATGTTTTAGTAGAACAGAATTGCTTCCACTACGTCAAACATACATGAAGATACAATGTTGGTCTCAGGGTCCAAGAGACTCCATTAGCATGATGGAAAAGCAAAGAAGTCTTAAAAGTCCTTCTTTTTCCCTCAATTGAATAGGTCTGTAAGATGAGTTTAGTCCTGAGAAGACACTTAGAGGAGGTGGTAGTGTCCCAAATCATTATCCAAGTACTTCAGCTGTGAAGTGAGGAAGAGGGTGGCATTCATCTCTTTTGAAATATTCATATTGAATAAGGAGAAATAGATATTTTCATCCCTTTTGAAGTGCTCATAATAAATAGGGAAAATTAGTAATTCTTTTTCTGAAGATCCCTTACAGGGGGGAATTGTCTAGGTACAATTTTTCTCATACAGACCTGGGAGAGGTTTCCAGGATTATGTAAATATGAAAAGGGCATGCTGGACTCTCATATGAGTAAAGACATCTGTCCCTGAATGTTTTCAGAACAACAGTGTTATATTTTCATGTTCATCAACTCATTAATGGGTACAAGTTACATTGGGAAAGATTTCACCTCAGTATAAGAAAGAAATTTTTTACAGTGAGAAGAAATCACTGGAGCAACCTTTCTAGGGATGTGGTGAAGTCCTCATCACTGAAGATTTTCAAGATGCAATTGGAAAGAGTGTTAGATAATCTCTAGGATTAATTTCCCATAAAAAGTTGAATTAGATGATCTTTGAAGGTCCCTCCTAATGTGTGCTAATCTATGATTCTATCAAGGCAGTGAGTCCTGTGTTGTAACCCATAATGAGAGGCAGGTTAAAGGAATAGAGAAATAGAAATTGAAAAGTTCATAGCTTCATATCCTTGTCAAGACATGAAATCCTAGGTGTTCATAATGAGCTCCATGGGAGTCATCCCACGAATCCCCAGCAGAAGTTCACGAAGTAATTTCAGCATGGAGACTGTAGTTTGTAATGTAAGATGTAAATTATAAAAATGCACAGCTTTGCTAAAATATATTAAGGGAAGGACAATGTGTTTACTTCATGAGTCAGTGTGTCTAACAGTTAAACAATCTACCTCTTCTTTGCCTTCATGTATTATCTTCTAGTTGCTGCATGGTTAGTATCATTTTCAGGTAGATCAGGGTGTGACCTACTATCAGAAATCTCTTCTTTGTTCCTTTGAATGATGATCAAGACCCCTTTTACTCTTCTGGAAAAAAAACCCATGAAATGTATTGAATTTCTTTACTGACTTTCTGTACTGAAGGTTTTTCTAGACTGAATCGTTCTGGTAGCTCTCACCTGAATTAATCTCAGTATTTTCAACCTCCTTTTTGTAGAGGAGATCCAGAAATGGATTCATGATTATAGCATGGATTTCACACATTCTATGTCTACAAAGGGGCAATACCTCTAACCTTTTTCCTACATGATAGACTTTAAATTATGTCTGAGGAATTTTTCACCTGCCTAGCTGCTGTACTTCCCTTAGAGCTAATGTTCAGCTGGTTAACTGACATAAATATCTAAGCTGTTTTCACTGTTTTACCCTACTGAATTATGTAGGAAGCATAGAGCTTTAGTTCAGAAGTACAACTCCTTTGGACTACCCAAGGATAAGGGATTTCACTACAGATCCCACTGTGGGCTTTGACATGGGTATATGGATGAAGGGAACTGGTAGGAGTCAAACTAAATAATTTCCACTGTCCTGAAAAGTGTAGGAGCGTGGTAGTGGAAGACCAAACAATTAATTTCTTTTCCGGAGGAAGATAATCACACTACATAATTTCCCAAATATGCTTTTGGTAATAAAATATAAAGAGAAAATTAGTTTTATAGGCCTTGTACAGTGATCTTTTTATTTTCCTTCTTTTTCTTTTTCTTTTTCTTTTTCTTTTTCTTTTTCTTTTCTTCTTCTTCTTCTTCTTCTTCTTCTTCTTTTTTTCATTTTGTTTCTGTTTTTCCTTTTTTTTTTTTATCCTTTTCTGCTTCCTTTTTCTTTTTGTTCCCCTGGTATGATGGCAACTATAAACTGGCTTTACCTTCTCGGGTTTGCCTTTATCTTAAGCTTTATCTTAATCTTTCCTGCCTGGCTCAAGAGAAAGTCTGGTTTTGTTCCTTTCCTTGAAAAGTCATTAAGAATTTCGGGAATTGGCTCAGTAGTAGTGCCCCAGCTTCAGGCCCAGAAAGATATTGCTCTCTTGCCATTTCACAGAACTCTGTTCCCTGCAGGTGGTCTAATGCACACTCATATCCTTTACAGTTCCTCTGAAACATCTCAGGCCTCTGCCTATACCACCACTTCATCATTACAAACCATTCTCCTCCAGGCACTAAAACCCCCCTGTTTTACCTTCTAAAGTTAATGATACTTGTCTTTACACTAGAAGAACATGCTACCCTTTTATCATTCTCTTTGTCTTATTATCTCTGTCCCTTAATATTACTACATACCACTATGAGCTCTTCGTTTTTTTCTGAAATGAAGTAAATGTCAACCATTTTAAAGAAAAAAACCCCAAAACACTTCCCTTCTACAAATGAAAAGAGCTCTATTTTTAAAAATAGTATTTTGGAATGAGAATATATTATATCATGATATGATTAATTAAGTTTTTAGCATATTGCAATTCATACTGGTAATAATGAGAAAGAAAAATTTATAATTTACGTGCAGGGTAATGGTCCATACCATCAAGGAATTTCTCAAGAGTATCTGTGATTACTGCTGTGATTTTTTCTTAAATATGCTATCAACCAGTGAAAATAAAATTATATGAAAGTTAACATCATTCATTTTTTCTCTCATTATTGCCAGATCTCAATTTCCAGTCCTGGTGCTAGCACTGATATAAATGTTAAGAAAATTGCTGGTGTTAGTGATGTCTGTGAATCTATGAAGCAACAACTCTTGGTCCTGGTGGAATGGGCTAAATATATTCCAGGCTTCTGTGAACTACCACTCGATGACCAGGTATAAGAGGAGACCAAAGAGAAATATCTAATTACTGCTCTGTTATTTCTGTGATATTTAAATGTCGGGATGAAGCACTCATTCTTTTTTGTCTGAACAAATAGAGCTGAGTACTCGACCTACTCTCTTAATTTATTTTATTTCAGTTGTGAAGTAACACCACCACAACAGAAAAGACATGAACAAAAAGAAGCAGCAAGGCAGCATGACTTTAAGTGTTTTGTTCTTTCTGCAGTGTTTTGGAAGCAGAACTTTTTCTGACCTTAAAAAGTATTCATTTCATGTTCACCTTTCATTATAATATGGTATTTAATTTGAAGCAAGGCTTCTCTAGTTGCAAAAACCAAAAGTGATTAGAATCTCAATCAAATTCCAAACATACTGATATCAATCCATAGCAAATAATCTTTCAAAAAATACAATGTACTAAAATTATACTGTATAGAATAAATGTAAGGAAAAAAGCACCAAATCTTGAAAATTCATAAGAGTTTTTATGACAGAGGTGTGATCTAACATCATATCTGTAATATATCCTAATATATACCTGGCTTTCAGAGTAGGTTGTACTAGCAAACCCAGAACCAGAATCTCCACATTATGGGGATCAGTTCTCTGACAAGCAGCCTCAGAAGGAGATTAATTCATTGCTTGGGATCTCTTGATTCCACACCAAAATCTGATTAATCTTGAAAATCTCTGTGAACTTCAGTCTCCCAGTTTTTAACTAGATCATGCAAGTGTTAGGTCATCCTTGGTTTGAACTGAGTCATTCCCCCTTATATCATTTCTCATGAATATGGGTATATTTCAGGCCACAGGAAACTCCCCAAAAAAGAAGTTAAATTATGTCTTTGCAGACCCACAGAGCACATATGTTTACAAGTTCAACATACTCAAATAAGTTTGAACTGTTCATGTGAAAAAGAATTTCAAATGTCGTTACTACACAAGGGCAACAAAAGCAAGAAAAAAATATTGCTGCTTTTATTGTTAAGATAGCATGGAGAAAAAGAGAAGGTATCAAATATCCTTAAATATCCTTAAAATGTTCCTATCTGCATTTGAAAAAATAAAATATCAGCTTAGAATGATAGGCTGAAAATGCCCCTGCTGTGCTTGAAGACGACATGTTGGGAAGTACTCTGAAACCTTAAGTACATTAGAAAAGTAGGGACAAAGATGTTGAGAGATAAAACAAATGCCACTTTTTCATTTGTGATAGCCAGTTTCTAAGGGGCATTGTGCGTTCAGTTATGAAATAAGCCATCTGGTTTTGAAAAAATGATTCCTGCTCTGGGAGTCAGCCTGATTTACAAACCACAGAGGAGACCAAAGCAGCTAAGGTAGCTCTACTGAGAACCTGAAGTCTTAACACATAAGTGTGACTGGTTTGGATTAAAAATACTTGTCAGGAGATGAGTTCTTTGAGGAAATAAAGGCCGTTGCTGAAATTTCAAGTAGACATTAAAACTAGGGGAAAGTAAATAGGTGACTAAGAGTAAACTAATAAACACAAGTTCCCTACTAGTACAAATTGGGATCCTCTTTGTGGACAATAGTGGCTTTGTTAGCATATCTGGCTTTGTTGGGGAAAAGCTCTCTTAAGTGTCACATAAATTTTTGGTTCAAGAGAAAAATGAAACACTGATAGAACCAAATTTACTGTGACAGTTCATTACAGCCCATTGGAGTCTTTAGTGTCAACTTAAAATGCCAGAGAAGACTTTGTGAAGGGAATACACACTAGGAAATAAATGCAGGTAGTATATTTATAGAGAAGTATTTTGCAGATCCTGATGTTTAAAATCTAGACAGAATGCTAGATATGACAGAGGATGACAGTTTAATTAGAAAGTACTGTTTTTATGGTGTTCAGATTTTTACATTCACTTTACATTTTACATTGGAATCTTAACGGTCTTCAACATGTACCTGACACACAGTAATATGTATCCTCTTTTCTTTTGCTCTTATTGAAACTTACTGCTTTATCATCTAATGAGTCTGCTGGTTTTTTTTTTCATGAGGTTGCCCTGCTAAGAGCACATGCTGGGGAGCACCTGTTGCTTGGAGCAGCAAAGCGGTCCATGGCATATAAGGACATTTTACTTTTAGGTAAATATTGGTTTTGTTTTACTTACTGATGGTGATGTTATAGTACATTAGCAACGATGTAGTCACTTAAGTGGGACCACTGTTCTCGCACAATCAAGCAGTGCATTCTGTAAATGCTAAATAGCTATTAATGACATGATGTCATGTGCCTATTCCAGCAAAAGCAGGTGGATGGTTTCATGTGAGTTAATACAGGTAAAGGTCTATTGGATAGCAGAAACTACAATTTAAGGGAGTTACTGGCAATTGCCTCCTTACATTATCATCCTTTCTGCACCTTTTTTTCCATAAAAAACCAGAAAGAAATAACACCACCAGAAAAACAGCGTAAAACCCCCTTTGCTTCGGAAAGGAGTAGCCAGCCTGTTGCACATGTACTACTTTCAGTCTTCAAGACAACAATTTATCCGGAGCATTCTCAGGAGTCCTTCAGACTCAGAGAAGACTCTACTGGCTAAAATATTAGATAGTGTGTTACCTGCCACTCACTTTCCCAAGAGCCCTTTCACTTCTTCTTCAATAGTCCCCATATGACCACCACGTAAACATCATTCCCGCTGTCCCTGCCGTGTGGCAGATGGGTGCATCCATGGCACAGTGCCGAGGCACGCCTGCAGGAGCGTATTCTTGGTCAGCTGAGATGGCTCCTACGCAGGGTTGTATTAAGGGAACATGGCTGTCAGGGAAGAGGGTGTTGTCACTGATGGAAGCTCGTCTTCTAGTTTATGCAATAGAGAGGCCCAGTTGCAAGATAAGATGTGTGCCTCTGTGGAGGGTGATGTGATGAGGCATTTGTTAGCCTTGTTTGGTACAGTGCACTGCCTCTCTGAAGTGTACTCTGCTGAAAAGGGTCTCATTAGACATGGTCAACATTGGGGCTGTTTCCTGAGACAGGCTGTTGGTTGTTTTGGACAGGATTTTTGATGTGAGGCAGGGCTATACAGAATACAGACTCAGACTTGTCTCTTCACTGGTGGTGTGGTACAAGGACATTTTCTACTACTTGTTCTCCTTCCTCTTTGGGCCTGCCTTTTCATAGCTCTAAATTAGCTGGAATTTATTTTTACTCACATTAAAAGGATAAGAAGGGCTTGGTCTGAAGGTATTTGTCTCACCAGAAATCCTTTCAAGATAAAAGCTGTACAAATGGCTTTCTTAAGGTAGTTTTTTCCCTAGATACAGTTTCACTAACTAAATTAACAGAAACAAAGAAAAATAAATTTGCTATTTTATTTGGATTAGTAATAAGGTAAAAAGGAAAACAATGATAAAATTATTGTAAGAAAATTATATATCATGAGCAGATACACCAAAGAAGACAGCAGATACACAAAAGAAGAAACAATTTGAGGTTTCAAAGCTTATTTTTGATACTTGGAGGCAGGTACCTGTTTTATGAGTCATTTTGACATGGATCTCTTGTGATATAATTATCAGTTCTTCTTTCAAAAACTGCATGGTGGCTTCTGAAAGCTCCACAGTATTCCTAGTGTTCTCCAGAAGGTGAATTAAGATGCAATAGTGGAGACCTACAAAATGGATATTTAAAAAAAAAACCCAAAACCCAAAAAACTCTAGGTAAGATTATTTCTTACCTGCAAATTTTATGATGTTACTAAATTTTATTAAGAACAACAGAAATATCCACTAGAAAAAGAAGCATTTCCAGTGTCTCCTCTTTTCTATTGTCAAATCCTTGTCATTCAGCTTGGGATATATTATTTTAAAAAGAGAAGACATTTTAAGATCAATACATTAGTATATTTATCTGTTATTTAAACATAAAGGTCTACTTGCTTCATATTTGTAAATTTGAATACCAGCCTTGGTCCTGTGGACTAATCAGTAACTACATGTTGGTGTACTTATATGTACAGATTATTTACCGGGTGACAGCTAAAAAGTGCACATATACTTTTGCAAAGAAAAGTTGTGTGTGATGCAAGGGAAAGTTATTAAAAAAATTAACTTGATCAAGCAATATGAAATGTACTTTTGAAAATGGGCTTCATCTAGTACATTACATCAAAATGTTTCTATTAATTCATATGTTGATATTCTTTCTCTCTAAGGCAACAATTACATAATTCATCGCAACAGCACTGAAATGGAGATCTGCCGAGTGGCAAATCGGATTCTGGATGAATTAGTTCGTCCCTTCCAGGAAATTCAAATAGATGACAATGAATATGCTTGCTTGAAAGCAATTGTGTTTTTTGATCCAGGTATTTTTACAAAAATATCTCCCAATTGTTTTACATGTGATTGTATTGAAAGTAATTTTTGTTAATGTAGCATCTGTTCATATTATCTAGCTGAATGGAGAAGAATAAAATGAAAAACAGTAAGATACTCCTCCCAAATCATAATATGCTTTGACCTAAAGTTTTTGTCATTTTTAAAGATGCAAAAGGCTTGAGTAATCCGTTGAAGATTAAGAATATGCGATTCCAAGTCCAAATCAGTTTAGAGGATTATATTAATGACCGTCAGTACGACTCCAGAGGAAGATTTGGAGAACTTCTTCTTCTACTGCCTACACTCCAAAGCATCACTTGGCAAATGATTGAGCAGATACAATTGGTTAAATTATTTGGAATTGTTAAAATTGACAGTTTGCTTCAGGAAATGTTACTGGGAGGTAAGCTCTCAATCTGTTAAATTTATAATGTTGTATTACGTTGAATTTAGCCTGTTGGGATGTTGAGGGAATCCTGATCTAAGCTACCACTCTGACTCACTAGCTGAGCTTTGTGTTGTGTAAATTGTTAGCTAAAACCTTGTCTTGGCAGTTCATCTTGTTAACTTAGTCCTACCACGACAGATTTTGTACTTCTCAGTAACTACTGGGTTGTCCTACAATTCCCTAGGCAGATGAAAGAATCCTTAGAAATATTTCATGAAACACACTGTTATTTCAGTCAAAACAGTGAAAATAAACACAGTGCTTAATATGCTTGAAGTCTGCTTAAATTGTTTAATGAATACCCAGAGGCAATTATTCAAATTGCCAATCAAAATATTTACTCTGTGGAAATGTAATTACTGAAGTATAAGTCACTGGCAACAACATGCTCGTTTGCACTGATATATGCTCATGTTATTTTTGCAGGTACTTCTAATGATGCCAGTCATATGCACCATCCAATGCACCCTCACTTAGCCCAAGATCCATTAACTGGCCAAACTGTCCTCATAAGTTCAATGTCTGCTCCTGTACATACAGAACAGATACGTAAGTAATTGCACGTTAGCCTTCTGTCATAACACTTCACTGTTTCATTTTAAAATATTAATTAGCACGGTGGCCTGTCAGTGTTCATAGAGCTATTTCATCATAATTTTTAAATTAAAATAATTGTGCATTAAAAATGTATGTATATAAATGGTGTTAAGTAATAGACTTTGACCTGAATTTAATTTAATTTTAAAAATTCAGCTCCATTCTGATATATTATTGTTTTTACATGCACAATCTTTAATAAACTAAAAATTCTGATCATTAAAATATCCTGTTTCCCTAGCATGTCAATGCACTTTCTTTCCCAATCATGCAACAGGACTCTCTTTCAGTGCAGTAGTGTATATATGTAGAGTAGACCGGGCTATAAAAATATATATAATTATTTCTATGTTTTTTTTCAGCAACTCCAGAAACTCCATTACCTTCTCCTCCACAAGGCTCTGGGCAAGAATACAAAATGTCTGCAAATCAAGCTTCAGTCATTGCACAGCAATCTATTTTGAAACAAAAACCATTGTGATAATATTTTTATCTGTCTTATCCTTCCTTCCTTCCCTTCCTTCTCTTCCTTTTCATGCACTACATAGATTGGTAGAACACTTGCACATTTAAAATCTCAGGTTGATAAAGGAAATTATTTCCTCAGCAGCCACTACTAAGTGGGTGTTCCTTAAAACACCTCCTGATTTGGAAAGTAATGCTATTCTGACTACTGCATACAACTGTAACTGTGGACGCTGCAGTCTGACAAATATGTATAGAGGTAGATATTATTTTTAGATCTTATAACTGCACAGATTTGTGGTTTTATTTCCTGTTTTAGTTGTTGTCTTAATATTATTGTTTTAGATGTGTATATAATTTTTTCATTGTAATGGAACTACTTAGTGCTTGTTTAGCTGTGAATTTTAGATATGAAAAAGTGGGTTGTTCAGGCAAAAGCCAAGATTCCACTAACAGTAGAACATTAGGCTACGAAAAAAAGCACATGAATTGAAAGAAAAAGGAAAACATACTTAATTGACAGAAAACCCCAACTATTTTTAAAAATCCTGATTTGAAAGAACCATCTCTTTCAAGTAAAATTTCAACAAAAGCATTGAATCCTCCCTGCTTAAGAGTTTCTATGAAGTAGAAGGCCTGCCTGGGTGAATATGCTTGAGGACTTCTTAAAATCTATATATAGGACATATATAGATATTATGTCTATATATAGTCAATTGGCCAGAGCTGAAGCATTTATATTGATAAATACTTAGAATAAGGACTGGTAGGCTTTTTGGTCTGGACTAACTAGTACTTTCCCAAAAAATTTATGAGCACGCTTTAGGAATTAGGCCAGTCTAGGGACACTTTTCACTTTTAGGTACTTTGGACAGAGACCTTCTCTTTAAGGGTACAGAGAGTATCACAGAACACCAGAATAAACTGAGTTGGAAGGGATCCAAAAAGATCATTGAGTCCAAACCCTGGCCTTGCCCAGAACCATCCCCAAGAGTCGCACCACGTACCTGAAAGGGTTGTCCAAATGCTTTTTGAACTCTGTCAGGCTTTTCTGTGACCACTTTCCTGGGGACCCTGTTCCAGTGCCCAACCACCCTCTGGGTGAAAAGCCTTTTCCTAATATCCAACATAAACCTCCTGTCACAACTTCAGGCCATTCCCTTGGGTCCTGTCCCTGGTCACTAGAGAGAGAGATCAATATCTGCTCCTCCTCTTGCCCTCACAAGGAAGTTGTAGACTGCAATGAAGTGTAACTAGGACATTGTCAGGGCAAGAGGATACTTTGTGATGTTTGGTTTACTAGTGTAAGAGTAGCCATTATGTTTATTTGTCTAACTGGGTAGTAAATGCATATTTCAGCAATCACTAAAATTCACCTACTGAAAAGTTGTAATTAATGTAGTAACTCTGTGTTTGGAGAGTTATGACTTACTAATTGCAGGGGCAGATGTGCCTGAGTTCAGCTCCAGGTGTTTGTGGTTTGAGCCATGGTATTTCAAGCCAGAAGGCAGCCAGAAGACACTATCTCAATTCACATACTCATCCTCTCAGTGTTCAAGTTTTCAGAAGCGTGGGATGACTTGCTTTTCTGTGATGAGCCCATATCTCCACCTCTTCATCCCCTTTCAGTCTGGGGATCCAACCCTGACTAGGCTTTGTGTCTGGAGTCCATAACAACCCATCTGTATTTGGACCCTCTGTGAATTTGCACAAAGTGGACCTTGTGACACATGGTCACTTGGGGCATTTATACTACTCAGTTACAATGTGTGAAAGTAATCTTTATGATATATGAAGTGATACGTTGCTCATACAATACTAACATCATAAGAAAATCATCGCTTCACATATTTTATTTATTCCAGACTGCAATGATTTAGTACTTTAGAGCAGACTTACTACCAGAAGATATGTAAGAGAGAAACAGACAAAAAAGAGATAATAATATATTGCAGATTGCTAAACTCTTGCAAAGAGAAAACATAGTAGAGTCAGAAGTTCTTCAAGGTGAGATGTTGATCATCCTGAACCAGACACCTTCATTAATCACAGCAACCAGAGATGGTGCAGTTGGCTTGTAAAAGTTGCTCAGACAATCCAAAATGATTCTTCAAATACATTTTTGTAGGCTGGAAATGCAACACAGTAAATCCTGAGTTGACCTGAACTTTCAAAAGGCATTAATGAGAATGCACCTACTACCAGGTAGATACTGTATTTCTTTGTTATTTTAAAGTAGGTTGCTTTTGTAAAGTCTGTATACAGTAGCTATTAATGTTTGCCTTTTGCTTTTTAGATCCTTTTTCTTTTTGTTGTTTGTTGTTTGGTTTTTATTAATGCATTGCTCTTTTTACAAGATCCTTTTAATACAAGTTTTTATGACAGAATAAGGTACTGAAGTTTTGCCATTAACTTTAAGGGTATCCAGACTCTGCTTTTTTTTACAAGTTGGCCCCCATTCTTTACAGTGATACACAAAAGCAAAACAAGTGTGAGAGATACTGAGCAGCCCAAAAGTTTACTGATTTGGCTCACTTTTGTGTACTTGTCATAGAAGGAGTGTTGGACTCTAGGTGGATCTGCATGAATTTACTGGGTCATATAAATGAGTTCAGCTACATATACATGGCAGTATTGGTCTGACTAAAAACATATAATTGGAAATAAAGATCAGTCCCCAAGCTGGCCACCCTTGTCTTATATAAGAGATGTGCATAATAGCTTACTTTATTTTTGACAGTGAACTTTAGATATCAAGTGTACAATAAAATTCTGTCACACACTGCCAAAACGTACTGGAAGAAAAATATACTTTAGTATTTTGTCTGACAGAAAGCTGTTGTCTATTTTGTACGATATATTACATTTTTGAATAAAAACACCACTGTAATTTATTGGGAAAAGCTGATTTATTTTATAAATGTAACATTATTTTTGTAAACTTAATTATGAAAAATCAGAAATGATTAGTGCCGTTAAATATTAAATTATAATGAGATGTAACTTTATATGTTTGAACTCTGATACCAAGTTTTTGTATTGAGTATTTGGAATTGAAGTGGTTGCTGGAAATATTTCAAATGGACTGTTTTTCATCAAAGCTCAATAAAGAAATATGAATGATCCAAATGACACATTTGCCTTTTAGTATTTTTTTAACTATTTACATAAACAATGAGACTGGTCTCTATTCCTTACACAATGAATAAGTATATAACTAACATGCTTTCACCTCTACAGTGTTTACAGCATCACAGAATGGCTGAGGTTGGAAGGGATCTCTGGAGGTCATCTAATCCAACCCCCTCTGCTCATGCAGGATATTGAAATCATGTGAAAGAATCTGATGGCAACATTCTAGTTGATTCTGCTGCAACATGGCAAAGTATTACATAGCTATGGTCTTCAGTTTTTACTTCTGACTCAGAATAGAGCTGAAGCACATGCTTAATTCCATCTGTGTTTAAAATTAACCATGTGTTCAATAGTCTTTTTTTTTCTGGACAGGGATAACTTAAGAAACTACTGTCTTTGCTCCAGCACATTGTTATTAAGAAAAATTTAGGTGCAACTTGATAAAGATATTGTAAACTTTAGAAAGACTCTACAATTTTTTAAATAACCAGTATCTCCTCTGCTTTGGAAATTATGTTCAGTTGCATGTCTCTTTACTAGATTTTGAATAGGAATGGGGTTAGGTTGTTCGTTTGTTAGATAGTTAGTTAGTTAGTTAGGGGGGTATTCTTGTTGTTTTGCTGTTGTTTTCTTGTTAGTAGTAACAATAAAATGATTTGGGCTGTTGACTTTTGCTCAAATGGGCTCTGCTAAAGTGCAGAACTACAGGGAAGAGCTGCCATGGAGACTCCATTTTGAATGCTGGAGGTCATCTGGTTCTTCTGAGGAACTTGAATCAGTGGCTGATTATTCCACATGCAGGAAACCTCTACTTGTGAATGCTGACTGGGGTGTAGGAGGTTTATGTTTTTAAGGAACTGAAGAGATTTTTTTTTCTCAGTCTACAATGAAGGAAATATGGAAACCCCCTTACAACTTCAATGCTGCGAAGTGCTGGCAGACTGTTCTTCAAGGATTTTGATAAATCAGCTTTACAAGTAGCCCCAATAGGTGAATCAGGATTATGTGTTTTACAGGCAGAGATAGATGAACTAGCTTTCAGTTCTAATCATTATCCAGAATTTCTCCTAACTAAACAATTCTGAAAGATGTTTACTGAGCTCCAGGAATCTTCTGTGACAGAAAATTTAACACAATGTAAGAGAATTTGTTACAATTCTTTGTTTTATTCATATACTTGGAAATTCTGGTTTTACCTCAAGGATGTCTGTCAGTCTTCGATGGCCTAACATTTTTTTATGTCTTTCAACAGACTATTTCTAGTGGTGCACCACCATTTGTGATACTTATGCTAAAGTATATAGTAAAGAAATAATTAGATCCACATTTTAATAAGTCTATCAAAAATCTTCTGTATTGGTAGCAATTAATTTTTAAATTTTTCTGTTGGGCCTGAAACAGATACATTAGCTTTCTTCTTTCCCTTTATTCTCCCTAGAAATAAACAAGAAATGGAAAAAATAAATTATCGTAAAATTTAGTGTTACGATGGTAACAATGCAATTGCACTTCTCTTTCTTCTGTTGTTTTTCTGATATGGAGATAGAGGAGATGGTTGTCATCAAGATTTACATCAATCACTGCTTTCTTTTGTTTCCTTATTTTCTTGTGGCAAATCTGAGTATTTTCATTAATTGTATAGTCTATGTGTAAACAAAGCCCTCTATGAAGCCAAAAAGCTATATTTGATTGCAGAGGGGATTAAAGGTGCTCAATTGCAGGAATATATTTTCAAAAATTTATTTCATAAAAATTAAAATGCATACCTGATTTCTAAACAAAAACATAAATATTTCTATTAAAGAATAAGGAACTTGAAGACATAATCAAATATAAAGATTTTTATATAATGGCAGTGAAAGAGAACTTCCATTTTGTATCACCACCTATAATAATTTCCTTTTGAATACCATCTAAGCAGAATGGGCAAAATCTCATCAAGACATATGCCTAAAAATGATCTTATGACAATGATCTCTATTATTTAATATTGTGGTGGAGCTATGATTGCTACTGACATTATGTCCTGGTTCACCTGAATCAAGTGTCAGTCAAAGATGCCATGTCAATACTAGATTTATTGATGCTGCTGAGAGGGTAGCCACCTCCTCACAAGCAAAGCCTGATGTGACAGCTTCTCCAAGTCACATTGTGTCAGGACAACCTTGCATCAGCACATATCTCCCAATTACCCAATGATTTTGGGCCTGACACCACTTGCTTCTTCGTTTAGCAAGGGTGAATGTCACCAGTGTCTGACATGATGAGGTGAACAGCAGCAAGTGCTGAAGATTTTCCTTTAGCCAGTCTGGTCAAGGGGTAATTTCATCTAAAGCTTAGCACTCCCCTCTGAGACTGGAGAAGAAAGCCTAGAAATCCAGACTTTTAAAATGTCTTTGGCTTTGATCTGAATAGCGCTGGCTGGTCTTTTTGAGTCTTAATGTAGCAAGAGCTGAACCACTGAGTGTCCTATGTCTGATTAGGCTCAGTGATATTTTGGGGTCTAGCCTCCAAAGTAACCTCCTTTCCCAGTTTTTTGCTGGGTTAACCAAACAGACAGCAGTTGCTGTTTTGATTTTAGAATACTGAAGGTCTTCAAGGAAGCATAATTGTAAAGATTGCACACAGAGATGTGTCTCTGGGACTGAAATTACCTGAGCAAATTAAAGGAGTTAGTGATTGGTTAGGAAAAAATAAAGCACATAATAAGGTGTTCTTCAGTCTTTCAAGGGAATTCAGTGAAAGAAGGAAGGAAAGAAGACACACAAAAATTGTCTAACACTGTTGATTCCACAAGGAGATTAGGAAAACCTCTTGACTGGAGGTATTAGATTAGACAGCTTTGCTCCATATGTTCAGTGTAGTTAGGTTTGTGGTTCGGTGTATCACCTGTAGATTGTAAACTTCATGTTTGGAGGAGCTGGTTTATTTAGAGTTTTTATTAGGAAATTCATGAAACATATCCCAGCAGCTTTACTCACCCTCAGGTGCCCACTGGCAGGTTGTTGGCTCTTCACAGGACTGCTCTATAGAGAGGTCTGTCCACATTCTGCATCACAGCTCTGGGACTCTTACTCTAAGTATTACTTAAACACATTCTTTACCAATGGGCCGTAATGCCATGGAAGTGAAACAGTGCCCTTCATGTATCCCATGGCAGTTCTTACTGTCACCAATCCCCTTTTATCATCACGCCTTGTTTCATGTGACACATGTGACACAGCTGAACTTGCCAGTTGTATCACCTGCTATGCCATGCTCTCACAAAGCCAGCTGAGACAAGATAAAACTTCGGTTGGGTTCTTATTTGCATTCACAGTCAACATTTCACTTTTACACAACTTTTGAGCAAAAACCAAGGTGTTGGATCTGGTGATGTTCTCATCTGTCTCTTTCATGTCAGCCACCTGATATGCAGAGTGATTGTGTCACCTATTACAATGGCCCTTATTTCCTGTCTTGTTCAAATAAAGCAAGTAAATAGGTTG
This sequence comes from Onychostruthus taczanowskii, assembly GCF_017590055.1. NCBI lineage: Eukaryota > Metazoa > Chordata > Aves > Passeriformes > Passeridae > Onychostruthus > Onychostruthus taczanowskii. Next base: position 11,792,806 of record NW_024501459.1, read on the forward strand.
GGTTACAACTGCTCTCTAGCTAAAAGTAGGATGAATTCACAGAACACAGTTTTGAGATCATATGGAACTGTTTTTTTTTTTTCTCTATGCATTTTGTAGCTCAAATGAAATGGTGCAGCTTATGTTACGTTTTGATCAGCAGGCAGTTTTTTTCTTCCCTGTTTTTTTGACCTCCTCACAATTGAATGAATTTTCATGAATATGACAATCCAACAAAGCATCCAGTTTTTCAGATGCCTGCCTTTTGTAATTTAAATAATGTAAGCATATGAACATAGAGTTTGAATTAAGAGGCAAAGGCAATCTCACCAAAAGAGTTTATTCAATATATTTCCAACATCATCTATTTCAAGATATAATTAAGATTACCATAGCCCAAGTCTAATTTACTGTGGTTTCCAAAAAGTGGAGCAGATAGCAATTGTAATAAAGGACAAGAATTCTCCATATAAAATTTTTCATTGTCATATTAGATTTTTAATGAGCATTAGTCTTGATCAAAATGTAATAAAATGGAACAATACTCTAAAATATGCAGACAGATGTACTATAAAATAACAAACTTTATATATTTAATTTATGTACTGTGAAGTACACTTTTCTTTTGCAGAATGAACATTAATATCCATTTTTTATCTCAACACCAAAATCACAATTTAACTGTGGCATGATCTGTCCTCTATTTTAATGTGAGCTTTTTTGCAGTTGATTAAAATTGCATTGTGTGATTAACCACATAGAGACAGATATCCTGTCCTTGTGACACTGTGCCTCTTCAGAGATTGACAGCCTGAGGTGCTGCTCATTAACCAACAAATAATTTGAAAATGAAAAGAGAGATGGGGTCCTTCTGGAGGGCAGGAGAGGAATCCCTATCTCCCTGTTCATGAAGAAGGCACCACTGGAGTTTTCAGCTTTTGACTTTGGAAGGAGACACCTGCTTAAGGAGAAATTTGCACTTTGAAGATAGGGGTAATAGCGGGGAAAAAAAATCCCTTAAAAATATAGTGCTGTTAGTCTCAAGGGAACCCAGTTAGAGAGGATAGATTCAAGAAGGCTTGATGAGCATAGAAGGGCAGTTAGTCCAGGAACTAACACAGTGCTATTGCCTTTTGCAATGCCTCAGCTTCTGGAGGTATATCAATACATGAAAGGGAATCTTTCTTTTGTCATGGTCAGAGCAAGCTTGAAGGCACCATGGTTAACAAAGAACCTCCTTAAACAATGAAACTTACATGCAGAAAAATAAGGTGGATTATTATTTTGATTTGGAAGTAATTCAGCTTATTGATTTTTTATACAAGTCAATTTTTATGGTATTCTGGGTGCTCTTTTCAGATTTTAAATGCTTGGAATTGACTGTGATATGTTAGATGTCATCTTTGTGTTCTGCTTGCTAAGCGGGTGTGGGGGCAGTGAATAAAGACATAAAAAGGTCAATAAAAAGCCAAAGCCGTGGACACTCTCAGATCCAAAGATTATAACTTCTCCAGCACAATAAATAGACTCATTGAACCTACTTCAGCTAAAGCATGTGGATAGAATCATTTCCTCAAATTACTGTCTTCAACCCTAATATAATTTGCTGGTGATAAAAGGTTCTTTAGTGCAATAACTATTAATTGCATTGCCCTGTCCTCTCTCTCACCTGAATCTTATCTTTCCCAGAGTAAGAGTCCTTATTTATTTACAGCTTAATTTATATTGAATCTTGTGCCTGAGAATCCTTGAACCCATCAAGCTTACAGCACTTGTGTTGTCACACTGCCAGCCCCATTTCATGAAAACTCAGGTTGAGTTTCCTGGAGCAACCCCCTCTGCCTACTAGGATATCTAGAAAAGGCAAGAGAAAGCAGCAAATTTAGAAGGATGCAGAGCACCCTGTCATTTCTGTTACTCACTGCTGCTGAATTCACTACCTGCAGCGTATGACCTCTGAACAGGTTAGTGACTGCAGGGTAGCTCCTCACGTCACAGGAGACATATGGTGACACAAAGGTCTGTGTGCTGCCACTCATTTTCTCTGCAAAAGCCACATCTGGGTTGTTATGGGGAGTATTTGGAAGGACACAGACAGCACAGTTATTTCATCCCATTCTTTTGTTTAAAATGCACAAATGTATGAATCATCCTTTGGCTCTTTGCACTTCATTTCATTCATAAATATCAATGCTGGCATTAGCATTATTAGTAAAAAATATAACATTTGAATCTCATCTTCCTTTTTTCTATCACAGACCTTATTAAAATAGTTCTTTGTTTATCTTCTAATACCACTTGATTTTATTACAAGGTAGTTTAAGATTTTAGTCTAAGTTTATGATGTGACTGTGGGAGAATAAAGAGGTTTATCAGTATTTCTGAAAACGAGGCATCATGGCAGTCAAAGTGTGTGTTACAATGCTTTAAAGTGCCTCATCTCTGAAGTTCTGTAATTTGGGTGCACTGTGTATTACAGGTTAATCCCCAGTACACACAAACCAGTTCACCAGTTTAAACCTCATTATTTCCTGTCACTTTGTTTTAAACTGCAACCACTGCAAGGCCAAAGCTGTGCCTGTTGTCTACAGTAATTTGCTTTATATATGGAGACACTGAGAGTTATCTGTTGACCTTTGAAGTAAAATGTCGAGCTCCTTTAATATTCTTTCATTTCTGATGATGAGGAATACCACTGAGAGTGCTCAGTCAGTCCCACGTGACTCATGTCCTCCCTGGTAATGAGGCTAAGTGGCACAGGTGACCCTGAATGTTAGGGAGCAGCAAAGTGTCTGCTCCAGTGTGTCTGTAGGGATACACCACCCTGTAGCAGGAAGGGAGTTAGTTTCTGCTTATTTTTCTCTGGAATAAAGGTATCTCAGCATCGACTAAGCTGCTGCTACATTGGAATGATTATTATCCATATATTGGGCATTTTGTTTCTCTATATGAAAAATATTACAGTGCAATATTATGACACAATACAAAGCATTATAATATTATTGAAAGGAAAATTTTACTAAATTCCACAGTAAGCCTGCCTAACAGTTTGGTCAGCCTTTGTTGTATGAGCAAGCCAACCTGAAGAAAGATAATAGGAGTTCTAGAAATTAAGAGTATTTGGGTATCATTTATTCTTATAATCTAGAGTAAAAAAAATCTGCCTTCAGAACGTAAGGTGGAGCTCTTCAGGCTAAGTCATTTGAGATAGAATCTAAAAAACTACTTAGCACTCTGACCTGATCCAACAGAGCACTTGAACAATGCTTAAATTCAGAGTCATGTCTGATTTCATTGGAGCTGTTGATAGGCTTAAAGTCGAGCACACTTTGACATGTTGTACCAAGTAGGGATAGGCAGTGTGCACTGCGTGCCACCATGTGGAACAGAAAACACTGCAGTGCTGCAGCCCATCATAAAAATTATTGCTGCTTCAGCCACCGTTGTAAAAAAACCCCACCCACTTTCAGCACGTGTGTTTTCTCCCATCCACAGGAAATAACGTAAGAAGTCAAGTTTAGTCTGACCTAAGTGTCCCCTATGAAGCACAAAGGTTCCTCCAAATCATCATCATTTTGAATATAAAATTAGTCACAGATGGAAAGTTGTGATTTTAATCCTTGGACATTTGAAGGAAACACTTAGCTCTTTCCATCCACACTTCGGGGAGCTGGTCAACAGCTGGATGAGCATTAGCCAGCAGTGTGCCCAAGTGGCCAAGATGGCCAACAGCATCTGGCCTGAATCAGAAATAGTGTGGCCACCAGGATTAGGGCAGTGATCATTCTGTAGGGCAGTGCCTGTACTTGACACTGGTGAGACTACACCTCAAGTCCCTCACTATAAGAAAGACATTGAGGTCCTGGAGTGTGTCCAGAGAAGAGCAATGAAGCTGGTGAAGGGTCTGGAACATAAGTCTGAGGAGTGGAAGAAAGAGTTGGGATTGTTGAGCCTGGACAAGAGAAGGAAGTTGTGGTGAGGTTGGGGTTGGCCTCTTCACCAGGCAACTAGCGATAGGACAAGGGGAATGGCCTCAAGGTACTCCAGGTGAGGTTCAGGTTGAACATTAAGAAAAATTTCTTCACTGAAGGAAAATAAATAAATACTGGAACAGTATTTCTTAAATACTGTTAAATACTGAGCAGACTCCCCAGGAAAGTGGCAGAGTCATCATTCCTGGAAGTGTTCAAAATAAGAGTAGAAATGGCACTTTGCTGTATGATATAGTGGGCATGGTGGTGTTTGGTCAAAGACTGGACTTAACGATCTTGGAGGTCTTTTTCTACCTTAATGAGTCTATGAATCTATGATCTCTGTGAGAAGTACTGTTGGAACTGAATGTTTGGCCACTAGATGGGTAGAAACTTCTGTCCGATCACAAATCTGTGCCCACAAATGGTTGCACTCATATCCTTCCAGCCAGGTTGGAGATTGAATGGACTGTGAGATGCTGTGCTGTGTTCTAACATTTTTTGACACAGCTCCCCTCAAAATGGATCTGGTGATGGGAACTTTGGGCTATAACTAACACATGAATCTAAACTTTGGCACTGATTTTCAAAGGTCTTTTGCCACCTACCTACCACAGAAATCGATGGAAGCTGGCTACCTAAATAGTAATTAAGTGTGCATGTATCTCTGAGGATCTGTGCCTTTGATCTAAAAATATGTCAGTCCAGCTCATTACAAGCTGTACATTTACTTTAAAAAAATATATGAGTCATAAATTAAGGATAAGATTAATTAATAGTAGAAATATAACTGTAGCAAAGTAAAGAGACTGATTGCCCTGACAGAGAAACTAGAAAGGATAATGGATTTAATGGCATGTGTTCTAATGGAAAAAAATAACCTATTACATGAGTCTGTCATATCTGAAAAAAATGTGGTTACCATTTACAGTTCATATAGGGACGAAAAGGTTTATATACTAGCAGTATATAAATCACTGAAAAGAGTAAGTTGAAATCTTTATAGTAGCAGTGATATATTTTCCCTTGTGGAAGCCTTAGCCCAATTTTGTATCTACAGACTGTCTCTCTAACACAAGAGACTGACACATCTCAAACACCCAGAGCTGGGGAAGGATGTATCCTGAATGGAGACACAGACTCTTTGAGCAAACACCTATGGAGAAACAAGCATGAAACCTTCCTGTGCTACTGGCTAACTCAGGGATCTCATAGTTCAGCTTACTACACTGCCATGGTTGTCATTTAAAGTATGTCTTGAAGTATGGTAAGGACAGAGAAGCTAAATCAAGAATGAGAATTTGATGGGTGGCCAGTGAGCTAGGAAGTTAAATGTTCCTAGTGCAGATATCTCTCATGTAGGAATTCACGTGTGCTAACCACTGAGCTGGCTGCTAAAGGGAAGAACAGGTATTTTCCTTCTTCATCCCTTTTCCATTTTTTTTTTAATCTCCTTGAGGAAATTTGATTGAATTCAGAGCCATTGGGGCTAAGATGCTTCTGGCTGTGTAAGCAAGTAAAAATTTAGGAGCTTTTTCATAGGACCATGGTGTTAGACAGAATTTTGAGGATGGCAGTTAGCACCTCAGCTTCCCCTTGGCCATAGAATCATGTAATGGTTTGGGTTGGAAGGGACCTTTGAAGGTCATCTGGTCCACTAATGAGCAGGGACAACTTCAGTAGATCAGGTTGCCCACAGACCCAACATGATCTTGATCGTTTCCTGGCCTCTCTGGGGAACCTGTTCTAGTGTCTCACCCTCTTCACTGTAAAAATTTTTCCTTGTCTAATGTTGGAGAACAGGCGAAAACAGCCTACGGAAATCCCACTCCAAAACTTGATGATGCTGAACAATCAGTGCTCAGCAATTTCTACTTGCTGCAGGATGATACTGTGGCCTCTGAAAAGCCTCTGGGCTCTCACTATCATGCCAGCTTACATACTGCAGGCATTATACCTGTGTCAGTACAACACAATCTCAAAGATATAATGCTCTGATATGGCAAAACTGCTTTTAGAACCATGTTTGCATTTTCAGGAATGTCTGTGCTAACTTGGTCTTCACCTGTGCTGCACTGTGCAGCACAGGCATGTACTTGTGTCAACCTAGTTTTCAGTGCTAGCTTAAGAGGATTTTTTTGCCACTTCCCCGAGACTGATTTCTTAATTATCCTATCTGTGCAGATGTGGTGAAGGAAGTAAGTAAATTTTAAAAAGAAATATAACTGAACATGATGTAACTGCTACATGAATCTAGAACGAAGCTGATATAGAATGAAATGTGATGACAGCAATAATTTTACCTGGAAATAGTGTGGTGAAATTAGTGAAACTTATGTATGGGGTTTCATCATGCTTAGAAGCAGGAAGTGTATGCCTAAGTCTGATGGCTGTGAATGTTCCTAGCTTGCTGTTATTATCCCAAGTGTATTTGTACACAAGTTGCAATAAAAATAATAAAATAATAGAAAACAAAATAAGGGTTTGCAATTATAGTAAAATGAATGATCTTGGTTTCATATTCCCATGGCTTTTGATTTAAGGTGATGGATAGTGAAGAAATGTCTAAGGAGCAAAGTGATGACCAGGTGATGATTGACTGCATGGTTCAATTTGGGAATGGAGGGTGGGAATGCACAACAAGAAGGACTGTTGCCTAAGCCCTTCCCTTGTTCTGGGCTGCTGAGTGGGGACCAGCCCTCAGGCAAAGGTTAGAGCAGCCCTGAGGCTGCTAAATAGACAGATCCCTCTGCAAGTGCAAGATTACTCCCAAAAGAATGTTATTGACTGTTCTGTTCAATTTGGTTTTAAATGATTCATGTACTAATTGAGCTTCTACTACTTACCAGCTGAAAATATCATTTGACCTGCCTGTTAGGGAACTCACTCTTGTTCCAGTGTCCTGACAATTGTCACTGTGCAATTGACCACCACAACCAAAAAACAAACAAGTGCCTGCAGAGTGAATTGTGCTGAATGAATTTGCTAGGTGAGTGTGCTTGGATAAATATCATGCTGCAGCTTATTTTTTTAGGAAACAAAAACTATGAAATGCTTCAAGGCACCAAACAAATGGGCAGAAACCAGAACCTATCACATTCTTCAAATGTCCTGGTTCATGCTAGTAATAGAAAAAAAATGGCAGACAACTGTATATGATCTTCTTCATAACGATCTATTAAACACCAGAATATTTAGAAGATGAGGTAACAAAGGAACAGGCAGGTGATTTAAAGGATCCCTGCCAGAATCACTCCAATACATATTCAGTTAACTTGTGGGGCTGTATTTTCAGTGAATGTATACTGACTGAAAGGACACCTTTTTTTTCCCTCCAGACAAGGTGTTTGGCACAGATCCGTTTCTTTCCAGTACTTATCTTTTCGCAGATCACAGGTTTGTATTGGCCTCCAAACTAGCCTTTAAAACCTCAGAGTGCAGGGAGATGGCAGATGTCACCTAGTGTTTTTCCAGAAGTACTATGGGGGCAGCTGTTGAAATAATTAGACAGAAGGGACTAATTAAAAAAACATTTTCATAATGTCCTGACATCTTTCCCTATTATTTCTTCAGAAAGGAAGGCAAATTTTTAGCTTTGAGAGGAAAGACTCATTGGATATATGAAATCCTATTCACTGAGCAATTTTGGATTTAGCTTTTAATAGGATGAGACTTTCTTTGGTTTTCTTTTTTTTTTTTTTTTTTCCTTGTTTGGGTTTTTGTTGTTTTTTGGTTTGTTGTTTTTTGGGGTTTTTTTTTGGTTTTTTTTTGCATTATAGAATGTAATTTCTCTATTTAGTGTATAAAAAAGGGTATATGAGGCTAAATGTTCTGTGAAAAACTGAAGGGGCAAGTGCTCAGCGGAAGGAGAGCACTGCTGTGATTCTGTCACTTGTTGCAATTACAACTGCATCAGGAGAGGATATTGTCTGAAGCCAGTTTGTCTCCAGGGCTGATACACTGGCAAACCAAGACTACCTCAGTACCAACAACTTACTGTGCTCTTCTAAGCCTTACAGGCTTGTACATATTTTCTGTGAGTGGGAAACATTTTTATTTCTAGCCAGACCTTCAAAGTACCACGAAATAGAGCTAGATGTGTGCAATACTGTATTTGGCCTCATGCATTCTGACATCTTCAGTGTGAACTTCAGCATGAGCCTGTGGGTTTCAATATGAGACTGAGCTCCAGAGGAAGTTCATCTGACTCTCCAGGGGTTTATAGGAGCTGGACATGCCTTAGGGAACAGCACAGGCCTGATTGTTTATCCCTCCTCTAGAGGATAGAGGTCAGGAAATCATCTGGCCACACATGCTAAATGACTGAACAACCCTAGTTTGCATGTGTTGCTCAGAGAAGTGATGAAGGCAAAATAAAGATTACATTATCTGCAAAATAGACACATTGAGGTTAATCAAATGAACACATTGACATTAGGATACTTGAACTATAACCATGAGAATCTGCTGTTCTTTGTATTAGCTCTTATACAACTGACAAAAAGACAATATATGTTTCTCTTCTGAATAAACTGTATACAATTATATTGAAACTTACATGTGTATTAATCTTACCAGGCATAGGAAAGGAAAAAACTTCCACAGAAATTAAATGAGCAATTTTGAACCAGTTCGATGATCCTTACTTTTTAATCTGACTTACATCACTTTCATGAAAGAAAATCATATCTTGAAGAACTGCTTCAGTAGAACACCCACCTAATTGTGTGTTTCAAAAAGATTTAAACCTGGGATTGAGTGATCTGATGAATCAAAGCTTTATATACCAGAGCACTCCTGAGCATGCTAACAAAACACTGGAAAAGTAAAGTAGAAATATGTTTGGTCATCCAAAAAAACTTTTTTAGTCTATTAAGTAAGTTGAAAGTTATAAAAGTGAAGGTAATAAACAGGTTTGATTTCTTTTTTTCTCTTAGTAAAAGGCAAAAAAAGATAAATGGGAATGAATAAGTGAATTTTACAACAGCTGAAAGGATGAGTAAGAAAACAGTTCTCATGTTTCTTGGTGATATGAAAATGGGATCAGAGGATAGGAAGAAATCTGTATTTATTGTCTTTGTAGCCTCTGGTAGTAAAACAAGGTTTCCCTGAGGAGAGAGAGGAATTGCTCATGAGAGCAGGATATTTTTTCTGTAAATATATTTGTCTCCCATCTCGTCTCTCTCTGTGTGATGGCCACTTTTCATCTCTGAGACTCAGCAGGCTCCTTGGGTGCCTGCCTGGCTGGCCAGCATCTTTGGGGGGGGTCTCACAGGCAGGGAGGGCTGTGGCAGAGCAGTGGCCATGGAAGCGTGGACCCTGCTGCAGCCCAGCATCCAGAAGAGCTCTTATGCAAGGCACAGTCATTCTTACTTCAAACTTTGTGTAACATATTCCATTGAAATTGATGGAAGGGTAACAATTAGGGAAGTCCAGGACCTGCAGGATGCAGCCCCTGCCTACAGTTCTACTGTATTTTTCTCTAACTTTGGTCATTATCCCAAAGTCACCTCTGACAGCCCCAAATTTTCATAATAACATTCTGACCAAAGATAACACGAAGATTTTTAAATTTGATGCTTTCGATTATTTTTGACTTATTCATGTTAAGAGGTCAGATGGATTATCTATTCTTTTTTCTGTTGCAACCCAAAAGTATCATAAAAACTCCACAGGCCAGGGATTTGTAGAGGAGACATATAAGAAATTGAGATGCCATATTTCTAACACATAATGCTCATACACATCAGTGCACAAAATAACCCACAGCTCCAATTTACTTTAGTGTGACAAAAGCAAAAGAGAAATAAAAATTTGAGATTGCTAGGAAAAATTGAGCTGTGATGTATATTGGTATTCAAATCCTTCAGAATGATATTTTTGACAGGGAAGGTTCTGTTGCAAGATTTTTAGACATTTATTTATTTTAAATGTTTATATTTGTAAGCTTATTTAAATAAAGCATGAGGTTATGCTTTATTATATGTAAGTTATATATGTATATAAGTTATGTAAGTTATATATGTATATATATGTACATAATATATAATATATAATATGTATATATATATATGTATATATTTTTATATTACATTGATCTACTGCTGTATGCACATAACTGGCACAATGTCTTAGGGATTCTTAGCAGATTCAGTTTTTTGGTTCTCTGTCAATTATATGATAAACATTGAATTATTCCAGCTGTTTCACTAGTTTTAGGAAGAAACTGCCTCTTGCTGTATTATTTTATATCTTACGTATATACTAACTTAGACATCCAAAGTAAGAGAAATGTGTCTTCTTTCTTCCACAGAATCCCCAGTTTAGTATGACACCTGAACACTATTTTTCCTCCCCCAAAATCATAAAAGTTTAGCATGATATAGACTATTAGCTTAATTTACACATTGAGCTAAACTCAAATTTGTGAGGATCATCTGGAAGGAACACAGGAGGTAATAAAAAGAAACCTCCTTCTGGCCTAGTAATTTTTCAGTATGAAGTCTTTCCTTCCTATGTTTTATATTTTTGCAGACAAAGATATAAAACAATATTCTCGGTATTCAGGAGGGTATATTGAAATGAAAAAAATCCTCTCTTGGTTATTTGATCTTGCACACTACAGATACAGCAGTTGCAGTGTCTGCGAAGGTCTAAGTGGCCACACTACACTTCACTTGTACAGCTGAATAAAAAAATAGATTTTTTTTTTTTTTTAATTAAAGTAAAAAAGTTCCACAAGGATTGCTTTATTATGTCATTGAACTTCCGGGCCAGTTTCCAAACCATAGACTTTGGGGTCAAATCTGAACATTTAAGGCATAAAGAGAAAGGGGCAGATTTGACATCTCACAGACAAAAAAGTTGATACAGCAATAGTGTACAAATATAGCAAGATTCAAAAATGGCCTTCAGAGAAGGTCAGAGAAAGTGTTACAAAATAAATGTATAGATGCTTAAATTTTGAAATCCCAGACAAAACACCAGTTCCTTTAAATTTCTCTCAAATCTGAATTCCCATTTGGGCTTGTTTTATATTTGTTTGTTTCCTTGGTTTTTTTTCTTTTTAATTTCTGAGGTACTGAGGAAATGGTACTTCCATTCCTACCCATCCCAGCAGGCAGCAGGTGCTCAGAAGGTCTGAAAAACAAAAGTCACCTGACTGAAGTCCCTTTTGAGAGGGAAACACACACATTGAAGCAAGTAGAATATGCCATGCCAGGAAATTTCTAATTTATAATAAAGTAGTAATACAATTACATAACATCACATTAAAACATTGAAATAAATGATGCTTTAACAGTGACTTTATAAAAATTTCTACTTTAAGAAAGCAATCTCAGTTCTATGATAAATCACTATTTATTATAGAAGATGTGACACAGGTTATATAGTCAGACAATTACTCCTGATATAGAACTAATCCAACAGGCTTTACATTGTCTTTGCAGGTATTGTAAATTAGATGATTCCCAGGATCTTTGATATGCACACAGTACCATTACGTGAACCAAATATTATCCTCTTAAACTACCAGAATCCAATCTAAATGAAGAAGGTTTTAATATAGTGTTTTCTTTTCTTATGTTGGAAATCAGTCCATGAAATGTCTTCAACTAATTCTGTTGTACAAATTACTAGCAAAATGATACCATTTTCCTGTGAAAGAAGGGCATGTGCACAAGATCACAATGTCCTAAATATAAGATGCAAGAGATCTCTTGAGTCCGTTTCATCCTTTACTTCTCAAAACAAACAGGCAACACTGCAAGTAGAATGTTTGAAGCAGCCTTGCAGCTCACCAGTGCTACTTCTGGACTAATAGGAGGAGGATATTTCAATGATGCTCCAAGAACTGGTGAGACAACAACCAAGGAACCTCATATCTATGCAGAAAATAGTCTCTTACAGTGAGCCAGTCTGTCAAGAAACATTTTCTCTCTTTTTCACTGCCCATTTTATTCTGCTACTTTCCCTAATCTCAATCCTTCAATTATGAGGGCAAAGGTCTGTTTAGGAATGGATAAGAAATTGTTGAACTATGGACTCTGTTTTTTGTTGTCGAATGTAATTACATCAGGTTTCTTCTTTTAGTTCATAAATATGTTCATATGTCTGTGCTGTTCTTCTTCCAAAAGCCCTTAAAATAAATTCCTAGCCCCTAAAATAATCTTCTCAGCTCTTAAAACTCAGGACCTGCTTTTGGTAATTGCCTTGGAAAACTACTGATAGAAAACCAGCCTTAGTTAGAGTGCTTTGGAGCAGGCTAAGTAAAAGATAAAAATGAAAAGTTTGCATTAACTTTCTGTTTCTTGGGAAGACAGTCAGAATCACATGGATAGGGCCATTGTGTTGTCAAACTTTTGTGCTCTACTTAAGTATATTTAAAATACTTTCTGAAGATCTTTGGAACTTTTCATGAAGACTGCTGGCTTTAATATATTTATTTATGTGTGTATGTATTTCTTTATTTACTATTTAAATAAAACAGGGAAAAGCCATTTTTTCTGCTGTCCCAGTTCTGGAGAAATTTTCTTGCAGTTTGTATAAATATATTCACATTCTAGTGTGGCTAGTATTAGTCTACGAATTAAGTCTTTTACTTGTGGTCTTTTGTCTGTAAAATGTGATTAATTTTAAATTAAAGCATGACCCAAACAACACTTGAGATGAAACTGAAAGGTGTTATAAAATATGTATATTGATTTTAGCCAAATGCAATCTTTTTTGATAAAAATACTCTTTGATCCATAGTACGCCAAAAACTAGCTTTCCTGACTTTGATCACACAAAGACATAGAGAAGATGTCAGACAGGAAATAAATAAGTGAGAAGTGTGGAAAAATGAATGAGGTGACATAGCACTGTTTGAGCTTTGTTGTCCCTGCTGTACACTACTAGAACAAGCACTTCTTGCTAATGCGATGGAACAGCTCAACAATTTTCAGGCACAAAGACTACTTGAGGGAAAATTCAATAAGTTAAGAATACCAAACTGTAATCAGACCTTGGGGAAGAAGCAGTATTGAAACACAACTTTTTTTTTGACAGTTTTGAGTGTAGCTCTGGTGGTCTGTTTCAAAAACTGTCAAAATGATGATAAGTGGTCTTGGGAGTCTAGCGTTGAGTCTTACACCAAATAATCTGGCTGCCTTCTTGGTATTAGTGCTATTAGCAATTTAAGAAGTCTGATTTTTGAAGGAGAAAAGATGCTAAAATAGAAAAATGACTATGCTGAATGTAGAGTAATTACTTTTCATGACATCCTCATCGAAATCAATAGGATTGACTAATTAAGACATCTAAGCTGAAATCAATAGGATCTGACAGCTAACACTTCCCTGTAGCAATACGCCAGCATCAACAATTTTGCATCTACACCAATGTTAAAATCGGCCAATGCTATTTCCTTTGCTATTTAATACTTAATGTTTTCCTGAACAGCAAAGTCATTTCATACCTAATATGCTTCCCACATTCCAAAATAAAAGCTGATGAAACTGCTGCATCTATATTCCTTCTGCCGTGTGGTTCACATTTGCAGCTTGTTACCAAAGAGCCTTGATTGACCTGATGTTTGGGTTCTCAATCCTAAAATGCCAGTGGATTATAACCAGGCCAGGAGTGCCAAATACAGAAACAGTGATCAAGAATAGGAAAAAATTCCACAACCAACAGCATTTTTTTTTCAATTCTTCCACCATTGAGTCTTTAATGGGAAAGCCTTTGGGTGGATAGTTGCCTGCCACTTCTTCCTCTGAGGGTTTACCCTGCCTTCCCTCAAGTTTCCAATTTTCCCTCAGTAGTCTGTTGATCTCTGCAAACTCTGTGCTATATTACCCCTGAACCTATTCTCAGTGCACAGTGAAACAGGTTAACAGAAATCCTGGCACCTTGAGACTTTTTGGAGCTGGAAAGGAGAGAGAAACAACAAATGAATCAAAATGCACTGTATGCCATCCAGCATGCATGCCATGCAGCCAAAGGTTTGCTTTTTCTGCTCGTTGGATTCTCAGTCTTGTTGAAATTTCTGTTCCTTCTGAATTTCTAGGCAGATGTGATGGTCAACAAAATTTTCATTCTTTAGTTTGCAGTTTGATGTTGTGGCTGCTCCTCAAATCATGCTGATGAGGATGATAGTCTTCATTAAAGCAAGGACAATCCATTGACATTATGCATAAATGACCTTGAAGACAGATCAGGAAATTCAAGGAGAGCAGAGCACATCAGAAATGTCTTCTGAATTATCCTATTGTTTCTAGAATTCACTTCTACTAATTTCCTGATATTTTCCCTTCCAATCCTTGTTGGCTTTTTGCACAGTTTCTTTTCATCTTTGATTCAGGGTCAAATTAATATTATTGGTTTTAATACAGTTGTACATAGAACCATGTCTTCCAACCAGTAATGGTCACAGTAAACAACTGTTTGAAGACATGTTAGAAGCTTGCTATGGACCATATGTACATTTTCTCTTTCTCTCAACTACAGGCACTTATTTGTAGACGGATTGCAAATTTAAGAATGCCTTTATGTGGCCTATGTGCTTCAATTCATGAATTTTAAAGCTAAATCTCAGAAATTTTTAAGAACCCAAAGTAACAGCATGTTACTGTCCCAACAGTAAAATTAAAAAAAAAAATCCAAAATGTATTGTAAGTTTCAATCTTTCATATATCACACTACTTCTTCATAATTTCTGAGGCAAAGTATTTCCATAATTTCTTGTCCTTTGAAGGATTTTGCAGATGTCTGGATATCAGTTAAAAAAAAGTTATATGATTCATGTTGGAAAAAGGGCAGAAGTTCACGTTCCCTAAAGAAGCAGTAAATCTTGATATTTGACATATAGGTACCATTCTTTGGCACCATAGGCTTTACAAGATATTTCTTAACATCTGCATGTTGTATATGATTTGAAAAGAACTGAGCTGTTCAAATTTGAGATGCACTGAATATTTTGTCTTGAACTGGGCTGGCAAGAACATCCTTGAAATAGTGGCTGTTCATCTTATTTATGTAATGTCTGCCACAGTTTTGATCAACTCAATAGAGTTTTTCTGCTGGATCAGGGCCAAGAGAATTTAATCACCTCTGCTGATCTCAAAGAAACATGGTTTAGAAGCAGAAGATTGCATTCAGGTTGAAAGTTCCACCCCTCTTAGGAAACCACACTTAACCTGATTCAATGTCCTCTGAAATGTTATTCTGTGCAGATGTTACTTCTCTGCAAGTGCCACCATGAAACCAAAAAAATTTACTGTATTCTTCAGTGAATGCCAGCATTTCTTCTAAACAGTGTCTTCTTAAAAAAGGAAACAGAATTTACTAAAAAAATGTGGGAAAGATGGTAAAATATCAAAATTTTGATGTGGCAGGAGCCAAATTGCATTGTAGCTAATGACAAGAAGTACAATAGCATGCTCTTTGTGTGAACAAAGAGAACTTTTTATACACAGACTATGAACTTAGGAGCAATGGATTTAGTTTCTTCATTTTTTAAATATGTATCTTTTCATAAATATCTTGGTCCTGATGGATCTTGTGCTCCTCAAAATAGGCTTGAGATGGTTCTTAGGTAGTATCCTCTATATGACTGTCCACAGCCATGGAGGAGGATATGGACAAATGGACACTCAGAAGAGACACATTGTTTAGAATTGGGGTTAATGAAGCACATATCTGAAACACAGATCTCTTCCACATAATTTTTTTTTTAAGTTTGTGTCAACTTTGTGTTAACACAAGATGAAATAAGTGCTAATATTCCTTATATTAGCAATATTCCTTATATTAGGAATATAATAGGGTGGGAAAAACTGGATTCAGATCCTTGTTCTGCCTGTGTCATGGCAGTGATCTAACACAAGTACATCCATATGATAGATGAATACTGCTAGAAGAAAGAGACACTCCCTTTTTTCTTGCTGCATAATTTATAAAACACAGAGTAACACCAATAAGATAAATTTACACTTCAAGTGTTTTGCAATTAGGGTATTCACATGGGAACTGGCAGTACTATGAGGAAAATTCTTGGTCTAGTTCCAGTAGCAGCAGAACTTGAATGCAGGCTTACCTCTGTGTGAATGCTTTAGACTTCAAACTTACTCTATGCTTTCTGTCATTTTCTGTCATGTGATGTCTTAAATTTTGCAATACTTCATGTTGTTAGTTTTAACAGAAAAAACATTTAAGTTTGTCCATAAAGAATGGGATATTGGTGCTTCTCGCACTCTATGAGTGTAATCATAAAATTGCAGGTAATGGGACCATCTAAAATCTGTGCATGGATATCTAATAACACAGTAGCTTATGAAGGTAGTGAGCCAATGATTTACAAAGGCTGAAACTATTTGAAAAGAAACATCTCTGGGTTACAGACTCCACTGGATACTTCTTTTCTAGAGGTTTCAGGTGTTCAGTGTAAGAAGAACCATAGCAGAGGTACTACAGAAAAATAATTTCCGTGTGAGAAGTGGGAAAGGATTTCTATAACAATTAAGCATGTGGGCTTTGCAATGAAAAGTCTATTGCTACTCTCTCCTCCCTCTCTATGATATCAAAGAAGAAGCTTCGTACTTGAATATAGTATAAATACTATAAATAAGGTAAAAAAATTACATCTGCATCCCATAAAGTATTTCCATCAATTCAGTCAAATAAGAGTCTATAAGCAAAGCATTATACAGATTGAATAACAAGGTTCAGATACCCTCATTTAAGCCTGCACAGCTCTGTGATACTTCTCAGGAGAATACCTTCCATTTTAAGTGCATTATATTCATTATTCCTTTCCTCCCCCTCCTTTCTTCTTACATTTTAATTCATTTTGCAGCTTTCTCTCGTCACATGGGCTTTTATTTTCAAAATAAGCCATTTGTGCAGTATCTTTTCCAATGCCTTTGGAAAATTTAAATATATAATGCAGCTACACTCCCTTTATCTGTCATGCTGGCAATATCTTCAAAAAGTCGAGTGTATTTGTAAAGCAAGTGCAGCTCTC
Organism: Onychostruthus taczanowskii; assembly: GCF_017590055.1. Classification (NCBI taxonomy): domain Eukaryota; kingdom Metazoa; phylum Chordata; class Aves; order Passeriformes; family Passeridae; genus Onychostruthus; species Onychostruthus taczanowskii. Next base: position 11,809,762 of record NW_024501459.1, read on the forward strand.
CTAGCATTCTTACCGCATCTTGTTAACTAATCCCCTTGTCACCACCTTACTTTCACTTTCTTCTGTCACAAATTAATCCATCAGCAATCATGTAATTCGAATGATCTGGTTTCCTTCTCTTTCCATGAAGTGACATTAACTCGCATTTGAGTTGTAAGAAGGGTGCACAGTTTTCACAGAACAAAATATAATCAAATCTTACTACTTTTAAATGCTATTTGAGGGCTTTGCTAGCTACCATGCAATGCTGTCAAGGATATTTAAGAACCTAGACAAAGGTATAATGCAAGATTGGTTAAGATGTGGGATCCAGACCTTGGTGGAGCCAGTGTAAAATTTCCCATTGACTCTGCTGCCGAGGCAGCACAGTCCTCTGCTGGGTGCAAGAGACTTCACTTTCTAGTGTTCTGGGGAGGTGATAGTAGGCAACAAAAAAGCGTCGTGTTAAACTGAGAAGGAAGAAACAAGACTGGTATTGTCCCATATGAAAACAAAGAAAGAAAGAACATCAGAAAGAAAGCCCCTCCAACACAACAGAACAGAGCACATATTGCTCCAGAAAATAAAACATGAAAGACTGGGGAGTCACCCGTAACTAGACTTTTGGGTTTTCTGGACTGCTACAAACTGTAACATGCTACTAGCAGGCAGAAACAGTTCAAGCAGAAGATAAAGCCATGAGCAACTGCTGCCACCTTGTTTCAAATAGGAAACAAAGGACTGTGAAAACAATGACCAAAAAAAATAGTTTTAACAGGTAATCCCATTTTCCAGTTGACTAGAGCCACTTGACTTTTGTCCTTGCTTTTTACATTGTGTCCCAAATAAACAAAGGTCTCATGTAACACACACCTTGCTGAGGGCTCTTGCAGATAGAGATAGGGGACTTGTTTCCAGTTGTATTGAATTTCCTTTAGCTGTATACTCCAGTGCAAAATAATTGTAAATATTTTTGAACTCAACTTGATGGCACTTATATGCCTCTTGCTTTTTGTCAAGAAGCAGGTGTGACAATACAGTGTAAAAGACAACTGAGAATTACCTCAAGAAAGCAGTTTCATAACTTTTTCCCAACTGACCTACTGAAAACCTGCAAACAACCTTTAAAACCTCTCATTTCTTTAATGTCTTTCATTTCATCACGATTTTTGAAATTAGGAACTTCAAATAGTTTCACATAAGAATTACATCTTAGAACTCTGTGGAGGACTTAACTACACCATTTGGAAAGGAGGAGGTCCATCGTAAGGAAAAAAAATACTATCATGATCTTACATGAGATTGGTGAACCCCTTTCAATATGGAAACCTGTATTGTCTTTTATAAAGTTACATGGAAAGCTTGTTAGTGTGAAAATTTTTAACATTATAGGCTTTTTTAAATGCATGCATGCCCCTTCCACACAGACATGAACAGTTTAAAAAGCTAACAAATATTTTTATTTTTATTCTTTTAATCTCCAGTAATAAGACTAGTTTATGCACAGCTCCTCACTTAGGCCAAAATTCTGCTGTTTTCAAGATATAATTGTTTCTCAATCTCTTCAAAATTAAAATTTAGGGGGGCCTTTTTTTTTTCTTTTTATGTTTCTTTCAGCTAACTCTTGGAAATATCTGGAAAACTTTTACAGCCTAAATAATTTTATTTTAGGAAGAATCAACACTCAGGTAAATTCAGACTGCTAAATAGATACATCAGGAAGTTATAAAGGTCTGAATTTGATATGATGAACTTGAAAAGGGTTGTTATTGACGCTGTATTGTAATGGAGTCTGTACCAACAGACTCCCATGCTGAGAAGGAAGACTCATGTTTTATACATCTGATTCGTACGATGGCAAGAAAGACACACTTATGAAGACAGATGTTTTACAGTTGTGCAGTTGAGCAAGAGAGATGCAAAGAAATTTCTCTGAGAGAAAGAAGAGCTTCTGGAGCGAGGAGTTAAAAGGTGTAGAGGAAGTGTTTTTTCTAGCTAGGCCTCTCAGGTAGAGACCATGTGGTGTGAAGGATTTTGATACAGGTCACAGCTAATGCTGGGGTTCAACATGGAAGCCAAACAGTGGGGTCACCCAGGGAAGGGTGAGGACACCCAGCCGTGGACAAATGTTATGTGAAACTTTGCAGCTTGCAGGGGCAGCCCTCCACTCCCCAGAACCAAGAGGCATTGTGCCTCCTTGCCTGGAAAGAATTGTTTTGAGCTATTTTCTGTTTCATGGCAGAAATCCCTTCTATGATCTTCCCATGTGGGGATAGGGACTGGGCTTTTCTCAAGAGAGACACCTCCAATATTCCCCACTCTTAAGGAAGCTCAGGCAGTGACCTTTCCTGAGATCCCAGTGGACCATATGCAAATTATGCTCTCTGTAGATCTCAGTTTCCCTGTCTGCAAACAGAGAACATTTAGTCCAGGTGACTTCCACAGCCCTTGAAGACATCTGAAAATAAGCAATAGTTGAGTGCAATACAAATTATTAGTGCTGTTAGAAACAGGTTATAAAAGCTGTGTGGACCAGCTCCAGAGATGGGTTTGGGCACAGGCAGGAATTTGCAGATGCAAAATGGGCACACAAAGCAGTTGCACACAGTAGGGCTCAACTGTTCATTATTATTTTCATGATATTTTTCTGGTTTTATAGTTTTGTTTTTTATTTCAAGCACTAGCCATTGGATATAAAGTCAATTATTGCCTGTGCATGAAAGTTATGCTTTCTAATTTGCACCTCTTTTATTATGGCAATTGGATTCTCATCATTGACACATATTTATCCTTATTCCTATAGGATATAAACTTTTTCAGTTCTTCTCTCCATTGCTGTATTGTATTGATCAAGCAATTTGCAACCTTGTCCTTCCTTTAATGTCATTTCCAAATATCCATCTGTCTAGCTTCCTATCTATAAATATTTGGTGTAAATATTTGGTGGATTCCATCTTCTCCAGTATAGCATGGAATTATTTCTGCATTTAAATGCCACCTTATATACATAAATATATACTTAAATACATAGTATGTTGAAATTCATGAAGAATCTCCCTGAAGATGTCAAGAAAACCCTATTGATAAAGGTAAGTGAGATAGAAGGGTAGTTTAAAAATAGACAAATAAATAAAAATGATAAGCAGAAATTTATATATAGAGATCAGTTCTAATAATTGTGTTCTTCAGCTGTCAGAACAACAACAAAAAGGCCAAGGAAAGAGAACAATCTTTCCCTTTGCTGGAGAACACACATTTATTAATTTTCTCTTGAAAAAGCTTCAGTGGTCAAAGTCAGATCACTTTTGTATTGGCGTAACAAAAGCATTTTCAGAAAAAAATATTTTCAGCCTGTGGAAGTGATATAAAACCAGATCTGTAAAGCAAAGCAGTTGCTTTCACTTTCATTTTAACACCACTGTTCTTTTACTCTCCCCTATATAAACTGGATTTTAAGATCAAAATCTTCTGATAAGGCTCTGCTTTTATGAAGGAAGAATTTTTATTTCACAGAAAGACAATTTTTACACTTTTTGTGAAAAATAAAGAGTTTAATTTGCAATATAGTGTGCCAACCTCACAAAGAAAAATGGCTCTTTAGTCCTTTAAAAACAATATAGAATTTTGAGAAAACTTTTCTAAAGAAAGAAAATAAATGAAGGCTTGTAAGAGCTTTTCCAATTTTCATTTTGCTTTTATATATATATATATATTAAATGCATATATATATTTACACATATATATGTATATATTTTTATACATACACAAACACACACACACACATATATATATATATATATATATATATATATATATATAGGTACCTTCCATAGGTCTCTGTGTTCCTAAAGTTGGGATGGACCACAAAGGGCTGCTCACAGAGGCTTCACTGCAGGATTGGGACCTTGATGTATAGCACATATGAGCCTGCAAAACTCTTGTGTGTTTCCTAGCATGGGGTTTGAAGATTCTGCATGAGGCATTGAAATAAATCTTTTTTTGTAGCCTTTTCACACAATTTTGTACCTAGTACCTCTCTATTGCATGGGAGCCAGAGTGCTGAAAGTAGATAAGGAGTAGTGATGTTGGTTCAGATCTCTGGAAGAATGCTAGTATAAACAAAGAGCTGCAGGCCATGTCAGAGCCCCTTTCCTCTGCTTAATTCACAGCTCAGTTAAGAAATAACACATTTTTCTTCATTCAGGACACCTTTTATCTTTTTTCTGTCTCATGTGTCTGTGGGGTATTTTCTTTCTCCTCTTTGCTTTTGAACTGCTGCTGAATGTTGATGAGGGAGCACTTAGGCCAGTCCTAGAGTGATTTTGCATTATTGTAGGCTTTTTTATCCTTCAGGTCTGGCAGTACCGGATTACTGCATTTAAGAACACCATGTGGCTTAAATTGTCTGAATACGGGAAGTTGTCCTATGATGACACCATTCCTCAACCCTCTTGAGGAAAAAAGATGCTTTAGAAGACAAGGCAGAAATGTTTCTCAGTGAATTTTGCAAAAGAACAAAACTACTCTGTCTTCTCTGCCTTATGAGCAAAAATCACAGGATGGAGTCGTATTGGAGAGGAGAGAAAACAGAAGTTCAGCGCTGGTGTTCTGGGTCAGTAGGTTCCAAATGTACACTTACTTTTACATCTGTTGCTCTGATTTATAGACAAGGTGGAGGTTAACTGTTTTCTGTTTTCCTTTTGCTACAACTTCCTCTGCGCTCAGAGCATATGCTTTCTTGATAGTATTTAAAAAGAACGCTTTGGTTAGTTTTTTGGAGCCAGAGATATTTGCCTAGACATGGTGAAAAGCCTCATTTTAAAATTTTATCTCCTATTCTTGTTAAAAAGCCCAGGAACCATTTCTGCTCAGTTCTGCTTTCTAGGATCTAGCAGCACTTTTAGCAGCAGTGGTTAAAAAAGCCAAACGTGCCTCGAACTCTTGTTCTCACTGTAGCTGTGACTGCCGGGGTGCTTGATAGTTGATGCTTTTCTGTGCTGGTTTTTGCTAGAGAGGTGAAAAATATTAAAGCCAGCTCTGCAGAATGGGAGCAAATGAGGTATAGCCTGATAGAAAAATGCCAAGAGAAAAATTGCCTAGACCAAGGGAACTACAGGGAGTCTTGGACGAGGTAGGGTGAGATTTAGCTAACAAAAGGGCAGGTACAAACCCCTGCTTCTGTCTTGCATTGATGCACTTCTGCCACAGGTAGGGTAGGCATAGAAAAAATATTTGCCTTTCTCTGTGTCATCTAAAAATTCTGCCAGGCTTATAGCATAGAGAAACCTTTTCGGTAAGCCGTTGAAAAAAATGGCATATAGGAGTGAGACTTTTCCAAAGCTGCGAGGAAATGTGCTGGTACCAGTCAGCAGGGGAAAATATTTGCCCAAGGGTTTTGTTGTAGGGCAGATTCCCTGATGTAACTTAATCAGTAGAACAAAAAGTCTATTGTGGACTACTTATGTGCACCCTTAATAGGATGTATGCAAATCCATTGGCCTTAATGGCACTATTCATGTATGCAAAGGTGGACACCCTGCTTTAGGCCTCCCAGTCAAGTAATTTTGTTGTCAGTTCAACAGAAAAGCATTTCCCCCAGCTCTTACCTTGGCTGCAGTTGCAAAAGTGCTGGTAGGAAAAATCTGAAATGAAAAAAATAATATTGAATATTTATAATGAAAAGATTCAGGCTTTGTTGGCAAACGTATTAATAAAAAACAATAATTTCCATGGAATTTTATTTTGGTGACTTTTTAAGAAGCTCAAATCTTTAAAAAGCCTGCAGTAACTGTGAACAGCAAACACTTGATGCAATTTGGGATTTGCATGGCCATTGGAAAGCAAGCCATCATCAAAATCAGGGGACCACTTATAGATTGCAAAGATTTTTCATTGAGTCCTTTGAGGTAATGCATTTCAAAAATCATGCCTTTTCAAAAATCATGTTTGAGCAATGGTGGCTTGAAGAATACAATTCACAGAGTAAAGTACCAGAATGTTCTGTATTGCAAAGTAGGCAGCAACAATTTCTCAGTAGAAGTGCGCAAAAATGCAGTGATGTGTCTTGTAATGGATATCTGTCTATGAGGTAATTCTACCATCTTGCAATTACATGCCTGAAGACATTAATAGCATGAAGCATATTTTAAAAGTAATTGGTAAACCTATTAATTTCCTCATCTCCATGTTTTTGTCATTTACCATGAAATACTTAACTATCTTTTGCATTGTTTCAAAAGACGTGTCCATATTTAAATAGAAACCTCCTTTCATTGTCCATGCTGCATGTTTCATTTTATCTGTATGAGAAATGTGAAACTAGGGAATTAATAATTATTTCACTTGGAAAGGTATGAAGCAAATTCCATTGCCTTTGTCTGATTAGAATCTTCCCTGCTGGTTTAATTAAAAATGGCCATGTGACAAGCAAAGAAAGCATCTCTCCTTTGGGGTGGAGGGGGGAGGAGGGAATGGTATTGTATTTTCTGGTAAACAGTGAATCCTGAAGCTCCAGAGTTGTAAAATTTAAATGCTTAATGCAAATGAAAAATGCAGACTCAGGTCAGCTATAGACAAATGTCACTAGACTGGATGGAAAATGCACTGCAGGCAGAAAAGATGACATTTATCAGTCATCCATACATCAGTAACTAAAACAATTTTAGGGTTGTCTAGACAGGCATCTATTATTCCTTAAATTTAAAAGCTTTAGTAGAAAGACAACAACAAATGCTCTATTTATATTTAGGTGTTTTTCAGTTTGTTGTGGTTTTTTCTTTTTTTGTTTTTGTTTTTTTTCCTCCATGAAACAAGATAGGAAAAGGAAAAATCATAGTTTTCAAAATGAAAAGTGCAAATTTGCTTTTCTTTCTCTTTGACTTTTTTTAAAATATTTTTTTGCTCTCTGGGTAAAGGAGAATTTCTTGGCATGTTCTGAAAGCAATTTAAGTGAATTATCAGAGTGTGCATGGAATGCTGGCTGTAATTATTACAGTACAACCCTGTAATATTGAGCTTAATTACTGTGTACAGTGTTTGGCCTTTATGTTTTCTGCTTAATTTACCCTGTATAGTTAACGTGAATTTAGTGAAATAATTATGCACCTTTTGGGGGTTTTTTTTGGGAAAACAAGGTATTTGTATTTTCAGGAGAGAAAAACTAGAATAGATACAAATATTGAAGTAAATCCTTCTGGTAGCTGGATCCCTTCCCTCTGTTGCTTATGTAGAGCCACAGTTCTGCAAATATATATTGATATAGTGAATTATGATCTGTGAAGTAAGATCTGTGAACTGTCCATTAGCAGCCACAGGAAAACTTGCAAGTTTCAATTTCAACTAAATATTTTCACTACTGTTATTTTCTTTTCATTTTTAGTCCATATGGTAACAAGCATTTTTGCAAGAATGCGCACAAAATTGCAATTATTCTCTCTACCATGCAGAGCATATACTACAGTTTTTTGAACAAACTAAATTATTTGTGCAATAAAATTTTTCATACTGCTCCTTTAAGATTAATCTTTGGATATGCTATAGTTAAGCAGAACAGTATAGCCCAGCCCATCTGCAGACTATTCTCCATTAATACCTCCTTTGTTTTCAGATCTTGCTTTTCTTTCACCTCCTCTAGTAGAAGGAAGCAGTGTCAGGTTGCCTCTCTGGCAGCGGGGCTGGAGTGTTTGCTAGTCAAACCCTGGCCCTTACTGCCAGTGGTTTAGAGCCCTTCAAATGTAAAGAGAGCTCTAGGTGTCCCATGCAGAGCAGGGAAACTGAGTAGTGGAGCATCTTGGAAAAAATACAGAAGTGAATGATGCTTCTTGCACAGTGGACCTCAGAGTGTCCTGCCTTTCAGAAAAAATTGATGGTTTTAATGGGCCACAACGAAGCACAGACTGCTTGTAAAGAAGCTGCAAGGAAATGATTTAAAAGTGAATAATATAAAATAAAAATCAAGGGGTTCAGCTGTGAACATGCCATGACATTCACTGTTTTTCAGGAAAGGCGTGACAACTCTACACATTGAAAGGGTTGGGGCCCTGGTTTGGATTTGTTCTGTTTTTTCCTGCCTACAGCTCCTCCAAAGTTCTTACATTCTGTGTCTGCTGGGAAGAGGTGATGTATATGTATGACACCATGATTCTCATATTTTGTCAACTTGGGAATGTTGAGGTAAAGGTAAAGAAACTGAGGCACAAAGGGATTTTGGTACCCATGCCCTGGAATCACTCATGTCTAACTGCATGAACAATAGCAACCTGTGAGTATTTGGAAAGAACATTAAAGCAATAAAATATATTACAGAAGCACAAATGAATAGCGAAATAAAGTGTGGACACAGTAAATTCCCATATCTTTAACCTGGCAGAGGTCATAGGACCTCATAATTTCATCAATGTGTCTAAAGGGCAGGAGCAAAGAGGATGGATCCAGGCTCTTCTTGGTGCTGCTGAGCAATAGGGTGAGAGGCAATGGGCCAAAACTGATGCAGGGGAAATTCCACCTGGATATGAGAAAGAACTTCTTTACTGTGCAGGTGACAAAGGGTTAGAACAGGCTGCCCAGAGAGGTTGTAGAGTGTCCTTCAAGAATGACCTGGATATACCAATCCTGTGCCACGTGCTCTAGGATGACCTTGCTTGAAGCAGGGAGGCTGGACCAGAAGAACCACTGTGGTCTCTTTCAATCTTACCCATTCTGTGATCCTGTGAAAATTCTGGATGAATATGAAAATTTAGACACCTTTTGATTATAAACATACATGATTTTGCAGCTTTATCTCTTGCTTAGATGAATGATCCTGGCCAGTATTAGAGGGTGCTGTTCCCTGATAGAGGCTGCCTCACCTGATGAACAAACAGAAACAGCCAGCCTCTCAGCTTTGATCCCGAGAACAGAGCATGTGTTCTGGTTGAAAAGGGCCGCTGCACGGCTGGTTCCCGCTGGGAGCAGCGGGAGGCTGCGGCGGGGTCGCGGCTGCCGCGGCCGGGCCGCCCCCGCTGCCCCCGGGCCGCGCTCCCCGGGGCCGCTGCGCTGCCCGCCGCTGCCCACTAGGTGGAGCTGCAGCAATAGGTTTGCCGCCCGTCGGCCGAGGCGGCGTCAGCGCCGAGCCGCGCTGAAAGGCGGCGTTCGGCTTAACAATTCAAATGTATTCCTGCTAATTTGTGTTTGATAAAGGTTCAGGAGTCTTTTGTTGTGTGTCTAGTTAGCCTGCGTGTTACACGCAGAGCGTTTACAAATTTTCTGTTTGATTGTGAGCCTTACTGTGAATTTTTATGTGGCTGGGTAGCTGTGCCTATTTGTTTATCCGTGTGTGTCTGTGTGTGTGTGTGTGTGTCTGCATTTGGTGGGTATATAAAAGGCAGGAAGAAAAATCCGTGCCGTCACCGTTGCTATTCTCATGAACGAAGTGGCAAAGCACAGAATGATGCCTAGTCTGTACACAATGCAAATACATTATTCAGAGCCAGGTGGGGATTAAGGGTTTGACTGTCTTCTATGTACAGATCAGTGGGTCTAGTGCTCAGTACCCAAAATTGAGACAGGACAGTGTTTAGCGTTCAGAAGCCCTCTTTTTTCTCTCTGTGTGTTCCTCTTGGCCAGTTTGTTAAAGTGGGAGCTCAGCACCCTCATGGCAGTCTTTAGCATCTAGTTATCACATCCTCTTTTTAAAGGGTCCAAACCCCCTATGATAGATATCTCTAAACAATGAAAGGCTGAAAAAAAAATAAGGAAAATTCATATGTGGTGAATGTACAAGTGCCCTTACCCTTAGGTTGACAGCAAATTCAGGGCTACTGTTATTTGAATGGAACTGCCTGCAATTTTTTACTCAGGTTCATGACCATACATCTGCTTTTAGATTTTGGCTGTTTGTGGAGGGCAGGATACTTGAATTGGGCAGGCATGTCCTTTCCCTTCCCTCCTAGGAGAAGGATTGCAAAATTTGGATTCAGATGCAAGATCTTCTGGCACCATCTAAACGTTTGCTGCCTCTGACTTGCTTGGCTGCCGTGAACAACTGTGGGGATCTCAGGGTTCAGCAAATAGTATTCACAGAATCACAGAATCACAGAATCACAGAATGTGTTTAAGATTCAAAGGAAGAACAGTGGGTTATCTGGTCCAACACCCTGCTCCAGCAGGGTCATCATGGTGCACATTGCATAAGATTGTGTCCAGACAGCTCTTGAATAACTCCTGTGAGGAAGACTCCACAATCTCTCTGGGCAGCCTGTTCTTTGCACAGTCACCCACACAGAAAATAAGTTATTTCTCATATCAAGGTGGAACTTTCTGTGTATCAGTTTCTGCCCATTGCCTCTTTTTCTCCATGCCCTTGACACCCTCCCTTCAGATACCGATATACATTGAGTAGGTCCCCTCTCAGCTGTTTATTCTCAAGGCTGAAGAGGCCCAATTCTCATCTTTGTAACCCTCTATTGGGCTCACTCAGTAAGCTCCATATCTCTCTTGTACTGACAAGCCCAGACCTGGACACAGAACTCCAGATGTGGCCTCATCAAGTCTCATTAGAGGGGCAGGATCACCTCACTCGACCTGCTGACAACGTTGTTCCTAATGCACCTGAGGTTGTCACTGGCCCCCTTTGCCACAAGGGCACTTTGCTGGCTCATGGACAAATTTGTTGAAGTTCAAAATGTGAATCATCTGTGGAAGCAGATTTGATATTCAATGTCCAGAATTTGCACTGCCTTCCTTTTTGTTGGGACATGTATTTCTGACTTATGAAGTCCTCTGTAGTTTAGATCTTGTGTAAAATTTGTTTATTCCTTTTTTGATGCTGGGTCTACCATGAGACTGTTATCTGACATTCCCAATATGAGTCTGGGTGTTTTTTAAGATGTCATTGGAGAAAGTATTTAAATTTTGTGACTTGTTTTAAGAATCCTGGTCAGGTATAGTGACATCAAGAACCAAAGGGTGATGAGCCAGCAGCACCTTTTATATGAGAGCAATGATAACATGGTGAGTGGGTATAGGTGGGGGTCTCCAGACTTCAGTGCAGCACGGTCTAAGTCTGAGGTAGTTTGTCTGATTTCCATTGCATAAGTTGTTTTGGTAACTTTAGACCTTCCTATGTCTTACAAATGCAGAGATAGGGAGGGAAAAAATTAAGTTTGACTGATGAAGTGGCTGCCACCTCTTTACACAGGTGGATTTTATGATTAAATTAATACACTTCTTAATCAAATGTCTTCCTGCCTACATGTGATTGGTGATTTAGGCATGAGATACCTGCCTAAAAATGTGTCCATCTGAGGGATGTACCATCCCTCCAGCATTGCTCAGCATTGCTCAAGCATGAAAGGGATTCTTTGTACATTCTCTGAGTGGCAAACCTTGAACCGTTGACTTCTTAATTCGTAGGTCAGCATATAAACATACCTGAACAGCTTTAGCCTAGAAACACAGTGTTGTGTCTCTACTTGGGTGTTTCTCTTTTCAATTTTTACTGTGACTACATCTGTCCTTGCGTGACAAAACAAGAGATGGAATTTAACACCTATTTTTGTGCTCAAAGAATGCAGAATGATCCTTTCCAACCTCCATGTTTCTTTCTAGCTTTTTGTTTTAAACTTCAGGCAAAGTTGCTGAACTGCTGTAGTCAGACTAAAGTAGGAAGCACAGAAGGACTTCTGAAATGACATTCTATCAACAAGAGAGTGCCTGTCTCTCTTCTTTTACTTTAAACTATGCTGTAAGGTTAAGAAAAGGTAAGAGGGTTTTAGAGGCTTTTGCCTGCAGTATAATGGGTGAAAGAACTGCAGAAAATGGGAGGAAAATTTCAGGAAATTTTTCTGAGCCCCAACAAAAATGACCAGTCATGAAGAAATCTGTGAAACTGAGACTCTTATGGTGTAACTAAGTAAATTGCTAACAAGACTAAGGTAGGCTATGTGAGCAGTTCAGACATGACTGTCCCTGGTATTGTGCACTTATTCACAATCCATGTTGATTTTGAATATTAATTTAAGATAAAGAAGTAGGTGTGTTTCTTTATGCAAACACAATAAAGGGTGAAAAATTACCCATGAGGTGTACCTTATGGTGAGGCAATGGAGTAAGAATGACAGGATGTTCCTTCTGTGTGCACTGGTTAGGAACATAGTAGTAAGAGACTAGCTGTAACATAATTCTTTCTTTCTTTCTTTCTTTCTTTCTTTCTTTCTTTCTTTCTTTCTTTCTTTCTTTCTTTCTTTCTTTCTTTCTTTCCTTTTTTCCTTCTTTCCTTCTTTCCTTCTTTTTTTTTGGTTTTCAGGCTGCTGTTTGAGCTACAAAGCCCTAGGAATGCCATCTGTCCAATTAATGGTTGTTACAAGGTCTGCATTACCTAATGTAATTAAAATGGAACAATCCTTTAGACTGCCTTTCTAAAGACATAAGCCAAAGTAGAAACCCCTTGTGATGGTGGGAAGATGCCATTCCACCAGGAGCACGTGCTGCTCAGCAGCAGGAGGCTCCACACAGCAGTCGACCATCATTATAGCTGTGCATTACAGCCACACTTCTGGAATGGATCGGGGAAATCTCCTGCCAGGAAAAAGGTGCATCTGGGAAAGAGTAGCTACATATTATTTCACTTTTGGTCATGTAAAAGCCAACCTGCTACTCTTTGAAGACTTGTACCTGTATTTAAGTAAGTGGTATAATACAGGGAGACCTGTAAGCAATTAGCCTACATTCATTGCATAATCAAAGCTGTTGAGGGCTTGCAAACTAGTAAAAACATTTGTGAGGAAAGCAAGTATCTAAACATTTTTGAGCTATTTAATCTAATTTTGACTGGATCTGGTAACCTAAAGCAACAATTGGACACTGCTGCTGCTGCAGCAGTTATGGTTATAAAGGCCAAAACCAGACAGGTCCTCTCTTTCATGCTGATTATGCAAGTTAAGTAATCAGACCAGAAGTTTTAATTGGCATATCAGTTGGCAAAGTCACATCAAGTCACTTCTGACATTTCAGGTGACAAGCACTCATAGGAACATCTTTCATATGTTTAGCCTCAGAGAATTCTCAATGTGTTGGTGGAATAGAGCAGAGGATAATACATTCTGATATCATGAGACCATCACAATGCGCATTAGCTGAGATGCAGAACCCTTCCATAATTATCTGTACTTACAGAAGGCTATTTTGATGAAAGAAATACAATTTTCAGGCAAATATACAGGATGAGGTGAACTTGAAACAGTGGTATTTTCACACATTGCTTTCCCAGCTATAAGCAACCCTCCTGGTGCAAGATGTTATTCTGCCTACTGTGATTACTCACTGCACCCACTGGTGAGTAAACATGCACCCTTTGTTTTTGGTAATAGAAGAAATAGTAAGCTGCCTAATGCACGTGAATGTATGCAGCCATATTGTGTATTGAAAAATAACAAAAATATTATCTAGAAGGGAAATATGTGAGTATTTAATTTCTCTTCTGCTTGACAAACTGCAAAGCTGTTGGGGTAAATTAAGATCCACCCATGGTGTAAAACTGGGGCAGGGAAGGAGAGTTCAGGCCAAACATGCCGGCATAGTTTAACATAGTGTCAATCTAGAAGGGAGGCTGTTGATCCTCTGATCATTGCTAGAATATAGTGTAATGGTTCCTTTGACACCTTTGTCTTTTATTTCATCAGTATGTAGTACATGACATTTTGTACTCGTGAAAGGTGCTGAACTGACAGGCCTTGAGACTGAAGTCTTCTCTTTGTACACATATCAGACGATACATAGACAAACACAGCATCCCCTCTCTACCTCTTTCTCTGTCTTCCCCACACTTCAACCGCTTTCTCACTGCAGCTCTCTCGTATGACCACCATTTGAAGTGAAAAGATCCTCCAATCTCTGCAGTTACTGCTTGCTGCTATTATTACCAGCAAGGCTGCTTGCCCTGAGTGAGTTTTGTGGGTTTTTTTGTGATGCACAAATGTATTTCCATGAATTTAGGTAATTCCAGCTCATTTCATGTGGATCACAGACTGTCCATTAGTCTGTAATATCTTTAGGTTACCAGTGACCCACGCTAGGCTTGATCTGGTCACCCATAGCTCAGGTAAAATGCTCCATATCCTATTTTCACTCCTGCTCATATATGAATTGTTCAGTATAAGGTTAATCATGCATATAATAATTTTTTTTTTCTCTGAAGTACACAGTAGATCAGTGTTTTTGTTCTTTCAATCTGTTTGGGGCAGACAAAGGGGATTATAAATGGGCAAAGTAGAAATTACAATTAAGAAATTGCTGTCTTTATTCACACAGCACAGAATTCCCATTGGGAATACTGGATCCATCATACAGATCAGAGTGAACAATTTTGCCTGCAGTATGGACTTCCAATGGTTTTACCATTCTTGCACTTAGAGGGAAGAAGAGTGTAGGGGAAGGAGTTAATTGTCTCCTCTCAGTTCTTACTAATGTGACCTTATAGTGAAACAAAATATGAAACTATCCACGTTCATAACCAACAGCTTGCAAAACTTAACTTCAAAGTGTATAGTTAGTTTCTGAAGTTGGCATCTTTCCAATGTATATTCCAAAGAGATATTTTATATTTGTCTATTGTCTACTTAAAAATAAAATAGTGCAAGTTTGAGAAAAAGAAAAGTTGCTGTCCTCAAATGAAAACCCACAGATAATAAACCTATAACTTTCATGCAATTTACAGCAGAATATCTTGGGGTGGGATGCTGGTGGTGCAGGCACAAAGTTCAAAATTCATGGAAAGCAGATTTCTAATGAAATTTTGGGCAAGGTTTCTATGTTGCAAATTACTTAGTTTTTTTTCAAAGACTATTTCAAGGAGATAGATCTTGTATAACTTGTTGATGGTAGTATTAATAATTGAGCAAAACCAATAATATAAAAGAAAAAAGTATATATATTTGTGAGAAAGACTGAAAAAGAGCAGGGTTTTTCAATAATTTTTACCTCTAAAATGACATAAGTTGAGTTTAATATTTTTGGTAGTAGCATCATATTCCTATTCCACTGACTCATACAAGGAATCATATGAGCATATGCTTAAATTATTTTTGTCAGGGCTGCCATTGCATTAAGAATCTGTTTAGTGATTAAGGGTAAAAAACTGGCCCTTATCATTTTTCACACTTGCATTTACTCATACTTTCAGACTTGTCTCGGCTAGATCAAGTAAATTTTCCCTGAAAGATTGAGAACATATACAGCCTCACTCAGTCAAAGTCCAGAAAGAATTCAGTTATTTCAAGAAGTCTCATTACACCAGATCCTTCTATTGCCTCCTGTTATTTATCTTTCAGTACTATCACCTTTTACTAGCCTTTCTTCTTCCTTAATACAAATTAATAAAGTCCTGCAGTGAATGATTCTTCAGTTCCTTTGAAATTTCTTTTGAAAGAGTGAGAAGTCCTCAAAAATCACAATACTCATAAAATGGTTGAGGGAGAAAAAATCCTTTATTCTTTCCTCTAGACTTCAGTGACACTATGAAGTTTCACATAATTTGCAGACTGCATCTCATAAAATACTGGCAAAATTTATTCAATTCAAATTAAATAGATGTAGCACAGAGTAATCTTTCTCTATTAAATATGTCACTTTTTGCAATTGTTTCTTAATATCCCGCACAGCTTCCATCTAAGATTAGCACTTTCTTTGCTGCCACAGTTTCACTAACCTACTGAATTATTCACTGAAGCATAACCTTCAGATATCAGGTTAGAAAGACCTTGATTATGGCAGGAAGTGAACTGTATAAACCATTTTTCTTTAAAAGAAAATTTCTCAGTATAGAAAAGTCTGAAATGAGATAAATATTAAATGTGTGTAAAAATTAAGTTCATAACTGATAGGAATTTAGTCAGCTGTGACATTCCTGTATTTTGTTTATAATAATGTACAATAACATTCTAGATACCACTTAATAGTGTAAAACCACGTGCATTTTCATGGTGCTTATTTAAAGTACCAACCAGGGTATCCATGTTGGTCTTAGCTGTAAAGCAGAGATGTGGAATGTCTCACACAGAATTAGCATACTGGACAAAGGATATTTAAATCCAATTCCTGATTTTGTCCCACTTCCTGAAAATTACTTTTAAGGGTCTCTCAGCTCCAGAAACCAGCAAATGGTGACAGAGTGGAAAGCTTCACTACAGCAAATCACTGTTATTGACCATTAATTTGTGCCAATCCACTGTTGAAAGGTCATTTGAACACCTACCAAGGAGACAGCAGCTTCGGGAAAGCTTCCTTTGCAAGGGTTGATATACAGACTCACCACTCACTTGTCTGCTTCTCATGACCTGCCCAATGGCACCCAGGAGCTGAAACGTAATTGTGAAGTTTAACAGGCTTTTAGAGGTACTATGATAGCAAAATGTCAGGGCAAACAACATTCTACAAATTATTCTGCTAGTCAAGCGTACAAATTTTCATAATGACTTGACCTAGAATAGGAACAAAATGTGTTTTCCTAACGTGGGTGATAACTGCATAATTATGCAACTGATTCTGCTAATATTATTAGCCTTATGTTACTTTCCCAGATGTCAGAGAAATGGCACAGAAGGAGAAAACAGGTGGCAAGTTTGTTGGATGTTGCATATTAGTGCAGTTCATAACAGAATTTTCTATGCAGATTTGTTGACCGCAGTTTGAAGGACTTTAAGACAAACACACTGCACAAGGATTTAACGTTTTGGGAGTAGCAGGGGCTTCAACAAATTTTGTGCTGCGCCGTGAAACGTTCAGTTCCTAAGATGAGTTTAAACCTCTTGTTTCCTGATCTCTGTCTCTCTCCTAGTGATATTTTTGGTTTGCAGGGCTTTTTGAACATGTGAGGGTGTTACATTTGGGTAGCTAAATTTGTATGTGAATTCATCAGTCAGGTATCATTGTAAAAGAAATACAAGTAATGCAAATGATACTATTGATTTAACAAACTTCTAAGAAAAATGTATATCTGTTGCTCTTCAAGAGCCCTTACAAAATATGAAGTATTCAAAAGAAGTGGGGGGAAGTCACAAAAATTTGGTTGATATTGTGGATATAGAGATTATTTTATTCTTTGTGTTTTAATATATATTATGCATACATACATCATAAGAACACATACAGTCATGTATCCTTGTATGCTTTTATTTAATAATTCAAATTTGTATTTATTTTGTGTTTATTAAAGAATTATGCCTTTGACAAAAAGATCTGCAGCTGTGACATTTGAATTGCAGACCAAACAACCATGCAAAAGAATTAAGTTTCCTATATAGGAAAGAGGCTAAAATGTGTATTTAGGGAAATTGATCATTTTAGACTTAGATATATATGCTGGAATTCACTGTGGGCATGACTTAGAGTATATTGTTCATTTCAGCTAACTGCATCCACTGAAACTGCCTGGGAATTGCGTTGAGAGGGCTTGCAATTCTTAAGTTCCTGCATTTTTACCTTTTAGTAAAGGCTTGCTAGAAATCTTGTCAGACTTAAAATAATTGGAAGAAAAGTACAAAATCAGCACTGAAAATGGAAGTTGTAAAAGACAGAAAAGATTGTGGTAGTGGTTCCTCCAATAAAATAGACAAAATGAACATTTCATTATGTGCCTGGACATTGCATGATAATCTGAAACCCTAATTAAAGGGAATGCTATTAAATTGATTTTTTAAAAATTTTCCCAATTAATTGATCTGCCATCAATCCCTCAAAAAGATTGTGTAATCTGAGGCAAGCTACCTTTGTTTAATTTTTTATCTTCTCTCTTTCACAGGAATGTTATGAAGAAGCAGCTGGCTGCTAACATGTAGAAAATTTGTCTTGAGTGGAGTGATAGAACCCAAAATATGGCAAAAAATGGTTGTCTCTAAAATGGCTTTATTAATTTCTGATTCTGCATGTGCATTTTTGCAGAATTCTTTAAAGTTGGAAACCATAGAAATAAAATCTGTGGTGAAAAATCGAAAAGTATTGCATCAAAATTTGCTTTTCTTATTAGGACTTTGTGTAATTGATGGAAGTACAGACTTCGAAGTGTACACTTTCTTCAGATTTGTAGGCATCTGGAAGGTTAGTAGCAGATATAATTTACAGTGGTTGCCAGTGGCAACCCCTGTGATTTGGGTTGGGTTCAAACAGCAGTTCAACCCCACTTGTCCCCACTTGGTAATTCCCAAAGCTAGCCATGCAGGTTGTTTTGGGGAATGATATTTTACATGTCTCTTCTGTATGTATTTATCTAAACATTTAGATTTATTCCATCGTCACATTACACAAGTGCGAATGAATCTTGGCTGACCACTTAGCAGTAAGGAATGGAGAGGGATACTGTCTTCCTCATTTAACAAAGAGTGAGCTAAGAGTTTAAGACTTACAGAAAGTTTCAAAGAAAATAGAGTTCTCTGCTGGATATTGCTGCTGAAGTGTCTGAGGCTTTATCTGCTTTTCCCTTTTTTCTTGTGTCCTTGCAGAAACATGCCTGAGACTTCTGTGCCAGCGACTCCTTGGGATTGCTACCAGGGATGATACATTGGTTCTTGGAAGCAGCTTTGGGTTTCCTAGCTTTTATTACAACAGGTTTTTTTTGTATGATGGTATTCAGATTTTTAGGCATATGTGTGTGCCTGTATGTGTGTATTTGTTATTCTTGGAATCGTTAAATATTCACTGTCATCCCATTTTCATACACAGACTTTTTTTTGATAAGTTGCATATTCTATTGGTGATAGCCAAGCTACTTCAGGATGTAGTTATAGTTACAATGTGGAAGTGGAAGTTGTTTCAAAAAAAAAATCTAATTTTTTTCTCCTTAAACAGCTCATAGATACATCCTCCAGTCACAATGGGATTGGTAAAGGACTTGTGAAGCCATGCCTCAAGGCAGGCAAACTGCACCTAGGGAGATCTAAAATATTATCCAGATAACATGAAATGGAAATGCTTTTCAGACACTGCTAAGCAGCTTGGATAAAATGAAAAGAAACCTCTGAACCATACTTTTGTCCACACTTAGTCCAGTCTTGGAACTAATATCTATAGTGACCGCTTTCCCTCCTGCCCACGCTGCCTCTCCAAAGCTTGACTCTGTTGCTATGTTGTGCATTTCATGGGAAGAAGCAAATGTGAGGCAAATGTGTACAAGCCTGTTGTTGGTAGTTTTGAAATCTTCAATCTCATTCTGCAGGAGGCAAGGCACAGTCATTGCCACAGACACCCATCTCTGAAATGGGTGCTGTTGTTCTGATTGAGGTATTTATTCAGCACAACTTCAAGAATTTGATGGCTCATGCTTTCTGAGGCACATCCCTGAAAGTGCACGGTTAAGCCTATTGGACAACCACATGCAAAAGTGATTTTTAGAAGTAATGAGGAATATAGGAAAATAGTTATAAATGCAATTTACTGTTATGTGTCAAGACCTCCTCTCCTTAGTTCCCAGAGACCTGTTCAGTATAAGAATGATAAAATAGCTAAACAGAGGTAGAGTCTAGCTGCCCTCTTCAGGATCCTGCATCACCTGTTCTGGCTAAGGGGTTTCTGGTAAACATCTCTAAGTGGTGAAATTGTTCATTTAGTGATAATTACATGCACAGTGAGGGGTTTTTGCAAATACATGTGGATGTTTCTAACGTACACTGATTTATTATTATTCTGAATGTAGCTGAGGGGCACAGTAAGGACCACAATAGGTTTCATAGCCCTGTGTACACCCAAATGACACCCTTTAAAAGAGGCAGTATCTCCCTTCTCCTAAACAGAGGAAGGTGTGAAGTGAACCCTCTGCGCTCTGGTGTGAGCTGCTACCGGCATCCATCTCCTGCTTCCTCCCACCCTGCACTATCATGACTAATATACCTGCACTACAGTTAAGTTCTCCTATTAACGAGCCAAGAAGACTCAACTGCAAATCAGAAAGCCACTGTAAATATATTTCATTGAATTGTACTGGAAAAAAACCAAAACTGGATAAACTGTCTCCCAGACACATGAAATGGAAATGATCATGAGAGAACGGCGAAAGAAAAAGGTCACAAGGAACATTGTGAAGTGCTTAAAAATAGAAAAAAAAAAAGGAAAAGAAAAAATCAGAATAATAAAGGTGGGAAGGTATTTAAAGATTGCAAGAAAAAGAAACTGATGGAGGTAGATTCAATATTTACAAATGTGAGTGAAAAATTAATTTGGAAAGAAATTACACCAAAAGGGCTATGGAAAGGAAACTACTAGGAAAGGAGGAAGGAGGGGGTGAGCAAGAGAGGGAAGAACAAAAGAAAGAACAAAGAAAAGAACAAAACCTATCTTACTCTGCAGTTATTGTATTTTGGCGATAAATATTTGCAGGTGGTTACAGTAGTTATTTCCCCACTTTTCCTCCCCTTTTTCCTTTCAGAACCAGCTCACAAATCAGTAAAATATCCAAAACAGATGAAACTCTGAAAAAAGTGAGTTCTGTGTCTAAAAACAAAGCAGTTGCTCCACAACATCCACATCACTCTAATGATGTTTTCCTCTTTCTCAGTGCTGGGAGGCACATGGAACTAACTCGTCCTCATATTACACTAAACTTGAAGCAGCCTCTCTCTTTTACAAACAAACAAAGAATACAAGTTTTCTTCGAGCTCATTCACAGATCTTGGGCTTGTTGCTGTTTGCGTGTTAATGTTTTCAGCTGCGCTTGGCATTTGTTAGCGTTTGTGCATTTACTATTTTTGTGCATGCTGATAATAACATACAAATGCAAAATGTTTCTGGAAACTTGCCCCATTTCAGTCATTCACACAGTTCTGCGCCCACAGGGTGGCCCAGCTTTCCTCCTTCTCTGTCTGCTGGGGACCTTGGGGCTGTGAATATCTTTCTTATTTTCTTTTTAGCTGTGCAGGTTTGGAAGGAAATCAGAAAAATTTTGCAAGTGCATCTCTCGCATATTTCTATCATTTTCCTGATAATCTTTGCTCGTGGTTATGCTGCATTTTGTGTATGACGGCGGCAGTTTCACCTGCCCACTTTTATGTGTCATTAGTTGTCACCGTGCTACCGTGACTGTGTAGACAAGTCTTCACCGAGAGCAGCTTCGGCATCATGTCTGGGCCTTGTAAATCCTGGCAGCAGCGCTACGAACGCTGCAAAGGCTTTGTGACAAAATAGAAAAATGACAATTAATGATAGCTGAATTTGAGAGACGGAGCAGGAACACGCTTTGGTCGTGCAGAAAGATGCATTTAGGGGCTTTCAAGCACGAGACAACACTTTACATTTCAAGCTACAGTTTTAAAGCCTGATAGAGAAACCCCTTCGTCCTGCAGAGCTCAAAGCCTGCATTAGTGTCTGCCATTTGCAGAGCCTCCCTACTTTGTCAGAGGCTAATTTTCTTCTGGTGGGAGCATCACTGGATGATTGAGGCATTATCACTTTGAAAAGAACCTTAATCGTGTGATCAGTCTATAAACTAGATTTTGCTCAGTGTGAGCTGGGGTGCCGGGCCTGGCCCCCTTGGCTTCAGGGCAGCCACTCACTTCAGTAAGGTTTTACATGGTCTGGACTTTGGATTTAAGAATAAATGCTTTATTTCCTGCCAAATATACAATAAGAGTTAATCTTAGTAAATTATTCTGAGCTTTGCAAATGTTAAAAATACGTGTTCATTTAGTGTGCAGGAGTTTTGTTTACAATGGGCATTAAACAGAGGGAATGTCAGTGTTAGAAGAGGTGGACTTAATGGGTTAAAAACTGTGTAAATGTTACTCTAGTTAAATTACAGCTTGTTGTTCAGATGAATACTCTCCACTTCTCATATAGCTTTAAATTATGGACAAATGCTTGCAATTGTGAACTACCTACATTGTGGCTGCCTGTTCCCAGGCTTCATCAACCCTAGCTGTCCAATGGGATTACTGTAAGCTTTCACGGCAGTCTGCCAGCCACTGATCAGAAATTCATATCCCTGGATGTTAGATTGCTCTCTTTATTCCATCCTTGTGATGGCTGTGATTGCTGTCATGGTGTTAGGTTAGAAATTAGCATTTTGTGGCCCAAATTTTGCCATCCAGAACATAATCAGAAAAAAGAGGGTGGGGGGGGGGGGGGGGAGGATGGAAATCAAAGAATAGTAATTTCATCTGTCAAAGAAGGGAAATGCAGTGTTACCATGATACAGATGTCTACGAAACTTAGGTCAGGAAATGTTGTGGTATTTATGGTCCTATCTGGCGAATGCTTAGGCAGGTGGTGTTTTTCTGTTACTGCAGACCACTGTTCATAGATTAATGCTTTACCGCTGATAAAACAACAAAAAAAGAATAAATAAATGAAAATCCATCAGTGAAACTATAGGTGGGCTTCAGAAACTCTTAAATTAAAAAAAAACAAGGGTCTCTAGCAGATACTTTCAAGGACATGCTGAATTAATCACAAGAGGCTGGTTAGCAGGAGGTCAGAGAAAAACTTCTTAGCATCATTTTGGGTCATATGTCTAGAGGCGATGGCAGTACATATGTGCTGTATTGTAATATCCCCTTCCTGGTTTTCTTCTCTCAGTCAGAAAAGGCTGAACACATATTGCATAGGGCTCTTGAAAGGAAAGAGACCCTGGCAAAAATCAGTAGTTGGGAGGTTTTTTTCCTGTTCTTTAAAACTGAGTCGTGTCTGACTGGCTGATTTAAATGTGCCATTGTTTTTTTATCAGATTTGTACCATATTCAGCATACTGTACCCCTTGCATTTTGTTTTCTAAATGTGTTATATCTAGTGATACAAAGGTGGTGATTAAACAACCCAGTGGTAGTCACTGATAGATTTAATGAACATTTGTTATTGCTCTAAATAAAATTTCTCTATTAATCTGTTTCAAAACAATTCATCAGGGCTTATTATAGAAAATTATGGAAAACCACTGTTTAAAATTTAGTGTAGAGATATGGTTAGGTCCTTAAAGGTAGCTTGTTATCCTTTTTAGGCAACTCACAGACATGCTAATTTTTTCTGTCATTAGCACTGAATGAGCTGGAAGGATTCTGACATGCGAGGTGCACAGATTCTGTTAGGAGCCTTGATTTTTATCCACCCAAGCTTATCCGTCATCTTTAATCATGCAAAAAGCAGGATTACTTAATCATTTCATTTTATTGAAAAGAAAAAGAAAGATTTACATTAAAATGATGACATGCAAGAAAAAAATAAATTGAAAATGATTATGAAGAAAATGTAACATAGAGACTAAAGCTCCATTGGTTCTGTGATGCTCATTTAAAGCAATGATCTAGTAAAGCCAAACTATAAAAGTAATGATAATGTTAGCAGTGAAAGTATAAGCATCTCTGCATTTTTACGTGCATTCTGACATGAGGTGTGTAGCTGATTAGAGCAGATAACTAAGGAAGATACTTTTGTTCACCTAAGCTCTATTTATTCCTTGCATTAAGTTGCATCTTTGTCTGAACTAAGTACATTTTAACACACAGATGTTAAGAGGCAAAACATGCTAGCATTTTCACAAGCATTTCAGTGTGCATGTGCCTGTCTTGTTAATCTTTCTATATAGGATAGACAAAAAATTAGACTGATTTTGAGACCATCTATAAAAAAATTGATTTAGTGCAAGTGTGAATTTTATTTTGGAGATAAAATTAACAAATCATTCACGAATGCCTTCTGTAGCTTATGGATTTTAGACATTGCATTTTATTCTGCACCTGCTCTAGGTTTCATACACTTAATGTATTCCTTTTTTTGTTTGCTCTCTTTACAAATTTTGAGTATTCTTTTAAGATAATTCTTTTTTTTTTTTTTCTGATACAAAATTTATGACTAGTCATATCAGAATTTAGGTAGTAAAAGAGGTAGAGAAAAATATAGTTGTAAACTTTTGATGCCACAAAATATTTGCTTAGGAAACATATTACAGTTTCCAAAAGAAAGTTTGTTAAAGGAGAAAACAAGGACATATTTTTATATGTGAATATATACAAGTGATGTATTTAATCAAAGAAAATTTATTAAAAGCACCACACCTTTAGGTTTTGGTCTGATATTTTTATAAAATGGTGCATTAAACAAGTAATTACATTACAAATCAATGTTTAGCAATTAGGTCATTAATAATTCATTCCACTGTACTAAGTTGAGTGAATTTAAGGTTGAATACTCTAGTATCAAATTCATTTAAGTACATAAACATTTTATGAAATCTGAAAAATATAGAAATTTTTCCTTTAATACGTAATATTTCTAAGTCTTGAATATTCATTTTATTTAGAGAAGTAAAAAAGAGAAAACAAAGTTGTAGTTTTTTTCACCAGTGTGAGAATTGTGTATTGTTATTAGAGCTGAATGTGCAGAAATAAGGAAAAGAAATCTATTTGTGTGTTGAAATCTATTTGTCTTCAGCTGTTCCCTTTCTGACATTAGCTCTGGACACTGCTTGGCTGTGAGAGCTGACTGTTTGGAGAGGCAACCTTCTAGCAGGAGAGAAATGGTTAAAAATTCCATGGGGTAAAACCATAAGACTGAGGAAAAGATTAGGAATCCCTTACTGCTAGAACAAAGCTTGTTTTATGTTGTTTCTGAGTTCTGAAATGATGTAGTTATGAATACAGGAAAAAAAATATCTATAAGGAATTTTACCTTCATATAGATTCCTTCTGTTTGTATAAATGCTCTCTCTGCTACCATGGACACTTTAAGTATTTGAGATTTAAAATACCTGCATATATGTGAAAAAAACAATGAACCAAACCACAAAAACAAGCAGAGCCTCCCTGCCTCAAAACAAACAAACAAACTAACGAACTAACTAACTAACTAAGCAAAACTAAAACAAAACTGCTTTTATTTTTTAAAATAGATTCTATTTTTGCTCTTCCTCAGTGCATCCATCTGTCCTAAAATTTCACAAATCTTCAAAATTGAACTGGATTCTTAGTGATATATTTTAATGTAGGACGAATGTCAGCATTCTGCACAGTAACTCTGAACATTTTTGGGCACAAGAACAATGGGTTTGTATATTTTCTTCTAATAATAAAAGATAATATAAGGGATTTAATGCAATATACAGCTACTTCCCTGTATTGAAGAGTTAAAGTCAACTTATTTTATACATGCAGACTGAGTAATATACTGAGGATAAAAAAGCACCTTTGAACAATAAATTTGCTTCCAAACTAAGTAATCTTACTATATTGCTGTAAATTAACCTAGACAGTACTTATACTGTGTAGTTTATATAACCAGTGTTATATTTCTGGTTGATTCATATGACTTTCTTTAGTATAGCCAAATATATTTTTCTCACTTTTTTCTTTTAAAGTAGTGGAAATAATTTTCTTTCTCTCTCTTTCTTTTTTTTTTTTTTTTTTTCCCAAGCTGACAAAGTTTATTCTCATGGCATGATTCTTCTTTAGATGTAGAATTAGTGTTTTTTTGATCATTGTCCTGAAAACAAAATTATTGAATGAAAAGAATTAGGTCTGATCTTATACTGTCTTATTTTTATGCTTCTAAAGCTGTGTCCTTAAAAGACCTGCAGATGTATGTTTACAATTTGAGTATTTGCTTATCCACTTGCAAAATGATGGCAAGTATTTTGCTGTTTTGGATTCTATCAGAAAAATTATACTTAACAAATAAATTCGATTGTGCAATATTGGCCATGCTGTAACCTGAAGAATCTTCTTTTTATTTTATTTTGTGAATGGATTTTGTATTTGAAATTGATTTTGTTAGTATTTTTTTGAAACTTAATTTTTTCGATATTGGAAGTCTTTTAAGTGTTCATTGATTCCAGATAAATTATAGCCATAGTATTGAAGGCAGATGCTTATTATTTGCTGTATGAAAGGACATGAAAGTCTCATTCAGTTGCTAGAAATAATGAAAGCATAGTAGTCAAAACGAGCAAAGATGAGTGATAAAAAAACTGGACCAGATTTTAGTCACTATGACCTTTAAGCAATAGGTGGCAGTGTTACCTAAATACTCTTTGCTTTATATTGGAAAAGAATGGGAGTACTCAGGAAGGCACAGGACATTTGTTTTACTTGTACATAATTGCAGATTTGTGCAAACAAATTTCACATCATTAAGGATGTTTTCTAAAAGTTCTCCTCAAAAAATTAAATTCAGTATCCACTATCACCTAAAAGACCCACATTTTTATGTTTTCTGATTTATTAACTATAACATGATATTGAAATCTAATATATTCTTGTCTGAAAAACAAGAACATTTTTCCTACTACATGCTGTATTTGAAAATGTGATTCATCTTAACTTCATTACATATTTATAGTAATAAACACCAAGCACACTTTTAGAAAATATATTACAGAATACACTTTTCTGGTTTATAATAAATTTATAAATTTAGGACCTAGTTAATAAAGCTTATAACACATAGTGCTTCTTTAGAGATTACAGGATAAACTTTATGAATTTTTTTGTATGTATAGCACAGTGTCACAGAATAGACCTGCACCAATATACAAATACTCTTTCCCTCTTTATGTACAAGTAGGCAGTGATTTCCACACCTAAAAAGCATGCAATAACAATAACAAAAAAAAAAATTAAAAAAAAAAAGAAAGAAAAGATGACATTGCTCATCAAAATTGATGCCTTAATGCAAATTTCTAAACTGAGAATGCCAATATACATATAATCATTTAAATACAAAATGTTTCACAAAATGCAACATTGTACTTTACAATCAAAACTAATTCATTTAAGTCATTTTGGTTTTCTGAGTGCTACTTATGTATATCTCATCATATAATAATTAAAATACATACTGACCAATGCAGCAGCCATATTCCATACCATGTGTTCTACCTCTAGGATACAGCTTTCATACAGTAGCAGTTCCAAGGGATGTGTTCATCAGTGTGTGATAGAAACACTACGCAGTACTTTTTTGCAGTTTGAAGAGGGGTGAGGGGGAGAGGACTTGTACAGTATGTAGTCTCAGTTTGATAATTACACCATATCTATTTACTATGGTATATTTATAAATTTTTAGTTTAAAAGTAGGATGTTGCTTGTAAGAAGGAGAATAAATGATAATCCTGCTAGAGAAAGAAGATAGTGATGGATAGAAGCAATGATGAAATGTGTCTGATAGGGTAGTTTTCTTCTGTACCACCATTTCGTTGCTGCTCTGGGATTACAGCAAAATGGTGGCTACTTATATTTTATGGAAAATGTAAATTTTATGGTAACCTTTCTATAGACTCCAAATTGCTTCTCTCCTCCATCCCTATTATACTGTTTTGTTAGAATGAGTGAATGGTTTGCCTTCTGAATCTTACAGCACTACAGAAAAGGAAAAACTCAGTTGCAAAATTCTGCATCAGCAATAAAGATTTCACTTACATGTGATTAAACCAAAGCATAATCAAAGGGGAAGATCATGTTTTCTTACATCTACAGATAAGATATTAAATGGCCAGAGGTAAATAAGATTTGGAGTGTATTCTTGTTTTGCACAGCGCAGAGCTACTGCAAGGGAGGCAAACATTTGTGACTCCTTCTTTGTTTTGGGGTGAAATTTAGTCTGTACTATCAAAAAATGCTACTAAGTAGCAGATCGTAAGAAGGAGAAAATAGATAAAGCCCTAAGGCTTTGCTTTTTTAGCCTTACTGTTTTTCTGTTCCAAATAGTTGACACGGCATGGAGTGACTAAACTGTCTTGTAAAAGATCCCCTTACCTACTGTCTTGGGCAGGGTAAGGTGCTGAAACAGTACCTTACAGAAACAGCTTTTGGCTTTTGTCACTTTCCAGAAGGATGTTACTTGTGAGAATATGATTTTTCCCAAGTATCTAATTTGTAGAAATTAAAATAATTAGAAAGCATGGCTCTAAGTATGATTTTCTTGTTAGCTACACATGTTAAAATAGAAAGAATGCAGGAAAACAAGAAGAAAAGGGAAGTGAGCAGACCTAAATTAAGAAAACTAAGTGAAAGGAAGAGTTATGGAAGACTATTACAATACTGGCTTTTCCTTAAATTCTGAAGGAAAGAATTTTCTTTCTGAAGAAAGAAAAGAAATTTATTTCTGAAATTATTCTGTTACAGTGAAAACCTTTAATAATGGAGCATTTGTAAGATACAATTTTATCTCTCTCCGGATTGATATTTAAAATTAAAGGTGTATAATATTATCTAAAATTTCCTTGCTGAATTTTATGATGTTCTTGTTGTAAGCTAACTCAGTTCTGAAGTTGTGAGACTTTAAATACTAGACAAATAATCAAATATTTTTAAAAATCAGCTTCCAGAGACTTGTTGCACTGTTTACCAGGTGAATATAAGTGAAGTGATAAAGTATTGAACTTAAAGCATGTCTTAAGAGAATACATGTACTGACACTACCTATTTTTAAGGAAGTAAGTTGTTCTGCTTGTACAGCAACATTTCTTCCTGTGAATTTTTTACAAACTATTGAATTTGGCATTGTGATGGCTGTGTACTCGCATACCCATACGAAAATACACCCTATCTCTGGACATACTGGTTACCTATGAGCAGAAGGGGCGAATGGTTATTGAAGTTCATTTGGATGTGCACAAACACACTACCCCTGTTAGCATGTCCTGCCAGCTGGAGACAGAAAAGGTGCAACATTCCCAGTGCACCTCCAACTTCCACCTCGCCCTCCGTAGGTTTTGCACACATGAAATACTCGGGGTAAAGGGGGACTCACAGCATGAGGTAAACACAACCTTGCTCTGGATCATTGCTGAGGAGCCCTTAAATTTAAACCTCAATATTTCTTTTTATTTCTAAATTATTTTGCCCTGAAATGCTCAAGCATATTTGAATGGAGATTTTAAATGCAAAAATGGCAAGGCTATAAATATTTCTATGATCCAGTCATAAGCTGTTTGTAGCAACATGACTATTTGTTACTGCAGTTTCTTATAAATAACTTGAAAATTGGCAACATTGCTAGGGAGGATCAGGTTAGGAAATCCTTCTATTTTATACCTAACAAAAAAAGCACTGATCTAAACTACATGACCTTACTTAAAGTTGGATTGATTTTTTTTTTCCTTTGTAATTTGTTTATTTTAGCTGTGTATTTACAGCCTAAGATTAGAGTATTTTATAGTTCTATATTAAATGAAATAGTGCCCAGAAAGACCTAAAAATCCCTTTCTTTATTTTATATGATTAAACAGAACTGATGTGCACCATACTTTGATTTTAATAAAAAAACCATAAACATAACCCCACTTATATCAATGTCTTAATCTTTCAGCATTATTAATCATACTCTATAATATAATTTTACACGCTTAATATTCTACTTAAAACTGCTAAATAGTAACATCCATATTTGTGTAATGTATTATAAAGATTTCTTTTTTTTTAGAGGAGTTCTGCAGTAATTTGTTTTTAAAGTTCTCTGCCTTATACAGAAATTCAACTTTTTGTTCTTAAAAATAAAGGAGAAATATATGATGAGCACAAGTTTTAGTGCTGAAACATGTATAATCCTACAAAATCACGGTTGTACAGATTAACATTGGTTTGGTCCAAGTCTGTCAGAGTTGTGATATGATTTCTGTTTTCCCTGTAAAAAAACCTGAAATAATCTGTGTCAGAAGATGTTATTAAAAAATAATTAGATGCAAGGGCTTATGGCATGTTGCTATAAATTTGTGAATAAATGTAGGACTTTAAATATAAAGAAAAATATTTTAAAATCCCAGTGAAGTATAAACTGTTCATACATTGTAACAATACTTAAAAAAATGTCCTAATGTTTTCACATATAATGATGCTAAAACCAAATCTGCTTATTATTTAATCTTTGTATCAAAGTATGTGATAGTCATAAATATACAGGAAAGATTCAGAGGATTTACATTTTCTAATTTCAATCACACATTCAATTAACATATTTTCTAAATTTTACTGCAGACATTGAATAACTCAAAAGTGTTATCCTATCCAAAAAAGCTCAACACCAAGGGAACATTCTAATCCTTTTTCTTGAACAGTTATTGCTGTCTAATTGGTATGGGATAGCTCGTTTCATGCCTGCAAACTTGCTGCTAGTCTTAATTGTTAGTTTATTTTTCAGTTGGCTTTTAAAAAAATTGTAAAATAATTTAAACCTCACAAACACATTTATGTTGCCTCAATTACTTATCTTTAATAAACATAATGCTTTATACAAGGTCTTCCAATACAGGGAGTTCAGAAGCATGTTAATATTGATTCTGAATTTTCAGAAATTATTGCATTTTGGTATAATTTTGAGGTATCTATGTAAGAGCATTTTGGCTCTTCTGCTTTGTTTTACTGTTACAAATTATTTATTTTAAAAATTGCAGTTTAAGTTCTTTCTGTGAAGTATTTTTAGTACAATATTTTTTGTCAGTTAAGGACCAAATTTTTACTAGATAACTCAATTAACTCAGACCAACAAAATTAATTTCAATTAAAAGGAAAAAAAATCCCAAAAGACAAACCAAACATTTTTCCTTTTCTTTTTTTTTTTTTTTTTTTAAACTTCTGATGTTGACAAAGATAAAAGCTGTGCAATTACATCTCAGCAGCCAGAATGCTGAATTTCATTAGATTTGTCAATCAGAAACCTCCATTTACTTGCTCAGTTTCATAAAATTTAGAAGCAGGGAACAGAATGGTAACCTAGTCTTCTGTCTGTATGGTTGGAAAATTATTTCCAGCCTGTTTATTTATTTGGTAGTGTTTTGGCCAGTTATTTTAAAATTGGCTAGCAGTGGTCTACTCTTTGCTCTCCAGGGAAATTTTTCTATTGGTTAACTCACAGTCAGGTTTTTCTTTTTCCCCTACTGATATATTCCCTTTATTAATTTCCTCCCATTACTCCTAGTTATACCTCCTTTTACTATGCTAAATAATTCCTTTTATGCTAAATAATTCCTTTTTTCCATTTTTGAGTTATCACTCTGTAACATTGCTGTTCTCCTTTTTTTATGGAAACTGTCTCAAATTGGCAAGGTCTAAAATATGCTGAGTTCAATCTGCTATAAACGACTTTATTGACAATAACTATAACTTAAACACAGTCCTGCTTTAATAAGCTCAGCTAAAACTGAAGTTTGAATAATTTTTGTTAACTGAAGCAAGAAATCTATTAAAAGGAGCCCTCTATTTTGAACTGTTTTGTAGTGATGTAATGGGGCCAAATGATTAAGCATAGCTTAGATAGCCAAAATCCTCTGGGTCAAATTACCCTGTCTGCTGAGAAGCACAACAGGGTTGAAAGAAACACAGATGCTGGACAAATGTTTCTGGTAAGAGGAAAAAAACTATTACAAGCCTGTCCCCTTTTTCCTCGGTTGAAGCTAATTTTGGTCTGCTCTCCTTCCCTCTCTGCATTTTCCTGAAGGCTGGAAACTGCCAAGTGCTGAAACCTCTGGATACCCTCTCCCAAGCCACTGCCTTCTCCTCCTGTCTGAGGGAGCTGGGGCTCGGTGCTGCAGATTTGGCCTCGCTCTGATCCTAGCTGGAGGAGAGCTGGATGGGCTCATTAACTGCATGTGCCTGCAAAGCAGAACATCCTCGTGCCCAGGGTCCTGCAAATGACTGAGCCATTGAGGAGGAAGCATGCTTCACTGTGAGTAACATCTGCAGACGACTTTTCTGACACGCTTTGATCAGACTTCATGCCTGGAATGGCCCAGCTAGGGACAGGGACAGCAGTTCTAGGCCAGCACCCACTGCAAAGGGAGATGACAAGGTAGGGTGAATGTAAAAAAACTCCTACGTTTTCAAACGAGGTAACAGGTTCCCCAGTAAACCTCGCAGCATGTTGGGAAAACTTGGATAGTAATAGAAAAACATAGATAAAACATAGATGTCAAGTTTTCTAAACTCCCTTCTGTCTCTGCTTCCTTTCCCTGGAGAGACCCCTAAATTTAGTTAGAGACTTTTACACCAGCAGGCTGACAAGGATGGAAAGCCACTGCAGTAATGCTGTGCTGATGCATGCTACCACCATGGTTACAGCAGGGAGGCTTCTGCTCTTTAGCTGTGCATACGACATCAGTAACTCTCCATTTGCATCAGGGCTGCTTTTGCAAAACAGCAAGTGGATTCTACCCTGGCTGCTGTTAATAGAAGCTGAGGGCTCATTCCCTTTGACAAGCCAGACATATTTTAAGACTACCTGTGTGCGCTTAAATGGGCATTTGGTTTTTTTTCCCTTCAGCTAGTTATCTTTGTAAAACTTTGTTTTCTGTATCTGAAAGGACTGGGCCTCAAATATGCGTGATTCATTTATTTTATTCTATCTAATTCTCTAAACTGCTGTGAATTTTTACAAACCTTTCAGTGTCAGAGCAATGTCTGTATTTAATACATTATAGTTCCTGATCATTGTATTAGTTCTGATAAAAAGTAAGTTTTCTAGGATTCATCTTATTTTGCAGTTTAAATATGCTTTTGGAATATTTTATCTTGTCTTGCAGTATGATCTCTTGCTGAGAACACCTGAAAATTGACAGAATTTAATGTAGGCAAAAATCCTACAAGAACTGGAAAATTGTTACACAAAAAAAAAAATTCAATTCCTTTATAGCTTGATATAATTTGTTTTAAACAATTCTGCAATCCCTTGGAGCATGCAAAAGTGCTCCATGTAAACAGGTCCCTCTGCTCTTGTT
Source organism: Onychostruthus taczanowskii (assembly GCF_017590055.1). NCBI lineage: Eukaryota > Metazoa > Chordata > Aves > Passeriformes > Passeridae > Onychostruthus > Onychostruthus taczanowskii. Next base: position 11,842,394 of record NW_024501459.1, read on the forward strand.
CTTTAGACTGTAGTGAGGCTGCTGAAAGATTTGAGTGATGGTGCAATGCTTTAAATTAAATATAGATTTGGGGTTCTGAGCCTGCTGAGTTGAGTGCTGTAAACACTGGAGGACCAATCAAAACAAACATAAGTGACACAAGTGATCTTCATTGAATCATTTGGCATTTCTCTTGACTTGTTTAGAGACAAATGCTTTTGTTTCCTTTGGTGCAATATTGTTTCTAGATCTACTCTGAATTTTCATTTACAGAGAGTACCTCACAAGATAAACAGCATGCTTTTACCTTGTGCAGCTAGTTAAAAATGTAAAGCATGAAGCAAGGGAGCTGTGGCATTTGGAGGCTCTGTATTCCATCTGTGATCAACTGTGCTTTCTGTTTTACAATATCCTTGCTCCATCATGTGCTGTTTATGAGTTAAATTTCCAACTTGAATTTGCTATGTCTGAGAAGAAAGAGGCATAATGTGCACGTGTATGTGTATGTGTGTGTGTGTGCATGTGTGTGTGTATTCATTAACATTTGGGGTAGCAGGTGTTGAGAGCTCTTTTTCTTGGTATGAATACATTTTGCATCAGTGGAAAGCACCGAGACATCTTATGCTGCATTCTTTTGTGAGCAGCACCTTAAGATTCTTTTTATTGCTTCACTAGAAGAGGACCAAGCCAAGGCCCTTCTCCAGTGCTAATAGCTCCAGAATATTGCTCAGCTAAGTGGTGAAGAGAGATTATATGCTGAAAGTATTTCAGGAAAAGAGTTACCAGAGAGAAACAGAGACAAAAAAACCTCCAAATTTAAAAGCATTTTAATTGCTCCTGAAACAGGTATAAGAAGGTCAACTTTATTTTTTGAGTGCAGACACTCATTGGAAAGGTTGGACTTGAAAGACTAAATGATTGTGTAAAGATATGGTTTTTTCACTTCTATTATTAAAGAGCCAGGAGGCATAGCAGAGAGGCCCATGGAAGGATATTTATTTATTATTTTTTCCTTCTTGCCCTGTGCAAGAGCTTGACCTTTCCAGTGGTGTTGATCTGGTCCTTTCAGAGGCCTTTTGCATATGCAGTGGTCATGTTCACTATTAAAAATGTGACTAACTATGGAGAATTTCCTTTTTTAGCTGCAGCAGAAAAATATGCTCCTTTGTCATAAAGGGAGACTATGGAGTAAAATAAAGATTAGGCCATTTCAACGCCAATCACTTATTTATGTAGTGTAGAATATCAACACAGAGAAATAGGGAAATGAACAACCCGTGCAGAGGTGACTTTAGGAGAGAGAAGACTGAGATGTTAAAAAATAAACAAACAAAGTCACTGATGAGAGCTACGCTTAATACAAAATGCACTTTTCCCCTTTGAAGGGCAGCATCACACACCTGGAATGTCTCATATGGGCTGAGAAAAGAAAGACTAGTTAGTGGCCAAGAACACCCTGATGTTCTGTGCTACAAATTGAAAGTGAAGGTTACTTTATTGTAGACTTTATCTTAAAGCAGTAAAACGGGTAGCTGCAGCTACAACTGAAAGTATTGATTTTGTAATTTCAGCAAATTAAGAACAAGACAGGAAACCTATTAAACCTTTCCACTGATTGCCAGGGCACTTTTTGGTGATGCTGGTGCTGACATTAAAATTACATGTGCCTGTCTCTTTAAAGCCAAATATATACATTTTACAGAAGATAGTGCCAGCTAACATGCTGAAAAGGGATCTTTATAAATCTGTGTAATTTCACATTTCAGATGTGAAACTTTTGAAGCCTGATGACATGAATGTCAAGCAGCAGATCTAAAATTTTCATAAATTATGGTTCATGTTAGATGTGCTTTCATTACATTTTAATAAATTAAAATTTTCACAAAGCCAGATTTTTTATAATAATAGCAAAGATTGTAACGCTAGTAATAGCATTATCTGTCAGAACATTATGAGTAATGATTATGTAAAAATCCATGTAACAAAGGCTAACAGAAGAAATGATCAAATTATATTCTTCTGTATCTTGTATAAAACAAGTTATTTTATTATGGTAGCAAAAAAACAGCTTCTCTTAAAGCAATATTTAAATTACTTTTAAAAATTTGTGTAATTAAATTCATGTGAATTATAATAGTTAAGATCACTTCTTTCATAAAGGATTGTTTTAAACTTTTGCTTTAATATTACTAAGTATAAATTAAAGAGCTGTGTCTTTTAAAAATACAGTGTTTCTAATAGTCCTTAGGAAAAATGGGGCAGAGCAAGGGAAATTATATCTGAATCTGCTCTGAACACCTTATAAAGATGTAAGTTTCCAGTTTATCCAATTCATAAATATTTTGTTTCATCTGAGCTGGTATTTGGCATCATTCCAGTGTGTAAACAAGCATAGGTTTTGCACACACAAATCTAATTTACAGGCAAGCCATCATCTGCATTTACCTTAGTAGCCAGCAGTTTGTGATGTGCCTGTAACAGAAATGCACAGTGAGAGAGCAGGAGGTGGGAATGTAAACTTCAAAAGAATTGGATTTGTAACAACAAAGGCAGTCTTAAAAAGTGTGGGGGAACACTGCTGAGAGACTGTGAGCCAAAAGTCTCCATCAGAATGTACTTCAGGAACTTGTAGCAGATATTTACAACTAAATGTGAATGAGAATTCAGAAGCTTATGTTACTAGGGAAGCCTCAAAATAGTGTATGAAAATGAGTATCAGGTGTGAAAATATGTGTCTAAAGATAAAGGTGAAAATAGGTGTACTGAATTTAGTAGTTAGAGAGATCTGAAATAAGTAGGAGGGAAAACCTAAGAGGAGTGCAGAGCTTCAAACTAATGAACAAAATAGTTTTTCTCTGCTGAAGGAGAAATGCACATGGGTAATGCTGGAGTGCTCTCACCACCCCTCCAAGCCCAGCAGAAGCTGGGGAGTGACAGTGACTCTTTCTTGCATGTCTCTTCAGTTTCCCATGAATGCACATGCACTCCTGATTGCACAGACCAATATATTTTCTCTTTGTTTTCACAGCAGATATGCCAAGCTATTGATGCCTGCCAAAGTGGATACTGCACGCTACATAATGCAAGTATATTCAGATAACACCTATAACTCCACAAAAGCACTGGTGCTTTATTCTACTGCAGAGGCAGAAAATTACAGAGACATCCCACGCTCTTCGTAATCTGGAAGATTCAGACTTCACTGAACCTGAAGAAAAGACTGTGAAGAGGAGAAAGAAACAGTAACAGTAACTACAGGTGCACACCTAGTTTATTCGATGTGGCCTTTACACTTACAGGTGGCCACCAGAATAACCACTCCCAGAGGGTGATGATTTGTAGGGATAGAGGAAAAAGGTAGGTTTTAAGGAGGAGTCTAAAGGGATAAAAATCAGTAATTGCTTGAGAGATGCCACTTTATCTGGTACAGGATGGCTTCAATAATCCAAGAAGAAGCTTTAACCTACCTTGCTAGAATTCCTTCTGGCCATTTGACAATGCTGAGATTTTATTAAACCTACTGTGAGTTTGAGCCTTCTGATTTTTTTTCTTTGAACAGTCTTTCTTCCTGCTGAAGTTTGTTTTGCCACTTGTCCATAGCAGATACTCACTACCTGCCACTCTCCTGTAGAGCTATAATTTTGCCAGAGTTGTGATTAGTGGTGTTTCCACTTAAATTAAATACAGGGTTTCCAGGTGTTTTTAGATTTGTCAGAACTCTTGACTGCATTTAGCTTTTAATGGAATGTTCCAGTTTTGAACTGGAACAGATGCATGTATATGTTTTACTTATTCATATGTGTACTTATGGATTTAAATACAAATATGAACGAAAATCTCCCATTTATTGGTTTCAGGAAGGTGAAAGAACAAAGGATGACTGTGTGACAAAAGGTGCAACCTAAAGTGCTCAAGTCCTTCCTTTACTTGGTTTAAACTGAAGATTAGAACATCAATCTTCAATATCCAGAGAGAAGATCTAAAATTTAGACTGAAATAATGCCTAATACTTTTTTTTCTTCAATACAAGAGATGGATGGAGACATAAACAAGAAGAACTGGTAGCCGAGTAATATGGAACAGTTGCTGGAATGTTGCACAAAAACCATAATGTGGAGTGGTATGTAGGTCTGCCACAGACCTGGGAAGTGCCCTCATTAAAAACTTTTTTATGTTATGTGGCAGAACTTGCTTTTCATATGAAACACTTGGAGAATCTGGCTTATGACCCAAGACAAAATGAGAAAAAAATATTAAATATCCCAAAAAGTTGCAGTGTAGGAGAATCAGATCCTGCACAAGGAGAATTTACACAAGGAGAATTGAAGGATTTTTGACACACGTGATTCTATGCTCAAGAATGCATATGTGCACCCTGGAAAACACTGTTTTTTTAAAAAATTTGATTTTTGCCTAGAAGCCTGTCTAGAAGCACAGAGACAGAACTGTCCAAAGACCACTTGAAACTGTATCAACAAGTGACAAAGTCTTTGGCAATAAAATGCTGATTTTATGGAAGGTAATTGCAGACACAAATGTCTCAATTTCTTAGTGTGTTGTACATGGAAAGAACAAAGTTTGTTTGCATAGTCAAGATAAGTTTATGTACAAATGCTGAAAATGTGAATGAGTTGGAAAATATATCTACTGGTGTCGTGATATTAACATGAAGTGTTCAAGGGCTGATTTTCAGTACACATACAGTGAACATAAACTTGTATTTGAGCGTCAAGGAAGTCAATAAGGTTTAAGCTAATAAGACTTGTTGATAACAGGACTATGCTAAGTGAAATTGCAGGAAACATTGGATATGCTTTCAATAAATGGTGCCATTTTGGACTTCGATCTCAATGAAATATCTCTCTGAATTTCACAGAAATTATGTAAAAATAGTAGAAGAAAATTAAATTCTTAGAAATGTAAATTAAAGAGAGAAATAAAGAATTTAAACCACCTGAAACAGGTTGCTGTACTGACGAAATCACCATTCTTGGATGATGTCACCAAAGTAGATGAACACAGATCTATAATAAACTTCATATCAGTTTTGCACTAGAAATTGTGGGTGGGTTTTTTTTTTGTAGAAATTGAAATAGAATGTAATTACAAATTGTGATGAGGAAAATAGGAAATGAAAATTATCATAATTTATTTTCTTCTGAATACAATGTACACCATTTCCATATAATAAATACAGTAGGTGCTGCCTGGAGTTTGCACAGTATTTTTTATTGTTTAAGTTCTGATTTTCCTTGGTTTATTCTTTCACCTAGGTAAGCAAACTGATAGGAAACAAGTGTTCCTTTAGGAAGAATTGACTTTTTCATTGAGAAATCATTGAGTGCTAAATACACTTTGATGACCTGAAAAGTGTTCCTAAGGATAAAAAAAGGGAGAAATCTTTTGAAGTTTAAAGACAATATCTTTTTTTCTTTCACTGCATTCAAACAAGGAGGGGGGAGAAAGATGACTGAGAAGACAGAAAATATGTTTTCAGTTTATGGAATTCAGTGGTGTGTGAAATTCATAAAAGAATTTTGTTTTTATTTTCTTTGTTCCCTCCAAGTTTTCCCTATTGTTTAATCAATGTTTCTACTGGAGCAAATACATCAAAGAAATGATTTTGTCTCATGGTTGTGACTCATAAAGACGTGGTTAAAGACAAAAATGGTAAATTGTCTTGAATCAAACTTAGAAACAGTCAAGAAAATATCAAATATTTTCTGGAAATAATTAAGTGAAACTCAATACCTATGTTTGTCAGTTCCTTACTACTGTTTAATTTTTAATCTTTTCTATAAGAAGGGAATTAGGATTGAATTATGGTTTTGGCTAAATCTCAGAATATTTGGATATTTTTCTGAACTTACCAAAATTATTCCCTTTCTAGATTCTTAGGCATTTACCATTGTAGCTTGTTCATCCTTTAAATTCTTTGTATTTTTGTCTATCTGTTTTGTCTTTTTTAACTGAGAGGGTACTTTCTTAATTGACTTTCCTTTATTATTAGTACAGAATAATTAAGAGTTATGCAGGAAAAATGGCAAAAGTGGTGTTTTCCAATACTGTTGCCTGTTGCTTTTTTATACAGCACCATTTGTATCTCTTTACTTCCCAAGTACACTTTCATACACCATAAGCAGGGTAGTGTTCCCTGTTCTTGGGGCTCTTTCTCTGCCCACACCCCTCTGTTCTGCCTCTCATCTTGCCTCTCTTGCTTCCCAGATTGGGAAATATTGATTCTATTGATCACAAGGCAACTGGGTGTGTATACTCAGCAGGCATAAACAGTTTTCCATCTTCTGTTAATTAAGAGGATTTCCCTCATAAGCTACCACTCTTCCAGTATGACTGTCTGCTAGCATTCCTTTTGGATCCTCCACTGGTTCTCCACTCCAGTTCTGTTTTTACCAGTAAGTGCCTCTCAGAAGAGGATTGTCTTTCTCCAGAGCCCCTACTTGTTCTGTACTGAGTGTGAAAGCTGAATGAAGCTTCACCTGTCTCTGCTACATTCTCATATTTCCCACTGAAATGAGAATCATCACATAATTCCCATAAACTGGGAGGAAAGGTATTAGAACATTCTGTGTGCTGGCTCTGACACTTTCCTTACCTTTCAAGTGTCAGCTTTTGTGGTAGTGAACACCTAAACGTGGCACTACGGGGTAAACTGTGTAGATGGAAATGTTATATTGTGATAAGAAGAATGGAATTAGTTTTAGAATTCCTTCCTACTTTGGATTAGATTTTTTCTAAAAGCTCAAAACTTAAAATGTGTTATGTGGAGAAAAAATGTTTGGTTACATTCCACTGGCATGTGATGGAGAAATAATATTCCTTCTATCTCTTCAGAGAATTCATGGCTATAATACATGTTTGCAATTTTTTCCCTGTTTTGTTTAATTTAATTAGATTTTCTTGGCTGCCTTGTTTTAGAAGTCACCTAAATGTGTTAGATAATTAAATGGAAAAGTGTTACTATTTTTAAAGATCAACTTCACACTGGGAAGAGAGTATGACATTTTTGTAGTGTGCTTCCTTTGATTTATTTGACAGGATGACCAGAAACTGGTTTAGAGTTGCATCCTGATCATGTCTGGAGAAAAGCTCGTACTTACATCTATGAATATGAGGTATGATGCATTAACTGCTTTTTCACATGCTAAATGGATGATGATGAAACTAAGACAAGGCAACATTTTAAGGGCATGAAAGCAATCTTTTATAGTAAAGAACAGTTTCTAAAGGGAAGGATTAGAAGCCTGCAGCCTAGGATATCTAAAACTGGTATGTTCATTGTCCAAAAAAGCTTAGTCTTGCTACCTACTCAGTACACCTTAACTGCAGACTAGGTGATAAAGTTTTGTATCCTTCCTTGAAATTTCATGGGTTTCTTTTGAAATCAGGAACAGAATCTTACCTATCTGCTCAGGAAGATTGTAGAATGAGAGAAGGTGACCAGTATGTAGTCAGGTTAACTGGAGAGTGGTCCCAGCTGCCTGTTGAAGTGTGTTACTTTGGGGAGGTATCTCTGCAAATGGGAAGACTTTCTTCTCATTGGAAATGTGGATGCAATGGTTTTCATCACTTAGTGAGACAAACTTGAGCTCAAACATAAACAACAAAGTCAAATTTATATACAGCCTAAGGTGGTCTGTTATATTTTGTAACAAGAAAAAGAAGCTTTGGAAAGATTTCTTTTTTAATTTTAAGCCTTAAAGCAAATTAATATTCACATATATGCACAGACATAAGAAAGTTAAGGGATGGGTTTAAATACTGTATTTTTAAAATTATAGGTTGAAAATTCTTAATATTCTTAATTCTTAATATTCTTAAATTCTTACCTTTCACACCACTAAAATATGAGGATTTTTAATTTGGAAACATGACTACAAATGTAACAGCAACAAAATTACTCTTTTAAGTATGAAAACAGAGTTTCATATTTCCAGGAAGATGGAGATGTAGATTACAAACATATTTTCTACAGTGAATCTATCTCTTTCTTTATGAAATTATTTATGCAGATTGAGGAGATTTGAGGGATCTGTCAGAGAAGGGGGCAATATCTGAAAAACAAGGGTGTTTTTTTACAAAAAAGAGGAAATTTAATGGCTTTTCTAATTAATGTTACAACTAAATGTTAGAGTAGACTGGTGAGGAAGATTTTGCCATCTCCGTTGTTGTTTCCAAAGAAAGGAATATTGGAAAAATATCCATCAGGAATGTTTCAGGTGACGCCTTGATGTACAGGGTAGGATTATTTATTTATGAGGTTTTTTCAGGCTCAATTTCACTTCTGAAGAGCAAGCAACTTTTTAAAGGCATGATTCTGTGAGAATGACAAACCTCCATGGTCTCTTCAGTCAACACTCCAAACACACAAGCAAGTGTTGTCCGACATCTAAAACAATAAAATCTGAGACTGTGGGTCACAACCCCAACAGCATTGTGTGGAAAGAAAGATAGACCAGCCCCGGACTGATTTTCTCGTAGAGGGACTTCTTACAAGGGCATCTTGTAAAACAGGACAAAGGGCAGTGGCTTTAAGATGAAAGTGGGTAGGTTAAGATTAGATTTCAGGAAGAAATTATTCACTATGTTGCTGATGAGGCACTGGAACAGATAGCCCAGAGAAGCTGTGGATGCTTCATCCCCACTGTTCAAGGCCAGGTTGGACGGGGCTTGGAGCAATGTGATTTGGTGGAAGGTGTCCCTGCCCATGGCAGGAGGGTTGGAGCAAGATGACCTCTAATGTCCCTTCCAACCCAAGCCATTGTGTGGTTCTTGCAGAGATGTCTGCAAACCCCTCATTTCACTGCAGGGTAGCAGGGAGAAAAGGGAATGGAGCTTGCAGCCTTGCACAGGACATGTGCCCACTACCTTCCAGCTGCCACTGTGCTGCTACTGCCTGATCCCCATGCACACACTCTGACCTAGCTCCTCTCCACAGATCTCTTGAGCCCAGTCCAGCACTTAGGCCAAACAGTTTCTCACATGGCCAGTGGGCAAGAGCAATCAAGTCATCCTGGTCATCCGCAGTAGTGAGTTTCTCCCTAATAAACAGGGAGCAAGATACAATGGAAGTGAGATTTTTCCTAGCCTGGGTCTTCACGGCAGACGTGAAAGGTGCCTCCCCTTCCTCAGTGAAAATGATTCCCACAGTCTCTGAAAGACGTGGGAAAACTCGCACTCTGAAAACTGCGAGTGAGTCTGCTTACAAAAACTTTTGACAGGTATCCTCAAATTTTTTTTCAGTTGCTTTTAATTTAGAGGAATGTTACTTTCAACCAAACCTTAATTTGAGTGAACCTGCTGACCAGGCTTAGTGGTGGGAGGGCTTCCCTCATCCCCTTGGGAATAGCTTAACAAAGATGGTGTCTTGGGACAAGAGGGAAAGAGACAGCAGCTGAAGAATCATGACTGTCAAGCTGGAACATGGAGCTGCCCATCATATTCATCTCTGCTAACCTGGAGGTGCCTCATATTACAGCTACCAAAAAAGGTGATAATCCAGGAGTGACTATCCACTACCTAAAATATGCCTGCTGGGATGGAAAGTGTTATCCACCAATTTCATATTTGTTATAGATTAGATGTTGAATTTCTATTGGTTCAAAACTGCAACTCTTTAATGAACCACTGAAGGAGCACAAGGATGAGTGGTTTCCCTTTGGCTTAGCAAACCATTCTCTCCTGAAGGCTGTGAAAGGCAAGGTAATTGGGAGAGAAAATGGGGTAGGACTTTGTACCTGAACACATTGTCTCCTGTGGAATATAGGTCACATTTGCAATATCTTTCCTGAAAGCAAAGATGCAAATTTAATGCATTGGATTCACATTTTTGTTCTCTGCACAAACAAAGGTGATACTGCTGGAATTATGATTAAGTCTAATGAGGGGAAGTGTAATGTATTCATTCCTTCCAATCTGGCTTCTTGAACAGATTAGCTACAAAATTTGCCCTTCTTCATGCTAACAAAACATAAACATAGCAAGAAGGAAATAATAATGCTACTTGATGTAAACCCAGTGCTTAATATTTTAATCTTTAAAGAATAAAAGCTAATACATCAATAACAAATTAAGAAGGTGACATCTTGGTCTATTTACATTAACGGTTAATAATCAGCAGGTTAACACTGATGCATACCAAGAACAAGTTTATGCATGGACAGTAGGAGGTGATAACATCCTATCCAACCCAAATGTCTTTGAGTCTACCTCAGGATTATGTCACCCAGTCAAATGATTGCTAAAGGAACGAGCAGAGAGAAATAGTGGTTTGGATAAAGTTTTGTGTGGAAATGTAATAAAAAATAGAGTAAAAGAATAATGGAAACATTATAAGATACTATTTTCATTTATAATTATTTCTGTGTGTATACATGGTGCACTTTTCAAAGTTCATTAATACATACATACCTTGAATATACCACACCTATAGTTGCATAAACATTCAGATAGGTTAGAGATAGCCATTATCACTTTTTAGGATAACTTAATTAAACTTGCTTATTAAAACCCTTTAATTCGTTAGTGATAAAATCTTGATTAGTACATTTTCCTGCTAGGTGACCTTCTAATTTAATAGAAAACGAATTTTTAAATGGAGAAAAATGCCTGTGGCAGAGATTTTGTGCGAGTGAATAGAGTTTGTAATACACATAGGGATATAATCGAGCCTAATTAGTGAGGGTGCAAATGAATTTTTATTTCATACACCAGAAGTGTCATTGATGAACCATGGTTCAGAGTTTGAAATGCATTCAGGCTGGCAGTATGGGACTGAAGTCTGTGGGAAAATCACAAGCTAATTCATTGATTGCCCCTTGGAAATTACTGCTGTTAATTGTTAGGTAATTAACATGGAGCTACAATTATACTGGCCTTAGGGGGTGATTAATGTTTCAACATGTCACATTAGCAGCGGCTGGATTTTAAAAGCTTTTCTTTTCACATGGTTTAGAGACAGATGGTATATTGTCTATGGAAAATTGTTTTCTTTTACTAAAGTTTATACCGAGACCAAGTGAATGTTCTTCTTGTGCTGCAGTGTATTTTTATGTAGTCGAATTGTATGTATCTTGCTTGATGCACCTTAAGAAATAATATTTGTTTTTAAAAAATCCTTATTTTACCTGCTATGAATGCATAAAATATGCATATTGAAAGGAAATTATGTGTGTTTTTATTTTTTAAGTAGAAAATAAAAATAGGTAATGTAAGATTAGACTATTTCATGGCAGCTCTTACATTATTTAATGCTGATACAGAGAAAAGAATTGCACAATATGAAATTTATTACAATCAATATAATTTAAGCAGTAACCAAATAAAACGTGTTGAACAAATGCATTTAGTAACAGTTATAAACAGCATATTAATATCTCTGCACTTCAATATTGTGCTTTGTTCTATGTTAGATTTTTTTCTCTTCCAGTTCCAGTAGTCAGAATAAGACTAGCACAGACTTTTTAGAAGCCTACTGTGTTCTGCTTTATCTGTTACTATGCAGAATTAAATCCTTAATATCTTCCATCGAAGACAGTAGTGCCTGTATTAAGAAGACTGTTTATGTATCCTGGAATAAATACTTATATTTTCTCTCTCTTTTTCCTTCTATATGCTGCTAGACTGGATAGACATATTGCAAACTTGGTGGGTTATTGGTATTCATTGTGTAAATATTTTCTTGGTAATATTCCTAAAACATGGCAAGTGTATGTTCCTGTTTGCAGTAGTTTTGAAAGCACTTCAATTTCTTCTCGTAATTGATAATGGCACTAAGTCTTGTGAAGGGATATGTTTAAATGTCACACTTGGATTAGTTTCTGCAAATTCTTTAGGTTTGTAAGATTACTTCTTTGTTTTCTGTAGACAATGAAGTCACATAGTGCAAAAGATGTAATGGACCTCTGGTAGGCAAAAGGATTGGTTTCTATGACAGCATATATATTTCTCTTTTTCTTTTTTCATTTTTTTGTCTTCCTGTGATATTTCAAGTTAGAGTCTTTCTTAGTAGTCTTATACAGTGGTCTTTCTTATGACTCCAGTCACTTGCATTTGTATTGATTGGTCCACTACAACATATCACAGAAATCTTTATTTTTTTCAGCCATGTCTGCTAATAATTTTTAATTTCTGCTAAAGAAGAAGGACATCGGCTTTAGGACATCTGGAGGACAAGTTTCTACTTTAGAAACAGCCTTTTTGCAATAATAAAAAATCCCCAAAGAAATATAGTGGAAGAGATACACAAATTTTGTAAATATTCTATTGTCTTTATGATTTTAATTTCTACAGAATAGTACGAACTAGTATCCACTTAGGTTTCATTCAGCTGAGTTTTCTTGCCTTCTCAGATGACCCCAGGTGTTACCTATACATGCAAAGTGTCAGTGACTGAACTGGAAGAAGTGGGTTTTATGAAGAACTTAATGGAATAGAAAGATTAAAATTATTATACCACAGAAGATCACCTGCATTTGGTTAGTCATACAGGTTTTCCAGGGCTTTCCATCTGAATGATCAGGAGCCAGAAAATCTCAGTACATGGGTAGGTTTAACCAGAGATTCTGACCACTGCTTTTAAAGAGTAATAGAAGTAAGCTGATACAATGCTTGATCAGCAGAAGCCTTAAGCTTATGGTTAATTTTAAGCACATGAGTAGCTCTGTTGACATTACAATTAAGTGTCTACCTACATGTTTTGTTATATTAAGGTCATTGCCCTGGGCGGACTCCACAGGGGAAAATTACTTCAATTGGCAGCCTCACCAAGTTACTCCTGGCCCTGTGTCTATGGAATTGTGGATTCATCTGTACAAAACCCTCAAATACAAGTATCTGTGCTCATATATCTTAGAACAGATCTTAATTTACATTAGGGCCATTTTTGGACTTCCTTATTACGTAAGAGATGTGCAAGTATTATTTATTCTTGCTTTAAGAAATTTCTGCATTGCCAGTGCATTTATAAGGGTGAGCACCAAATTCTACATGATTATTTGATCATGTAAAATTTGAGGCCATAGCATTCCTCAAATGTATGTTTTACATATTTACATTAGCTCACTGGATTATTTTTTTCTGAATTTCCATTGGACTTCTGTTTGTGGGTTTGTTTTTTATTTTTGCTGTTGTTTTTGGGGAGGGGGAAGAGGCTGTTGTGTGCTATTTTCTATATTTTATGAAAGCAGTGTCTGTGCTACTAGTTGAATTTAGTTGGAGGCTTTTATGCTAGTTGGCAGTAATGTAAGTGCTAAGAGTGTGGTGAAAAAAAAATAGCAGGAAACTGCATAGATTGATTTTCTTCCTTTTCTGAAGTGACTGTAACCACCCTACTAATAATATTTATTGGGAGATTATCTCAAGTCTCATGGTTTCCAGGTTTGACTTGTAAAATCTGAAGGCTCTCTAGACCATTACACTTCAGAGGACATAATACTAAATAGAAGTGGTCAATCATTTGCTAAGAAAATATTTTTGAAGCAGGCATTGTTCTGCCTTACTTTGCAGAAGGAACTGGCTGAAAAGCTTGGATGCTCTACTGAAACATGTGTCGTGGTTTGGGAATGGTATTCCCCAATTTAGTGTCCCCACTGATACACTCCAAATCACTTGCTTTTCTCTCAGTCACCCCTGCTTCTCACCCCTTCCTCCTCTGGGTGGGTGGAAAGGGGAATTGGAAACACAAAACATACAGTTCACAGGTTGAGTTAAGAGCAATTTACTGGAAAGAGCACTGAGATAAGAAAATTAGCAGTAATATCAACAATACTAATGACAGTGCATGAAGTGAAGAATTTGCACAAGAGTGCTCACGCCTGACAATACCTGACTGCTCCCTCCATCAGTCTACTCAAGACTGAAGGGATCCTTTCACCACCTTGCCCTCCTGGCAATGACATGAGATGTTTTAGAACAGTCTCAAGGACCTAGCCATGGTCCTCCTGGATTTTGCAATAATTGACCTTGCCCTCCTGGCTGGAACTGGGGTAGGATGCTTGAGGAGAAGGCCACCAGGAAAATATCTAAGGAATGCACTTGTTTGAAGGACAGGTGAGGAGGTGAAATAGAGGAACTGCCCATTTCTCTGTAAAAATGTAAGGCACATTATATGCTTTTTAGCAAGGTGCCTCTTTCCTCCCCTGTGTTTTTTGTTCTAGCAATTTTCTTACACTGAATTGGAAGACAGAATTGAAGTTGGATTTGTACGGGTAAAAAGTACCGTGAAAACCATTGCACCCCTTGTCACATATATGTAAATATGCATCTGGCACAGGATATGATGTTCCAGAACAGAGCTCCTGACAAAAGCCTTCTGCAAAGTCTCTGTCCATTTGAGTAAAGTCTGTGGGCAATGTTTGGCTGTTCTGCCATTGATTCTGCCAAGGTTACTTACTCAAGGGTGCTTATTCCACCATTCCTTCATTCCCTTCCTCCTCACCAAATCACTCAGTAAGTTTGGTTTTGTACCAGCTGCAAGGGCATATTCACCCCTCTCCCAGGGACATCAAAGACAATTTGTGGGTAATATGTCTGCATTTGTATTTAAAATATGGTTAATGATCAGAAAATTACTCTAAATTTCTAATAAAAAAAGGAATAAAACTCCCCATTATACTTATTCTTTATTTGTGTAGGAGACACCTGTCTTAAAGAAAGCTATACTTGACAGATATGACTAGAAAGCAAAGACCTCAACCTGAACACACATTCAAAAATGTGTTATTTATTTAAAGAAAAACAGAAAGTTGGGTAAATACAGAAAAAAAAATATATGCATGAAAAGTTAAAGACATGAAAGCTGTTCCCTTTCTGAAATTTCACTCCAATCAACTGTTGATTTTGTAGAGAAAGTATGTTTATTTGTAGGGAATATATGTTTATTTTAAACCCATCTGAGAACACAAACCAGTGGTGGAACCACTACCAAGAACCTCCATATCTATATGTGCCTGTGCTTGTATGCATAAGAATCAAATTTCAATCCAATTACTTCTGTGGGGAAAAATGTGAAGGATTATCAGGCTACAAAAGACTTCAAAATGAAAGTACCGTTAAGGTTGGCCAATTTTTAGGAAAAACAACTTTTAAGAAGGTCCTTTAAAATCCCTTATTTGACCTCTTTGTATGTTTTCCCACAAATTTGCCTGCAATTTTCTTCCCTAAATAAGCCTCTACTTTTCTGGAAAGCCATTCAGAAATTAAATTCTCTTTCTTGCTTTCACTTTTTAACTTCTGCTTCTAATCCTTAATTTCCTGGTCATTCAGTATATTGGCAGTATATCTGTACTCCTTGCTTTTTTGTTTTGTTGTCTATTCTGGAGCCCTCCTTTTTGAAATAAATCCTCTGACCTTCTCTTTCTGCTGTCTAATGACCACAACAGTCTCCTCACCACCTTTGCTCCTAATCTTATCTTTTCTGCCATTGACTGTATAAATCTGTTTCTGTCACAGACAAACTGGCTTCATCCTGCTCTTTGAAAGCATCTTTAAAGCTCGCTGGCTTGGCATCATCCTGGGGAGTTCCAGTGTAAAATTTCTCACTTTCTGCATTCTCTTGCCCACTCTTGGTCTTATGAGAAAGCAAAATAATTTTTCTCTCTGCTTTTGCAACTCCACCAGTTTTAGACTAATTTGGGTTTTGGTTGGGTTTTTGGGGTTTTTTCATCTTTTTCTGATGATTGCTAGTAATTAATTGGTTGCTTCATGATTGCTTCATGGAGGTGGCTATGCATATATCTTGACCAGATTATTTGAAAGCTTAAAGATGAGCTGACCTGCTGATTTCTAGCTGAATCCACAATCCAAATAGGCTAATTTTCTAGGGGAGTACTGCTGAACTGTGGGTATTGCATTCACGCTTGCCATGTAACTCTGCTTTATGCTCATGCATCTATCTTCCTGCACACCCTTTGAATTCTCTTAAATATCACCATTACTACTGTAATTTGAGTGTACTGAGTGTAACTTCAGTGTTTAAGGCCACTTTTACAGATAGAGGGCCCCTAAATAATTCTATATAGAGACTGAGTGCTTTGGGTCAGCTGGTCTACAGCCTTCTGTCTGGTGAAGCGTGTGTCCTCATCCAATCCATGTGATGACTATTGCAGCAAAGTTGTGCTAGCCAAATCAGATAAGGTTAAACTCTACTTTGTGGCAAGTATTGTATCCAGTACATACACCATGAATTTATTTAAAGTACTGGATAATCAATGTTTTTTTAGAGTGACATACAATACTCTGTGCTAGTATCTGCTGTACACTGACTGCTCTTCATCAAGCTTTGACACAATTTGACTCCCTTCTCACCAGTAGTAAGCTTATATATTCAATTTGTTTGAGACCCAGGACCTCTCACTTTGTTAGATTTTCTGATATACATTACTGCCAATTGAACAGTGTCACTGAGAAACCTTGCCAGGCCCTCCTCATGTCAAACAATAGAAAAATCCCTGAATAATTTCCATAGAGTCTGAGAACTTTATGATAGCAGAATGGTGAGAAAATATTGCCAAATTTCTGTACATGCTGAGACAAGAGGATTATATATGTATATAGTATATGTAGTGCAGTGCAGTAAGAAAGTAATCTTTACTCTCTCTCTGTATTAATCTTCTACAGCCTTCAAAGATTTTAATTTCAGTCCTTCCAGCTAATGGCATTAAGCCACACTTCATTTTAAATGTGCCTTTCTGCACTAAGTGTAACATCTGGCATTCCCAAAATCTTTTTTACAATTTCATGTACATTTAAAATGCTATTCTCTAATCATTTTGTTTTTAAAAAGGATTTTAATATGGTCTAGTTCTAAAAAAAATTAAGAATAAATCAAAATATGTAGTAGGGATTAATACAAATGTGTATTAGAAGAGCAAAGAAATCACTGAGACAAGACTAATCATCATTTAGATTATCAGTAGAAGATGATTAAAAAACAAAGGATTGTATGACAAGTTATGTTGATGCCATGTTTGTGTAGCCAAATGTTTCAGCTTTATAAATGAAAAAGCCTAAGCAGCTTACAGTGAGACAAAGTAATCATTCAAATTACAAACTTAAGAATTTCAAATTACATACTTCATCAAGTTGAGTCTATTGTAACTTAAAATACATAGGGAATGATTCACTCTAGTTGAAAAACAGCATGTAATATTTCAGCCATTATGAAATTGCTGCTTGGCTTTACAGAAGTGTTAATGCCATTAAACCATCTCTTTTTAGGATGAATGCTCCAAACTCATACTGTTTATAATCCAACACCTAGGAAGAACATTTTCTTATATTTAAATGGAGATTTATTTGGGGCATTTTTTTGATTTGTTTAAATGAAAACCATGTTGATCTCTCCAACTGTGTGCTCTTCCTCTAATAATTAGATATTTTTGATCAAGAGCTCAATCTTCCAAATACTTAAGAGAAAGTAAAGTATTTGCTGTTCTTGCTCTTCTTGTCAGTAAGGAGTTTTTATACTGTAAAGACTAAGCTGAACAGTAATTTTGGGCAAGCTGTATGCCTGACATTGGAACTTGATTTTCTAGAATTTTATTGCAAAAAATAGACTGGTATAGATTCCACCTCCTTCATAATTATCTCATCAAAGAACAGAGCTTGGGCTGGAAATTCACAATTCTTTATGTTTAGGAAATTTCACTGAAGTAATTTCAGTTGAATGTGACAGTGAATTTATTCTTACTGAAGGGTTTCTTCAAATATCTGTCTTATATTCAACTTCTTCATTGGTGGTATAGATGAGAGTACTAATTTGTTCTTAATTTTGGTGGAAATCTCCTTCTGTCCCTTGACTGCTTCTTCTAATTGCTTTACTAATTGCTCTACATCTCATCCAAAAGTATTAGAAACGTAGTAAACCTAAGATTTTTCCAGAATGTCAGCAAAACCCAACCATGACATTTTAACAGTGCCTTTTCTTACTTCTCTGATTTAGTTTTTCTGAGAGGACATTGTGTGTGGTACATGGATATCTGAAGTGCTTATATCTCTGTAACCTGTTTCTCTGCTTTGTCTAGTGATAAATCATAGTACTGACATTGCTGTGATACTGTGAATGCCTTAACAGTTTTGTTCTATCCTAGTTTAAATATAAGAGCACAAACTTTGTTCACTTCAATATTAATTTATATTAATGATATTGAATATTATATTCCTGCTGTGGTCTGCTGTGAATGAATAAACACTGAGCAGAATGTAGAGAAATTTTGTTTCCTCCTTCATTTTTTTGGTACCAGAAAGGAATATTTTAGTAGAAATTTATTCTATTAATGGGTTTTCCCAAAAGTCTGCTAAAATAAAATCGGTTTGTAAATTCTGATATATTAAAAAATTAAAAAAAAAAAAAAAAACAGAAAAAAACCACCCTGAAACAAATATACACTGTTGTAGCTCCTACTCTGCCCTAGGAGTAACCAAACTAGTAATGCAATTCAAAGTGTGACTCACTTAGAAAATCTTAGTCCCACGTTTCTATTCTGGATGTTTCAGGTGATCAGTGGAGGCAAAGTTTACAGATGTGAATTTTCAACACAGAACTAATCTGGGGAAAAAATATTAGAAGCACATTCTAATGAAGGTGCAGATTTGGCCTTAAATAAAAGGAACAAAATATTATTCCGTATTTTCAAAGCAAAATTGTCATGAAATATGGCATTTGCTTGGCATTTTGTACAGATTTCTGTTATATAATTTCCATCAGAGATAGGCTGATATGTTTTTTATCTGTCTTCTGGAGTTTTCTCCTTGAGAGCTCCTTCAACTTTATCTGGGCAACTTGGATAAAATGAGGGTCCTCAGGACCAACCTTTATGCTTGTTTGATGTCTTTCATTCCTACTGGTATGCCAGATGCTGGGGCAATCAGGGACTTAAGAACCTGCAAAAACAACCATGAGCAATGTTACCAGCCACGCTCTGAGTTTTATGCTATCTTACAGGCAGTTGTGTTAGCAGACTATGTTAGCAGACTATGACTTAATTTTATGATAAAAAATTCTGTTCTAAATGTAAGACCATTTGTGAACTAGATCCTGGAAGAGGTTTGTGTTGGAAAGACTGGTATCAAATAACCAAATAGTGTTGTTATTTTGGGACTTAACTGTCTGTAAGAGCTGGAAGAACATCACGGTTTATAGTCTCTTCCAGGGAAAAGTTTGGTGTCACATATTTCAGCCAAGAGCAGTGTGACACATCCCTGTAGTGCTGCATACATGGAAGCACTTCTATTAAGTGACTTTTCAAGGGCACTGTATCAGTCAGCTCTCTTGGCTTCCCAGTAGAGCAGCACCTCTTTCAGTCCTGCCTCCCACCTCTTCCCTTTCTTACGTATATACACGCAAAACCCTACTGTATCAGTTATGATACAAATGTGGTTTTCTGCCAGAGATTTTATTGTTACCTCTTTATTTTTTTTTCAGTCACTGAAGAGGTCACTGCATCTAAACTAGAAAATATATAATAGTTAAAGATTTAAAAAAACCAACTTTGTCTGATAATGCCTTGGTCACAATGCTGAAGAAAAGCAATGTTACATTAATAATAGAATCCCCATTTATTATTAAAGAATTATTTTACTTTAATTAATCAGATTTCATTAATTTTATTTAAGGAAGATGTAATTTTGTATAATGAAACATATGCAGTAATCTGAAATATTATCATTAGATTGATAGACAAAGACTGTATTCTGTTTAACTCTTAGGCTTTTTCCCTTTTAATTTTCTTCTATTTTCTTATTTTCTTTCCCAAATCCAAACTTGAAAACTACAGGATGACACTTTTTACAGATGCCTTACCATTAATTAATTATATATTTTAAAAATTTTAACAGGAATATTTAGCCAGAAGACTGATTTTTGATAAAAATCTATTATGCTCTACATGAAATTGTTTTTAGCATGAGTTATTTTATTTCTGATATCTTTGAAGTTGCAACAATTAGGGAATAAAATGTTTTAAAAAATTATTTTATATAGTGCCTGAGACCTCCTCTGTTATTCAATCTATTTTCTTCCTACCATATGGATTATGTATTAAACTGTTTATATAAATGTATCAGATTTGCTGTTGACCTAATATTCTCTTTTATTTCTCTAATATCTACTGTACTGGTATACCTATAGCTTTATATTTGAATGTCACAATAAATTTGTTTGAGTGAAAACCCAAGACTTTTTAGTCTCATAGTGATGCTAACTATTCTTTGTTGCCATTCATGTTTTGGGAATTTGCTTTCTTTGAGTATATTTGACTGAGGACTGACAGGATACCTGTATTAGGACAGCAGAATCTAAGGAGAAAGTTGCATCAGTGGTACCAGGCCTTGTACATTTAAAACAAACTAAATGCTTCCTAAGGCATTACCCTTTTGACTGTGTATGTATGTATCCATTCTGATCTGCCATCAGCTAATGAAATGTTTTCTTTCACTTGTATTCAGTGGATGTGTCCTTAAAATTCAGTAAGCATTTCAGCATGGCTTCTCTGGTACCTAACAAATCCAGCTGAAATCCTCATGTGCATCCCATTCTTCCCCACTGCTCTCCTGTTTGCTTTTGATGAGGCCACCCTGCCTTTTATTGTCAGTGTGCCTCCAGTTTTGCATAAAGGTTTTAGCCAAATATGACCAAATATCTTTCCCAACAAAGAATCCTGGGAAAAAAACCCTAAACAAACCAACCAACCAAAAAAACAACCCACTGAATAATGTCCAAACTATCCTGTTATACCTGGTTTAAACAATGTCTTATTGACAGAAGAATTCTTCTAAAGCCTGACTTCTGTGGTTTAACTTGCAGTTTCTTGTTCTGCACCATATGAACTTTTCTTCTGAAGTCTACAAGGACATTGACCTGCTGGAGCAAGTCCAGAGGAGGCCACAGAAATGACCAGATGGCTGGTGCACCTCTCCTGTGACAACAGGCTGAGAGAGATTGCTCAGTCTGCAGTGGAGAGGGTTTCAGGGTGACCCAATTGCAGCCTTCCAGTACTTAACAGCTAAAAAAAAAGTGTGAAAAGCAGGAGATGGCATTTTGACAAAGGGCATGTATAGATAGACCAAAGGGCAAGATTTTTGAAGTGAAAGAGGATCGGTTTAGATGACATATTAAAATTAAATTCTTTACTGTGAGGGTGATGAGGCACAGGAACACGTTGCCCAGAGAAAATGTGGATGCTCTATCACTGGAAGTGTTCAAGATCTGGTTGGATGAGGCTTGGAGCAACCTGGTCTAGCAGAAGGTTATGGCAAAAAAATGATATTTATTGTCCCTTCCAACCCAAACCATTCTGTGATTATATGACAGATTGCATCTACCATACTTTCCAGAATTATTTTATCAAAGAAAACAATCCAGTTAATGTGACATGGTTTACCTTGGGTGCACTATTTTTGCAGTCATTCAGATTTGTCTTTTATCTGTATGATTCTAATTCTATTCTTCCATGTGCTCTCAGGCTCTATGTACAGCTTTAGCCCTATTCCAGATTTTATAGCTCCAAGATGCCTTTGAATCCCATTTCTGGTCACAGGTACTGAATGTGATAGATTTATTAAACTTCCTTGCTTCTTAAGTTGCAATTTCATGTGCTAAGTCTTTCATTATTCTTCAGTAGAAATTGTCTAGTTCCAGAAACATGTGTGTGTCAAGATTTTCCTACTCAGATAGAAGGACATATTCATTATCTCCATCTTTTCTTATTCCCTAGGTCCACCTGTTCTACATTATCATCCAGATTGGAAACAGAGTGAAGTGTTCATTTAGTTCAGAATTCTACCCAGATTATCGTAAATGTCTATTCCCTTCTCCTGACACAGCCATCCCATTTGTTTATTTTCATTCTCTTTGTTATTAATGCAGTTGCAAAATTTTTCATTTTCTGTTTTAATTTCCTTTGGAAATTTTAACTCATTGTTTGGTGGATCTCACTTTCAGTCTATAATTTCTGACTTCCAAAAAGTATTCATTATTGCTGACCGGTCACTTTTTCCTTTTCTCATAGTTTTTAACCAAATACAAACAGAAGAAAAAGAAAATCATATGCCTAGGAATCTTTTTCACAACTGTCTCAATATATCTTACCCAAAATATGTGGGTGTTACGCATATCTTTGCAGAACATGCAAATATTCACATACATGCATATAAATATATTTCCTACCATTGATTTTAATAAATATTTCTGTGAACATTAATGAAACTATCTGTCATGATATATGAAATACAGTGACCATATATAAGTGTAACAAATGCTAACATATTAGAAGTAATAATCTAATATATGAAAATTCAGATAACCAAAGCAATTGAGAAAAAGGACAAGTGTGTGGGAGGAATACCAAGCATGAAAAGGGAGAACCTGTCCCACTGCTTGGAAAGGATTTCATGTCTTCCTGAAACACTAAATAAAGAAATCTGCTTGTGTCTTAGGTTGTAAAATGTCTCTGAATCATTATATACAAAATCAGATAACACAATGGTGTTAAAATAAGCCCTTGCACCTTTTTACTATCTCAGATGCATTGTTGCAGATCATGTCTGGGTCTTGCTAGACAAAGTTTCTTCTGAGAAGGAGGCTTTACTGTTGCATCCTGCAAGTCATCCCCACTGCTCAGAAAATTAAAGTGTCTACTTTATACATCATGAATGACCTGTCCATGTATTAAATATGATAAAAGAATAACATAACTTTGATTCCTGTAGGTATGGAGCAACATGTCCTGGTGAAAAAATAATAGTTTTGATTTCTAAGTCTACTGAAAACATTCTCTTTAAACTCCAACACACTGGACATTTTCATTTCTCGATTGATGCCAGGAATATGAGCATCATCTTCTGTGAAACACTTCTCCTTTTAGGAAACTATCTCATGTAAGTGATCAAATATTAATGTCCCTTTCCCAATGACAAATGTAAATGGACTGCAGGTGGGACTAGACTGAGGGTAAGCCCCCGGGTGCCTGAGCCCGTGTCACACAGCCCTAGGAGGCAGCGGGCTCAGGATAACTGGTAAAGCCTGGAGGGGGATGTGCTGAACTCCAGCTGGATCCCGTGCTGGAGTGCCTTGTGCCATTACACTGCTCTGCAGTAGGACACCTACACAGAGCTGAGGGATATTTAGTTTCTTCTGTGGGAGATTTGAGGTTTTTGGCTAAAGGCCAGCAGGAATACCCTAAGTACTAAACAGCCCTGTTAAAGTAAAATTAATTACATCACCAAAGTTAATGTGGAATTGAACCCTATTTCATATGAAGGATAACACTCAAATATAATTTTATACCAGGTTTAAGTGAGATATGTTAAAATATGTTAAAATATATTTTAAACTAATTCTGAATTCCAGTGAGAGTAAGCTTTATTGTCTTGACTGATATTTTTTACAAACAGGGGAAGGTGTCTTCATATTGAAAGAAGGAGAATAAAAAGCCTGTGAAGAAGCAAAAATACTGGGTTCCACAATATGTAAAGCACAGCTTGTTATTAATATGTGGCCAAATTGCTAGCAGGTGAAAGAAATGGGAAATTGAAGGAAGTGGGGCAAAGATCAGAAACAGTAGATGTTGATAGTTTTTCCACTTCTACCTTTATCCAGCTGTCACACCTGCATATACAACCCTACCACAACACTGAACATATATCATCTAACTGTTTTTCTGTGGAGAGACTTCTATATATACATATATACTTCTCCTAATATATATTCATTCAATACATGCATAGGTCAGTTGTAACTATAAACTGCAGATGCTTTTTTCTGTCATGCTATTTTCACCTTCTAATGCAGTATATGTACAGTTTGTATTTAAGGATGTTTGAAATTGGGAACAAAACAGTTTAAACTTTTTCTGAAAAAGTCAAGTTATTTTTCCAGAATGAACTATTCTTCTTTAGATCAGCTGGAAAAAAAAAATGCACAAGATTCAAACCACTCTGTTCTAAAGCACTGCTTTTTTTTTTTTTTTTTTTTTGGTGAGATGCACCACCATTATAAATACTCAGGACAAGCAAATAAGACCCAGTGGTAAGGAGAGGTCAGAGTGGCCCTTAAGGTGTAAAGGATCGGTGGAGGGGAATAGAGAGTTGAAAGAGGAGGAATTACAAAAGTTCAAAACTACTGGTGTAGAAAAGGCACAAGGATGTAATAATTTCTTGATATACATGGGTAAGTCTGCCAGAACCATCTCACTGGAACAAAATTAAGATTGCTTGGGGTTTCTAAAAGAAAAATAAAAATATTCCAAGGCCTAGTCAATTCTATAAATTTAGTTTTTCTGACTTTTTTCTGCTATATATTTTTCTGCTATATTAGTTTTTCTGCTACTTCTTTCGCTGACTATGTCTCTGCTGGTTCAGAAGAACTGGAATATAGGAATTTAGGAACAGTTAGGAGGTGTGTAGTCAGTAGAATATGAAGTAATCAGAAATTAAGAAGTGATTGATTGTAGTCTTCATAAATTGCATAAGGGTTCTCTCAGTTTCAGATAACATTAGATATATAAAGCCAAGAAAAATTATCAAACCCTGTGATGAGTTTGTCAGTTCATTTTTTCAGGATGATTTGTTTAAGTCTTTATTCCTCATCTTTAGGTATTAAAAACAGGAAACAAACTATTTACTATTAGCTGTTTTCCAATTCTGCAGATGCTGTGAGAAACAAAGGTAGTACAAATATCACACCAAATATCAGAAATATTCACAGATCTACATTGGTATTTGTGTTTTAGCATCCCACCAATTGTTTGTGACTACTTTCTGGTGTTAAATCCCTTCCAAAGGAATTTATTGCTTTGGCCAAGGTACCCAGACAAGATTATTGCTATTTCTTGTTCTCTGGTCATGCAAAATCATTTTGCCATGCTGTTTCAGAAAACATATGGAAAAGGAAAGTTGAATTCCTCAGCTGAATGAAGCAGATGTTTGCTGTTTAGTCTTAATCACTGCTGGTGAGTAGACTTCTTCATTCACTGCCCTTGTCAATGCAGTCTCCTTAAGGGCAATGGGGTACTTTTTTCATTCAGCCACAAATTTCTCATATATTATAAAAAACTCATATCAAATAAAGACATTCATTAAATTTTTGGAAAGACTTTAATATTAAAGGAAGTTAACAATGAAGAAAGTACTTTAAAAATATATTATTTATTTATATTTTTAGATACTTTTTTTGCCATTGACCTTGATAGTGTATTCTGGGCTATAGGCCACAAAGATGTAATTAATAAGTTTTTATATAAAATGGTATTTTTATTTTCATCCTTACAAATGCATAACATTTGCATTCATTTCCAACATATACACTGTTACTTAAATTTACCAAGTTAGTTTATAATTATATATTGGATTATCTAAACTTTGGATTTATTTGCCTCTTCCTGTTTTCAGATGTAAAAATGTTACTTCCAAAAAGATTTTTGTAATACTAGCAAAAGCTTTTCCCTATCTACTTTGAGACTTCTCAGCACCTCATTTATTTTCAGAGTTTGATCAAACTTGATGACTTATTTATAGTAGGCTGTTATTGTGCTTAGTGCTGTAAAAACCATGGACTCAGTTCCAAAAACCCCTACTCTAAATCAGATCCAGGCAGTCTAGTTGAACACACTGTACAATTGCTTCATCAGTTTCTATTGAAAGATAAAATTTCTTTCATTATTTTCTCTTTATAATCCAAGAAATGCAAAATGTATGGCTGTTTTCTAGTATTCATTCCATATCCTCCTTTCTGAAAATTGATATGAAGATTTGTTTAAACTGATAGCAGTAACTACCTCTTCTGTGAATAAATTACACTTCCCATTTCTGAGAGGTCCTACTCTTTTCCTCCTTGCTGACCTCTTCTTCTCCATGTACTTTAAAAAATTCTGATTTATCTCAAACCCTCATGCAATCTGCTTTTCATTTTCTACCCTTAATTTTCTTATCATTTTTTGCACTCTCTCTTAACTTCATTCTCTAATCTTCTCAGTACTGCTGTGTAGCTGATGTTTTATGCCTCATATTTCCTTTTTCCTTACTTTTTTATTACTTTTTGGACTTTCCAGCTCATCCTCATTGACTTTTTACTCCTTGTATATGTATTGCAAGATTGCACATGCAACCTTTGGGTACACATTAATTTACCTCTCCACATTTTTCTTTTTTTTTTTTTTTTTTTCAGCTGTCAATATATATTCTTTTAATGTTTTCTTCATGTTAATTTTTCGTTTGACATGTTACATTTCTCTAAAATGACTAATCTTAAACGTTTTGAATTTTTAAACTAGTTCAAATTTTATTTGTCTTTCTAGTTTTGAAAGCAGCTCCAATATTTTCAAGTCTTACATGAATAGGTTTTAATGCCTCTAGTTAAATCTCAAAATTTCTTGCAATTACTTTTTTAAAGGTATGTTTAAAAAAGATGGAAAACCTCTCTGGGAACAGGGACACAATTTTTTTGTAACAATCCTTTCATTCAATAAGGAAGCAGTTTTGCATTTTCTGTGCCAGTCAAGGATTCCATGAAGGCTGAGATATCACATTAAGGGAACTCTGCTGCCCATCCCTGTCTGTAGTATATTTTCTAAAGTTAGCAGACAGGATTTTTCCTGTTGAAGGGTCTTCCATTTGACTGATAATAAAATGGCAGTGGTGGCCATGGAGATCGGTGGCCATAGATCTAATAAAGCGTTTATGACGCCTAGGAAGGAGCTACAGATGCTGTGAAACAAGCTTTATAAGTAGGAATCAAAAGCAAAGATGCTAGAGGCCTCGGCAGAAATTTCTTAGGTGCTACACACAGTTAAATGGTATTTCAGATTCTATATAATGTTCACTTTCTGGATGGGACTTTGTTATACATATTTGTGTATGTGCATACTTGTATGTATATATATCTATCCATATAGGTATATATATATACACATACATACGTGTGTCGTCTTGACAAGCTTGACAGATGATAATTTGACAAGGCTGAATATAGCTGGGATTTTTCAGGTTTTTGTAATGAAAAATCCACTGGAGTAACAGAAAGTAAGTTGCACATGAGTAAGTTAAATTCATAAATCTTTCAAGATGGTTCAAAATAGTTGTTTTAGCCAGGCCTTTGCTCCCCCTGCACTCCTTCTGAGGCTGATGACTTAATTTTGTACTGGTTAGGGGAAAGTAGAAGTGGGCAGTGAGTATCTTGAATAATTGAAGCAACAGATAATGCAGGGGTCATGTTAAGGATTTCTTGTTTAAATGTCCATCAAATGAAAGATGATCCAAAAAATCTCTCTCTTTTGTGAGATGCAGACTCAGAGTAGATTTTAACCCTAAGTATTTATTAGATTTTCAGCAAATTGATTTGAGAACTTCTGAACTGTACAAAATAAATGAGGTTTAAGAGTTCTGGATTAAATTTTACTTGTATTACAACTGCAAATGGCTTCAGTATACAGAATTATTATTTTAGGGTGGTTAATATGTAACATGGGCCAAAATTTTATTGCACAAAAATTAAAACAGAGAGACATCAAATACTGATGTCATATCAGATTTATAGCTAGCTTTAAAAAATAACGCATTGAGCGGATCTATATCTAATTTACCATTGTTTCAGACTTTCATTAACATCAAAAAGGAGTACAAGTTATGTAGTAGCAGTAGGACTCTCCACCTCAGAGAAATACTGAGGAATCAAGTGTTGAACATTAACTTTACATGACAATATATACCTAAACCAAGGTGACAGTGGAGGTTTTCTCTGATCCACTGTGCTGGGTGGGGGAAGGGAGAACTGAAAATGAGGAAAGGAATAAACTGGACCCTTAGTGCCAAGCAGCACAAATTGGAGTTAAGATGAATAAGAAGAATCCAAGAGCTATTAATCGAAGCTCAGCACCTCCAGGGATAAATGATTCTTATGCCTGAAATAGATTTAACTCTCCCCAAACAGTAATCTCACTCCTGAACAGGAAATGAAAATAAAAGCCAGCTACCTACCAGGCAAGAGCAGTCTCTACCTTCTGAATATTGCAGTCACTCTAGAGCTGCTAAATGTCTCTCCCTAAGTCCCCTACTATAAAAATTTGTGAATGTGAATGCCTGCATAATAACCTTTAGCCATACAGAGATTTTAAAAAGGGACCCTTCTTTCTGAACCCTCAGTTCTTCCTTGTATCAGTGCTCTGTCATTAATATGTATTTTGCATGTAACATTATTTGCCCTGTACTTTTGTAAGCTGTAGTACTTCCTTTTTCTCAAATAAAACTTTGGCATGCAGAGAATCATTATTTCAATTTTGAAATGGAGGAATTCTTAAAAGTTACTCATGCAACATTCTGATTAATTATTTATTTTTAAAGAATGTTAGATATGCTGCTATAAGTTTTCAGATACATTTAATTTAGTTCACATGTTTCCCTCTTATTTACTGATTTAAGCTACAACAAATATATGTTTAAAAGATGCAATACTTGTTTTGGAATTTTTTAAATAAGCTTTTGGCTTAAAAGTCAATGAATTTTTTTCCAAAGGGAGGAGGTCTAGATGAATGCTGTGGCATTCTGCAAGTCCAGCCCTGAAAAACTGTTTTTATTTAGCTGCTAAAAAGGGCAGGGAGGAAGCAAGGATCTACTGCTACAGTTTTCTTTCATGCCAAGTTCTTTTTTGAAAGGATTCTTCAACCATTCCTTAAAAGCCTTTAGTTTATGTTTGGCTGTAATTCATACTACAGACATCTTTTCCTGATTTTTCTATTTCCACTGGGGTTTCACTGCTTTGGATAAATCTAGCTGCGGTGGAGTCAGTGGCAGAATTTTGACTTCATTGGCATCAGGATTTCATCTTCCAGTTTATGTTCTCTAAACCAGTTCAGGTTCAGCCTCTTCAGTGAAGTTGCTGTAGTCCACTATAGCTTGAGTCTTCCATTTTACTTTTCAGTGGGTGTGCAAAACTATTTTTTATCGATTTGCTAGTTCATTCATGAATCAGTATTATACAGAGAGTCTGATTCAGCCGGAGTTGGAGTTCCTGAGAATCTCTAATTTTGTGTTTTTGAAGTATGTAGAATCTATGATGGGAATGATAATTTATCTCTGTGGCATAGCCAAAGTGCTAATGAACTTGGAAGCAGATCTTAATTATTACATTTTCTAGTGGTGCTAGATTGAAAATCAAGGGCTTCTCAACTTTTGAGGTTGTTTTCAATCATCCATGAATCTCAACCTGGAGAAAAATTAATATTATTTTCAGTTTTCTTTCTCTGAACTGGGCTATGTTTCCTCTTTTTCTGTACAGGGGGCAAGTGTTAGACTTGTTAGAGAACATAATAAAGTTAATGTGCTCGAAATGTGTATATCCACATTGTTAAGCATGCATAAGCACTGTGTAAGTGATACTTTTCTCTTTTGCTTCTCTTACTTTCATAATACCTTCTTAACATTCTAGCATTTTAATTTTTTCAATATTTTGTCTGATATGTGAAATATGTTTTATAGAAACATCTGGTTAAAAGTCTTGAGATTTTGTTGCAGAGCATCAGTAATCAGATCTGACCTCCTCACAGTATGGAAAGTTATGGGAGTTTTCCATATGCTTCACCCATTTAACTGCACTTTGGTATTGGCGGATTCTGAAACTGTTGCTTCTTCATTTCCTTAAATAGTATCTTAAGCAAGATATTCATCCACCCAAACTATTCAACCCTTTCCCCAGATAATTTATTAATTTATTTAGCGATCTACTCCTCTGCCCAGAAACAAATGGGGATCTTTTAACCTACATTTACTTTGAAAGTGACCATTTTTTAAAAAATATTTATACATGCAAAGACACCTTCTCATCATATAGCAGATATGGCTGATTTGGATCTTTTGTTGAGGGTCACACTAAAATGTTTTTTTGAATACCAAATACTTTTTTAATGTGGATCTGCCTCTTCCACAGGCTGCTTATCTGTCTTCAAAGGTTTACTTAAGGAATCTGAGACATTTCAGTTGGCATGTGAGTTTCTAGTGTGGAGTATTAGTGTACAAGGATTGTTCCAACAAATCTAGACTATGCTTTCCACTGAGTGAATATTCCTTTAATTACTCACTAGAAGAATTTTTTAAAAAAGAAATATAATAATGACTATGCTATGTACACTAACCAGGATGGAAAACTGAGGCAGAGCATGTTAATGTTTGAAGGACACAGCACCTGCATGAGCAAAGACAACTTTCCCTGAGGGACTTGGGAAAGTTGTTAAAGTGGTTGCTCCTGGGGCAGTGCAGAGGAGAGGGATTTGCGGAGGTCAAGCGCTGAACAGAGGAAATGACAGCGGACACAACCTGGCTAGAGAGGTGTGATGAGAAGTAGAATATTTTATATTGCTAACTTCAGTAAACACTCACAGTGAACACACAAGAAAAACCCATGAAAATATCCCATAGCAACCAATTTTCACTCCTGCCACACTCCCTCATTCACAACCTTTCAATAAAGCACTTAAAGCGCTCCCTTAAAGATACTTTATTTGCAAAACAGTGATCATGTTTCAAGTCAGTCTTACCTCTGATAGGAGATGTCATGCATTCTGTTACAGAATAAGAGCAGACCAGCACATCTCTGATGCTGAATGCAGGTGGAGCTCAAAGCTGTTCTTGAGCATAGTTTAGAAGTGTGATGGCCTTTCAGGCAAAGCTGAACAATTTTCTGTGTCTTATGGAACTCAAATGCATGTTCAAGTTTGTCTTCACATACCTCTTATTTTTACAATGAATGAAAAATTTGTGCTGAATGTCAAGAGATCTTCACCCCTTTTTTGGATTAGTCATTGACTGTCTCTAACAACACACTTAGCAGAACTGAAATAGACATTTAAATCATTCCCATATAATGCTTGAAAAACTGCTGGATTAGATTAAAAAATATAGAAAAATATTAAATCTGTATAAAACACATTGCTTCTTAATCCCAATATTTTGTAAGAACTGCAAGCATTTGTTTCCATTAATAAATTAAAATCTTTTTTTTTTCAACCTAAAGCCAAAGCTCAGGATGAGTTTTAATGGAAATGGGAGTGAAACAATTTCTGGAAACAGTAAAGACAGAAAACTAAATGGTGAATTCTGCTGGAAAGTATGCAGCAATTCTTCAAATATGCATCGGGGGCACCTTCCTAGACCATTTGTTAGAAAGAGTAGTGTGCTGACTACAATTAGTACCCTGAACACCTCAGAGATGATCATAGGCACAGCTGTTGTTGTTTAAGGTAACAGGCACATCAATGGCAAGGCAGTAGATATTGATTTGTGCAGTGACATCCTTCTAGCTATGTCATCTGAGTGAAAGAAGCCCCCAAATTAACCAATAATATAGTGTTAGAAGTTGTAGTAGTTGCCTCCTGGGACTTGTTCTGGTTAAGGATAGATACCTCTCCTCTTCCCACAGCCATCAATCCTCCGTGACGGATTGCATGCAGGTCTCCATTGGTCAAAAACAGAATGTGAAGTCCAAAAGGACAAAGTAGCAGATTGCTGGATTTTATATATATTGAAAATTTCCTCACAGGACGCTGGAACTCAACCTAAGTCTTAATATGAAATTGTAAGAAGGTTAAAAACAGTGAATCAATTTTCCTCTTTAGGTATTTGAATACAGATGTTTTAAATGTAAAGTCCCATTTCCATCAAAATCAGATGTCAAAAGCTGTTAGTTGTATCAACTTGATTTTCTTACTGTTCTGATTGTACAGTCCATTTTTGTCATGGGCCACTGGCTATATAGTACATCAGCTGACTGTATGTAATAAAGGGTAACAGGCCTGGGCATTGTTGATGTTAGAGCAGTAAAAAGCAGTGACCATAAATACTTAATCCACATGAACATCAATGAGAAAGTCTGTATGTAAGTAATAATCATATGACATATAAAATGTTAATCAAAGAATTCAAGCTCTAATTTGGATTTAAACTGTCCCTCATTATGGTGAGATTTCTGTTTATTTGGTAATATAAAACCTTCTTGTAATCAATCATTTTACAGTTCTTGAATTACTTTTTTATAAAGGCTTTGCATTTTATTAAAATTATATGACTGAATTTGTTCTCTTGCTGTTTTCAAGTAGATGGGCAAAAAAATTCTTTTGACACATAAGCTGAGTTTTATTCAAGCAAATATTCAATTAAATTTGGAGAAGTATATTTATATTACTGATTTTGAAATCCAGATCCAATTATAGACCAAGCCTGAGTTTAAAAAAATGAAAGTATCTTTTCATAGATGAGTTACCTTACAACTACATATAGATTCATATTTCCAAAAACACATAATTGCACATGTGGCTGAAAGTAAAAGAAATATTTGACAAAATCTGTTGTCTTAAAAACAATAAAATATTTGTTTGCATTAGTTATTTTATATTCCACAGAATGAAAGTTTTTTCCCTCTTTTTTTTTTTTCTTGGAGCTAGAGGAAAAATTAATATCTAGGCTATGGCTTTTAACATCATGCACAAATAATTCTGAACAGAAGAAGGAATTTTAAAAAATCTTTTATATTTATTAAAAAAACCCCTCAGAACTCTTACAACATGTAGAGAGGTATGTAATCTTGTAATCTTACCCTTTCTTCTAATTATACTGCAATCAAGGTGTACTAGGAGTAAAACCATGTTTTAAGTCTAAAGGATTTTAGAAATGCAACTGGTCCCTATTAATATGATATAACAATTTTAAAAAAGTGCAACTGCCAAACGTTCATTTTTTTGCTGACATAATGCTCATTTCTAGACTATGGGATAATGCCAAGGGAGGCTTTCTTTGCATCTCATTTTCTGTATTTTTTTCTTTAATAAACATTTATAACAATTCTTCAAAGGTCTCTGTTGTAAAACTGCTTGGAAGTCATAAAGAGATTTGGGAATTTCAGATTTAAAACGTTATTGACATCTTCATTGTGTTAAAAGACTTTGAATGTGAAGGTTATTTATAAACATTTGATGTTCCCCTTACAAGTAAATATTGAAATTAGGGTATTTTTCCAGTTTTTCTCTTATACGGCAAGGATTTAATGCAATTATATCAAAGGAGAAATTCCTTGCGTTGGATGAAAACTGAAATGCATGTTTATCCTACTGGGGTCTATTTTAGAAAGAGGAAACAGGATTTCAGACTGCCTAAGGTAGCTTTGATTTTGTATTGCAGGGAGGGGGTTTTTGTTGACATTTTTTTTTCTTTTCTCCTATTCCATAGTATGAATCTCAGACCAAATTTATAATTCTTATTAATTTATATCTGCTATACAATCCCAATGTTTGACTAAGTGCCTTTTAGCAGTATATACAGAAAATCAGAAATATTCATCTAAAATCAAGTTCTCTGAGGTTCTGGAACCCTGTTCACATTTTACAGGGTCCTTCTGGTCTCTACATTGTACAAGGCTCATCAGGAGGTAAGAGAGCACATCAGCCATCTTACTGATCCAGTTTAGAGTGGCAGGAACCACATCCCATGATACTGATGAAACTGATGCTGAGTTTAAATGTGTAAATTCATTTCTGTACAGGGCATTGTTTTGGTCATTTCTTAGGTGCAGCTGTGGTTTTGAAACGGGAACATGGAATAGGCTGGGAATGGGCAGCTGGTGCTCACAGGTTAACTTGGAAGATGATTGAGCTCTGTGTAGCTCTGCAGCAAATTACTTGGGTTTTTGACTGCTGCAACACAAGCTTTGTATCTTCTAGGAGGTGGAAAACATGGATGGGTTAGTTGCTGCTGTTAGCAGAAAGCCACTGAAATTGAGGGGGAAAGAACAGCTACTGTAGTCTTGTCTATATCTCATAAAATCATCCCAAAACAGTTTAGGTAGAATAATAATTGTTAAAGGGTTGAGAAATTTGAGATTTTAACTTTTGAGTGGTTTAATTTTTTGTTCAAATAATATTTTTTTCACTTTTTTTTTTTTTTTGGTAATTCAGGGTGATATTCTGTTTGTATAAGCTGCAAATATCAATATATAGTGATAATATTAGGTAAGAGCATTTAGAAAGTGCAGTTATGACCACACTTGAGTCTTGCTTAATCATTTGTTAATTGCAGTAGGGTACCTATTTTGAAAATTATTTCATGATAGTAAGGTACACTTTTGGTTTTATGCTGTAAAAGAAAATTACACTGCACTCTCATTCTAAATTGGTCACTGTCTGCTTTCACTCCATGCCCTGTTGCATGCAGAAAGTGAAATCCACAGGCCTGTAGTGGATGAAGCTAATATTGTCTGTGTCTTTCACTGCTGGCTGTTACAAAAATCAATACAAAAAACTTATGAGCATTCTCAGTACCCAATTCAATAGAAAATATGTCCCATTTCTGCAGCTTTTGCAGCATTGTTTGAGCTTCCAGGGCATGGAGGTCTGGACATACTTTTTATTGAATCAGATCCTCAGTAATGTCTTCATATATTTTTAAAGAAAACTGTGAAGGTACACACTGAAATAAACAGTGAGAATCGTACAAGTTGATGGCTACACCAGAAAGCTTGAATCAGGATGTGAAGACTGAAATCTCTGGCTAGCAGCAGTTTCACCTAAAAAATATTTTATTTCTAACATAAGGTCTACTAGATCTGGCTGCATTAACTTCAAAGAACACAAACATGGTGCCTTTGGCACTGCCTAATTTTAAAAATATATACCCTCCCATAAACCAGCAAGAGATACTTACTGTAATAAAAAAATCATGATGGTTAAAAGTTTTATGCTGCCAGCTTTACCAGAACGTGATTCTTTTTCTTTCCTCCCCCCCCACCCTTTCTGTTTGATGCATTCCTTAAATATTCAAAACTATATTTTAAACTATTCTTATTTCTAAAAGTCTGATTTGTGTCAGTTCTATACCTATATTGAAGTGCCTGGAAGATATATACAGTCTGAGAGAAAGCAGTTGGCTCATGATAAACACAAGATGAAAGTGATGCTTCTAGGCAGAGATTCAAGGAAATTTCTGGAAGCCCATCCTCTCTGTCAGCTGAAGACATCAAAATATTCCGATGGGAAGAAAGTTCTTATTTCTTTTCATTGTCTTTATATGTATTTACCATATTCAGTAGGTGATATTTTGTAAAAAATTGTCTTCTGCATCCTCATCTGCATGGACTGAGGCAAAAGTTTGTAAAACTTCTAATGGCTGTGTAGGAATATTGCAGATTTCAAAGAGGTCCTTAGTGCCACATAAGTGAAAATTGATACAGAGTCCAGTCACAGCCATGACTGATGTGAAAGATATATTGCTGTGATTTGTTGACATAAAATCTGGTGATTATGTTAAGAAAACCAAAATTGTCTTGTATTTGCAGTGGCCAATGAGAGGTACTGAAGAAGCAGACATTGTGACTTCAGATAAGCTGAGAATCCCCCTTCTCCCAGCACTCCTCATGGATCCCCATTTTCTGGCTGCTTCTGGCTGTGATATTGTTGATGTGTAAAAGTATAGTTTAGTTTCAAGAACTGAAAGAAATGTGTCACACCTTCTAGATTTATTTTAATGGTATTACCAATAGTATCGATAATGATGGGTATTTGAAGGTATCTTAACTTCTCAGGCAAGATCTATTTGACATTATAATAAAAATCATAAAATGTAAATGTTTTAAAGCTAGTAAGGACCACCCTTGCTAACTGCTAAGAAAACATTTAGCTATTCATTAGTGAGGTAAAAATGTTTTGTGTTTTGGTTATGTTTTTCAATGTATTTAAGGAATTTGAAAAAATTGTATACATATACTTTGTATACAGGTGGGGTGTGTGTGTGTGTGTGTGTGTGTGTGTGTGTGTGTGTGTGTGTGTTATTTTTGTGTCTCTGTGTGCTATTTTTTTCCTTTTGTGTTGTTGACATACTTGATCACTAGTGCAAAGGCAAAGTCTGGTTGGATGGTCGCCAGCAGGGTGGTCAAACAGGGAAACAGGCTTCCCAGAGATGCTGTTGAGTCTCCTCCTGACTGAAGAGGCAGTCTGCTATAGATGAGACTGTGTGAGGTGGAGGATTGGTCTAGCAGTCTCTTCCAACCTCAACCATTTCATGATTCTTTGATTTTTCTACTCAGTTACTACCGAGGTCCAAACATAATTCATGCTAAAATATATCAGATATTTAGTAACTCTGATTTGTAGAAAATGGAAGTCAATATCTCATATCATCTGCTCTATACTTTTTGGAAGTAAGCTAAGTAGGAATTATTTTATATTCTGCACAAAATTAACTATGATTGTTTCCCCTGCTGCTAATGAAGAAAGACACTTTACTCTTTTTAGGAGATTTTTTAAAACAGTTTGGGTGCCCATCTGCAATTTCTGAAAAAGTATAAAATTAGTTAACTCTATACACATGAATAATTTTGCAGGGAAAGTTTTCATCTACAAAATTACATGACTTATCCTGAGCGACTAGCAAAATTATCAGTATTAGTTTTTATTCCAGTGGGGATAATACAGTGAAGACAGATCTTTCTTTGGAGACCTAAGTCACTTTTCATGGATCTGGGTCCTTAGATATAAAAACTGTTTCTTTAGATACTGTAGGAATCACAAAAATAGAAACGATCTCTTTAAAAAGCATTACTTTTTTTTTTCTATTTTCACTGCCGTCAATCATTCTCCATTATTCTTTCTCAGGGCTATCATTTCCAGAGCTTTTCCTGTCCCTGGCAATCCCTCTGTTTCATTTTCTCTGTTTCTCTCAGACAGTTGTGCAAAGCAAAATGTTGCAGAAATTCATGTCCTTTTTGTCAGTCCCCAGAAAATCTTTGCAAATGCTCTGAGACTACTGACAGGTGTCTGTCTTTTGCATGGTGGTTGCTATTGTTTTTTCAATTCTCAAAAAAGTGGAATATAATTGTCTCATTGAAGCTGTTCACTAGTATCTACCATAAGAAACCAGTACCCTGTAATGACATCACAAAATATGAATGTAATAAACCAGAAATATTTTATATTCATAATCATATGTTTATAATGCAATCTATTTCAAATACACTAGATGAAGCACTCCATACTAAATTTAGCTTTCTTTTGTTATGTCATGTTTGTTTTATTCAACCAAGTTTTATGTGACTATATTTCAACCACAGGATTGTCTATGAGCTGATTGTGGGGATTATCATATTGTAAGTATAAGAAACTTGAGTTATTTTGATTGGTTGCATATGACATAGCTTTTGTTTCCATTAACAGACTGCATGAACAAAACTTGTATAAACTTGAAATTCTTTGGTTTCAAATACACTTCATAATAGTTTTTAATACTATATTCAAAGGCAAACAACCTGAATATACTTCTGAAAATATTAACTTTTACTTTGAATTTTTAAAATAGACTTCTAAAAATAATTATTTTCATGATGGGTTTTAATAGAAATTGTTCATTAAGTAAACTGTAACATTTCTGCTTAATATATAAAGTGGATTTTTTTTTTATACAGACTCAAATATGTATTTATAATCTATATAAGGATTTAAATGGAGTAATTATTATTAGATTAAATTATTATATTGTTCAGGCAACAGAGTTTTCAAAGCTGAAACACGTCACCAGTTTATACAGACTTTAATGCTAAAAGACAAATTTTAGTAATTAAAAAAAGTATCAATTTTCTAAAAGAGGCCAACTAATATAGGAAAAGAACTGCTAGAGTACTTATCTGTGTATTATGCTATTTATTTTTCATTTAGACACTGCATGAATTCAGTCTTTTCCACGACTGTATTATGTGCATTATCTGGAATAATAGAAAATAGGTGAAAATCAACAGCTAAATATCTATACATTTCAGAAGCTATATAAAATACATCTCACTTTGCATTTTACTTGTACATTATCTAGCATTTATGAGAATCATATTGTGCAGGTTATAGTCATGTACAGGAGAGATATTTCCCCCTTCTGGTATTAATATGAGACCGCTGTCAAAATCCAGGCAGATCTGAAGGTTGCCTGGCAGATGTGTCTTTCCTCTACCTATGGGAGTGTGCACATTGAAGCAACACTTTATGAAACCACACTGCAGATTCCAACCTGAAAAATCAAATTTTCTGGTTTGCCAGAGGAAGGAAGTGTGAATGAGCTGAATAGTGTATCTCCTCCTTAGAAGTTTAGAAGTCTGCTCCTGAGAGATTATCTTGTTTGGAATTGTTTCTTTGCACCTTCTACAGTGGACTATTGGTTTTGCTGCCACTGGTAACTCTTTTGTTTTAGCATCTTGATATCTTTTTGGCTTTACACCTTGTCACTTATCACTTTGTCTTTCCACTTGCACAAGTTAGTTATCCCAAGTATGTAAAATTAAAATGGCTAGGGGGTCACTAACATTAAAACAGTACTACACACCAAAAATTAGCAGCAATTTTCACATGGTCCTCTGCATTAAACCCCAATTTTTATCAGAGAAAAGCAATGTGTTTATAGGATAATTATTTCCAGGAACAAACTATGCAGCCAAGTTATCTAATTGATTGGAGAATTTTTCATTTCAGTTATGACCTTGAAGTCAGTGATGCCTGGAATGCCCCTCAGACCATGTCATGGGTGCTCTAGTAAAGATCTATCGCTAGATCAATTACTAAAGCAATGGAACATCTGATCCTACCCTTGAAATTAACCAGGAAAAGTAGGTCAGCACACCTTCAGCTGACACAATGAAGTATTATGCTCTCAATGACCCAGGAAGGAAAGCACTAATGATTGATGGGAAGAGATATTTAAA
The DNA here is from genome assembly GCF_017590055.1 of Onychostruthus taczanowskii. NCBI lineage: Eukaryota > Metazoa > Chordata > Aves > Passeriformes > Passeridae > Onychostruthus > Onychostruthus taczanowskii. The sequence continues at coordinate 11,881,098 of NW_024501459.1, forward strand.
TGAGAAAGTTGAAGCACACTAGAATTAAGCATGTCAGAATGATCAAGCAACTCTAGATGGCCAAGTGCCTTCAGACAACCGTGGTTTTGGCCAAACATCACGTGAGTTTATCCCCGCAAAACCAGTCATATTTATAATGAAATTTTAAAGGATTTAGGCTTCAAAGATCTAACAGTCTTTCCACATGGCAGCCTTTCCTTTCTTTGTTGATCCATGTTTATTGTTAAAATTATCTGTCTTTCATTTTTTTATCATGATCTGTATATGTAGTAAGAAAGGCTGTTACCATTTCTTCTGAGCAGCTAAAACCACTGAGACAGGTGTCAGAAAGAATTTTGCAGTTTATCACTGACAGAAAATTTAAGAAATTTAAGAAAATTTAAGAAATTTAAGAAAACTTTTCGGAGTATGATGCTTCAGAGGCATTCTTCTTTGAGTAAATAACACAGAGAAATTCAACAAAATACTTGTGGTAATACAAGAATATCAGAATGATATGCAAGTAATTTTAAATTATTCCATGGTCAAGATCTCAGCATGTATTTAGAAACCACTTAGAACAGCTTTTTTTTGTCGTATGTCAGCAGCACTTGTTACACCCCAGTCACTCAAACCTAAGCCTAAACCAATGTTCTTTTGTTCTGGGTAGACACAGTGTAACAAATTCCAACCAAATACTCTCAAGAAGTAAAAATACACAGAACTTTACTGGTAAACTTAAGAAAATTAAAGAATATTGGCAAAAGAGTAAATAAAACATACTGTCACTTATCACAGCATAGACTTAGAACACAGAAACACCTGAACACAGAAAGCCTTTAAACCCATTGGATGTTATATTCCATGAGAAGAGAGTTAGAAGAAAAAGAAAGGGAGGAGAACAGTGAGGTGGATTAAGACCTGGCTGAACAGCAGATCCCAGAGGGTTGTAATCAATGGCACAGGGTCTAGTTGGAGACCTGTCACAAGTAGCGTCCCCAAGGTTCAATCTTGGGCCAGTATTGTTTAACTTATTCATCAGTGATCTGGATGAAGGGCCAGATGTCTCCTCAGGAGTTTCATTGATCACATAAAGCTGGGAGCAGTGGGCAATAGCCCAGAGAGCTGTGTAGCCCTTCAGAAGAACCTGGACAGGTTGGACAGATGGGCAGAGAAGAAAATTCTGAAACTCGACAAAGGCCAATGCAGGGTCCTTCACCTGGGGGATAATAACTCCCTGCACCAGCACAGACTGGGAGCTGGTTTTCTGGAAAGAAGCTCTGGGGAGAAGGAGCTGGGGGTCCTGGTGCACAACAAGCTGTCCATGAAACAGCAGTGCCTTTTTCACCAGGAAAGCCAATTGTATTCTTAGGTACATCAGGAAGAATATTGCCAGGAGATCAAGGGAGGTGATACTGCCCCTCCACTTAGACTTAGTGAGGCTGCATCTGGAGTGCTGTGTCCAGTTCTGGGCTCCTCAGGACAAGATAGACATAGGACTTTTGGGGCAGGACCAGCATAGGGCAACAAAGATGATGGGACATCATCATGTCTGTAAGTATCCAAAAGGAAGGTGTCAAGAAGATGGAGTCAGGCTCTTGATGCTTCCAAGAAATAGGACAAGACACAACAAGCACAACAAAAAACTAACACACATCTGAATATGAGGAAGAACTTTACTGTATGGATGATGGTACACTGGAACCTTGCCCAGAGGTTGTGGAGTCTCCCTCACTGGAGATATTCAAGAACCCTCTCAACAGAGTCCTGTGCCATGTGCTCTACTATGATCCTGCTTAAGGAGAGAGGTTGGATCAGATTTACAGCATATTCTGGGTTGGAATGAACCCACAAGGATCATCAACTCCAGCTCTTGAGTGAATGACCTGTGCAGGGATTAAACCCACAACCTTGGTTTTGTTGGCACCATAATCTAACTAACCAATCACCCATTCTGTGAAGTTGTTGTTTAAAGACTGAGACATCTTTGTGAAGGTAGAAATATTTCATTATTGCTTTTTAGAACAATAGTCACATAAAAGGTATGGTTTTGATGAAGTGTGTTAGAGATTATGCCATGCCTTTCCCAAAGTTTCTGGGATAAACATCTTAAAAAAAGAAAAGGTGAAGGAACTTGTTGGTCTCTTACCAGACTGACAAATTTTTTTGCCAAATCTGAAGAAGAGACTGTACTTGCACTGGCGTTTTCTACAACTAATCATCCAAAGACACAGCAAACAGTACTTTGAGTAGCCAGGGATTTGGGGTAGTCAATGTGTTTGCAAATTTGTGGCTCAATTGTTATCAATTAAAATAACCTAGTTTTTGTATTCAGCAATTAAAGGCACATCTGTCATAGGATATTAATAATTTAGAACTATAAGTTTACTGCATCAACTTTTTCTTGTACTACTAGGAAAATTTACAATGTGCTGGTTTTCCTAAATAATCTTCTATTGAGGGAAACATTACTTACTTCACTGAATATTTTAAATGGGTGTATAAGAAATATGAAACACCTATACAGAAGATTAAACTGAATGTTCTAGAGCTTGAATGATGCTGGGAGCTGAATGTACAGTTTTTGGTATTGGTTTTGAGGTTTTTTGTGGTTTTTTTTGTTTGTTTTGTTTTGTTTTGTTTTTTGTTTGTTTGGTTGGGTTTTTTTGGTTTTTTTTTTTTTGTTTGTTTGTTTGTTTTGTTTTGTGGGTTTTTTTTTGTTTTGCACTGGAATTGTTCAAGTTTGTGGTGTAACTGGAGTAGAGTGGACAGGGAGTCCAGAGCATGAGCAATGAGACTACTTCAATGTACTTCAATGTTCAATGTAGAAAAAGTAGTTGTGACCGTAACTAAATGTTCGTTGCCACAATTTTATCTATCTTTGAAGTATAATCAAAGGGAAAATCTTCAGTTTAGGAAACAGCTGAGGTAAGTGATTTACTGTCTCAGTCAAGCCCTATTAACTGCAGCCTCAAGAATAAATTTTTTTAGACTGTGATTTGGTTTCTGCCAGATATAATTCAAAAATTTTGCAGTCATCTGTTTCCACCATTTCACTGTTTCTTCTTAGGTCCTTGGCCCTTAAGGGCCACATTATTTTATGTTTCCAGAAAAGGTGTCAAAATTATTGGAAAATAATACCAATTCTTGCTGGCAGAAATTATGAAATAGCTCATAAAAATATTTTTCCATATCTGGAGTATTATGATTTAATTTCTCTTTTAACTAGATTTTCATGCTCACTTACTTTCCTTTTTATCACACACTGATGAAAGCTGGCAAAGCTTTTGGTGCCTGACCTAAAATAAAACACCAAAAAACCCCAGTGTTGCTACTGCATGTATGTGAATATACTGTGGTGATAAGTGTGATCTAATTCAGTTATTTTACAGAGGCCACATGGAACACATTGTTCTATTTGAACAGCACCCTGTGAAATTAACTTTACTCATAATACTTTAAACATTCAGTACCAGGTTATTTATTTATATTAATTATTATATAATTTATGTAAGTATATTATATTTATATTAGTAAATATAACACATTCGATTGATGTAGGCAACAACTCCATCAATTCATCTCTGAGGTAAGCAGGAATATCTCTACATCAAATTTAAACCTCTCATCTGAAAGGAAATTTACCTATTTAAGTTGTAGAAAGCTCCTAGCTTTCATAGTTGGTATTTTCATAAAAAATACCAGTTTAAGATAAGTATTTAGGCAACCACAGTCTGTGGTATTATTAGTGAGTGGGAGAAAAGGACTTCAAAACCTGGACTTGCAAAGAGAGCTCAAATATAATTTATAGAAAAAAGTCTTCCAGAATTAGGTAATCTGGGATTAGAAAGGAACATTTCTAGATTGTTTTTCGATTTTTTTAAGAAACTTGAAGCAAAACATACCTTTCTAGGGAAATTCTTACATTCTTATTATTTGCCTGAATGCTTTGTGGAACACTTTCATTATGTATCATAAATGAAACAATAAAAATGTCACCTGGAAATTATGATTTGGTTTAAGGTTTGTCAGGTCATTTTTAAGAGCATCAACAAATGGTGTAAGAAGCACTGCAAAGATCATTTTGTAATTAGGAGTGGTGTGCTTGTAGTGTTGATTAATTTCAGGCAATGATTTCTGAGTACACTGGGTATATAGCAGAGTTTTTTAGTATAATTAGACTTTGAATGCCAAGGTTGTGATCAATAAGAATTAAAAGACCATTTTCAAAAGCTATATTTATACAATTTATACAATCACTTTTTCTTTCTTTTAAATATCTCAAAGCCTAAGGCATAAAAATTGTCAGGATTCTATGCTAGTAACATCAAAAACTCTACTTTTTTTCTTGCTCCATATAATAGTTATCTAACCTTTTAATTTTCCAAGTAAAATAAAGTTTGTTGATATTTAGTTCATTTGTATTTAGTTTAGCAGGTGCCAATTTAATTAATAATCAACCAAATGACATTCTAGATTTGCTTTGGATAGCAGTTCAATGCATTCTATTGATTTTTGTGTTATTGGACTAGATGTTGTCATCATTATTACTGTGTGCCATGCTTCAGGCAGGATTTGAATTAACCAGTAGTATTTCAGTATAGGGAATTTTTTCTTTCAGCATGGAAATCATATTATAGTTCAGCAATAAACTACAATAAACTATTTTCAATATCTTTTTGGGGTATTTGCTGGTTTTTTTTTTTTTTTTTTTTTTTTTAAACAAGTATGAATTTAAACATTCAAAACAAAATGCTCCCAAATGTTTTAGCTTATTTATATGCAAGAAAGTTTTTAGGTTTTGTTATTTTTGTTAAGGGTCTGCTACATTTTCCTCAGAAAATAACAATAATAATAACAACAACAACAGCAATAACAATAATAATAATAATAATAATAATAATAATAAATAGTGTGATGTTACCTAGCATTTTAACGGGAGGGTTGAGGTGAGACAATTCTGTGGATTAACCATTATTTTCTCTACAGTAAAAGCAGCACACACTGTTCACTCTTAAGTCAGTTAAAGGAAGGCATCCTGCCCCAGTGACCCATGGGAACTCCTCTGCAAGGAAACCAGTCTTGGCATGGACAAGTGTTACAATGGAGGAATCCTAAAGAATGTTCAAAACCTCTATAAATCCAAGAAACTGGACATCTTGTACTACATTTTATGTATCCATAATTCCCTTGGGAAGGAGTCTTTTCTTGCAGGAGTAACAGAATTTGAGAATAGTGTAGACTTCTCTCTGTTTTCTATCCCAAAAAATGTATTTTTTTTCTTTTGAAACTAGTACTTATGAATGTAGGAAGCTTTGTAAGGAGTACTGTAGTCTTAAACTTTATAACTACTCAGCAAAATTAAAGGCCACAGATACCGAGATCTGAACAGGGGTCTGTTCCATATCAGTCTGACTATTCTTATGACTAATGAAGTATTGTGAGTAGGAAAGTGGTGTATCAGCTACATCTGGTTTTGCAATGGGGTTCAGATTAGGCTCAGCTCTTTCAAATGTTTACAAAGATTTTAGAAACAGATGGAGACTCAAAGCTAAAGCAAAAATTTTTCACAGAGTTATGGAATGGTTGAGGTTGGAGTGACCTCTGGCCACCATATTTTCCAATGCCCCGTTCAAGCAGGGTCACTCACAGCACTCTTCTAGAAGCAATAGTCATTACTACATTTTTGAGACACTCATAAAAACTCAAACAAGCAAATTAAAAAAATGCTTTCCAGGCAACAAAAAGGATGAGAAATTGAGGAAGGTAAAGGACTTTACCATACACCTGTGGGAAATATGTGTACTTTGAGAGAGCATTCTCTGATCAGGTGGCCACGCAAATGTAAACTGCAAAGCAAAAATGTGTTACTAAATTAAGGGAAGACATTCTAAAGACAAGTCCAAAGAGGTACCAATATAGAAAGACCTGCTTTTCAAGATGGAGTAAAACATGTAATTAAAGTAATAACATGTAGTCCCATTTGAGGACTTTTCCAAACTTTGCTTAATTTGAATTTCACATACTTGACATCTTGTTTTGACAATTCATCTGATTATATCAATATGTCACATTATGCAATAATAGCGCAACATGATGTATTTCAGCACAATGAGTCATCCTGATGGCATGTCAGATCCAACATATTCCAAATCAAAGTTCCTTAAATCATGTTGATTGAAATCTCTATTTAAAAGAGCTTTCCCTACTCAGATTATTTGTATTTCCTATTGCTTCTGTTAAGTTTAGCTGGGTCTTTTACAGCCTGCCTCTCTTGACTCAGTTATCTTTCACTATAAGTCAACACATAAGAGAAAACAGAGATGTGCAAAACCTCGGGGGTAAAATGGAGAACAAAACAACCTTTCTTGTCTTGTACTTTTGGCCAGGCTTGAAAATACACATCTAGAGGCTTAAAGTAAATTTCATTCCATTAGTAATTGAGTTCCTACACCTCTCTAAATAATCAAAATTTTCTGCCCTTAAAAGCTGGCACCAAACAAAAGAATTTGGGGACATTTAATGAATAAATCTTCTATTGCAAACTTTGGGCAAAAAAATCTCATTATTGAATCATGTCAAGAATTCCTGAAATAAAGTTTCATTTTCTCTTACTCCAAGAAGGCAGAGCTAAAGACAAAACATATACTTTTATTGCTGCATAGTAATAAAAATAATTTTTTTTTTAAAAAAAAAGATGTATTCTCTTTTTAGTTTTGTTACCTGAATAAGAATGCCTGAGTTTTTTATGATTTATTTTTTTGCCACAATAGAATATTTGGATATCAATTTAGTAGAATTACTTGATATCATTTTCTGCTTGTTCATATGAGAGGACATATGGATTATTTTCTTCCTCCTTTATTTGCCACTATTGCTAAAAAACACAGGAGGCATGCTAATTATGGGGGATGATAAATTTCCTCAGATACAAGAGTTCTGTTGAAGTCTGGGTGGTTCATTCAATTTGATGATTAGCTTTTTTTGCTGAAGTAGCTTAGGATGGCCTCTGTTTGATGTCAGTGTCTTCCCTTGCTTCTTTGAGAAGGAATTCGTGACCTAGTTGTGGAAATGTTTAGAAAAAAGTTGCTTCAAGGGTTACATACCTTATTAGCTGCTTTTCCACTGCTGAACATTACTACCCTTAATCCTAATCGAAGTTATATACACACACCTTAGCAGACAAGTGGGTCACCCTGCTGAGTGGATTTCAGGCTCCTCAGAAAGTGATATAGCAGCAAAACCATTGCATTAACCAAAATAACTGCCAATGATCATAATCGATCCTGGCATCGGGTGGAAAGGGCAGGAATCCTGGCAACTTCTCTGTTTTCTCTGCCTCTTCAGCAGATAGTCCGTTTTTCTGAAGACACTGCTCTACTGTGAGAAGAACCTCCTGTCCACTGCCAGACTTTAACTAAATATTAATTGGGAACTTAATGAAAAATACAATACTGAGTCTGTGAACCCTCTAATTTGAAATCTGATGTATATGTGGAGAAGATGGGAGGGAAAAGCAAGTATAAAGGAGAACAGTGAATGTTGAATGTGAGGTTATTTTTTTGCAAAATATGTTTCTGAGTGTGCATGGGAAACCACTGAAATGTGAGCTGACAAACGCTGGTTTTTGTATAGATTATGAACTTAAATGATGTACAGAAGCCTCACTTTTGCTTCCATAAGGGGATAAACCTGGTAGATAGCACCCCAAAATCATGTGCATTATTAGTTAAAATCCAAGCCCTTTCAGAATAGTAAACCATCTAAAAAACTTCAATAGATAAGAATACTTTTTTTTTTGCTTCAGTAAACCAGTGTATTTTTGAGTAGAACTGCTGGCAGAAATAAAGCATATTTTTCATTATTACCCTGTTGATAAGTGACAATATTCCTGTCTGATTTTATTAAATGGAAAAATAACCCAGAAAAAAATCCAGACAGCACATATTAAAGTGAGATGTGTGTAAGTACCTTACATTTTGACAAGATGATCAAATAATATTCATTACAGATATTCACAAAATAGATCTGAAAAGACTATTAGACATATGAATAATTATAACTCTCCTGGAAACAATGCAGTATTTGATGTATTGTATGCTCTGTAAATTTTCATATGTTAGCTGTTTCTGTACATGTAGTTTGTGACTGAAATTTTGGGGCAGATTTTTCTCCTTTAGTTGCAACTGGGGTTTCAGGATACATTTTTCTTTTCTTTGTATTGCTTGAGTTCTGATTTTTGTGAAGGGCAGAAGCATACTCTCTGATTATTTTTTTTAATATTACATTTTTACATGGCTATATTTGCTAGCCAACAGCTATATTTCAGTTTATCACCAGACTGCCTTGCAAATGGAAGCACTTTATAAAACAAGTGAAATCACAATACCCAATCATTCAGAAATATTGGACTACTTCAAATTTTTATAAGCTCTTAAATTTTGAGGTGATCAGGGTTCTGAGCTTGCATTGCACAGAATAATTTAAAATTATTGGAGCACTTCACATATTTTTAAAACCACTTCAGCTAGGAAATGATGGGGTTCCAGAAATATGTGGCTTATAAGGGTATAAAATTATCAGAGAGCTTAAGTGTTTCATTGTGAAAGTGATCAAGGTTCCTTTCTTGTGCATTGCAAAGCAATTGAAAATTACTGGAGTGCTTCAAGTGGTTTATGTTTTTAGGATTTTAAGTCCCTCCTGCTCAAATACTCTTTAAAATTGTTAATGTTTCCAATATTTTCAATTACTGAGTATGCACCCATTATCCTACTTTTCCTTATTTTGCATTTTCCCTTTGTTTTTTTTTCTTTTTTATGTCCCAATATTTGTCTTTCAGAGGTCTCAGAGTTAACTAAGTCTTGAAATCCTTTAGTTTCCAACACACAAGAACTTTGATGATCTTAACTGTGTTATTGCTTTTAGAGAAAACAATTTAAGGAATAATTTTATTAATGTCAGTATCCAAAGCTGAAACCTGAGGTTGTGCCTATATATTTCATCATTTATAGATTACTTTCCACATGTAGCTTATTTAATTTAAAATTTTATAAGGTTCAGATTTTAATTAATTAAAAAATATTTAATATTGTTTTGCTATTACCGTGTTTTTTAAAAAATTACCTTTAAAACACCGGGTTTTTTCTTTGTGTGCCCTCCTTTCTCCTCCTCTGCTTTCTGTCTTCAATGCACACACTGCACAAACCACTGGTACCTCATAATTCATTCTCTCACAGCTCATTCTCAGTACTATGTTTTGGTAGAACTCACAGTGGGTAGAATTTTGAGCTGGATTTATCATCCACACAAGAGAATCATAATAGTTCTATATTTTAAGAAGGGAAGAAAAAAGCCCTATAAAGTGCATCATTCTGCAATGCATTGTTTCTGTACATTGAATTTATGACTGTAAGAAGGAAATCACTTGTGTTATACAGGTATTCTATTGTGTGCGTTTAAAAATTTAATTCAGTCCCTACTGTGCTATTCGTTTTACTTAACTGTTTTCATGAACTTTGCTTATTTCAGGTCTATATTTCCTTACCTTATCTCTATTATGAACTGTTTGCTTCACCCATTTTTCTCTTCCAAAATTGTAAAGAAAATTATGTAATCACCTTGCTTTTTTTTCTCTTTTTAATTTTTTTTTAAGTAGAAGTGTAGTAGTAAAAAGGATGTATTAATTTTTATATTCATGTTGTATTTATGAACTATATAATAATAAGTAATTTTGTGAACAATTAAATACTTTAGAGAGGATTTAAAAATGTTTGTGCAACAGGATGAAATTTTCTTTAACTAGAAGAGTATAATGATAGACTTAAGACAAAGAAACCAGAAAATACATGCAATAAATAGATCAGGTTATTTTGATGACCAAAATGGAAATACAGCACTGTTTGACATAATACTGCATTCATTTTCATGTTAATGTTTTCTCTTTTAAGATACCTGGAGGAGACAGGATTCCTAGGAACTGAATTTGAATGGACTGTTTGTAAACTTTATTTATAATGCTTTTTATCCTTCCCTTGTGAAAATTTCAAATTCTGAGCTGCCAAAAAGTGCTTACAATGTAAGAAAAACTTGGAATTAAAAAATTATCGTCTTGTATATGTTTTATGCATGCTGCCATGAATAATGTCCTTCAACCATTAGAAAATTATAGAAATAATAGTATAATAATCTAATATCTAATAGTATAATATATAAAAATAATATTAAAAGAAATATAGAATAATAAACTATAGTCCTATAGAAAATTATAATAAATTATTTTTATCTTAGAAAATCACATCTATATTAGCTACAGATACATCTCTATCAATAGCCTGTGTTAAAGCAAAGGTTTTGCAGTTTTTGAAAAAGAAATGGCTATTGCAATTACAATTCTTGGAATAAAAAAGATAGATATATGCAGGGATTTAAAAGACTGAAATCTGTAAACATTAGTATAGAAATTGTTTACAGTGTTAACATTGACCACAGACTGAATTTTCTGCATTACACTAAATCATGTCTTATTGGGCAAGGGCCTGGCCTCTATTTTTCAAGGCAGTATTTTCAAGTTGTCAGTGTGATCACAAGGAAAAAGATGCTTGTGCCTGTAGTTTATTTTAATCAAACTGATTTTAGAAAAGCAAGGGGTGAAGCCTTCAGTAGGCACAAAAATCTCTTCCCTGACATTTCTCTCACAGTTTTTGGTGACATTAGGTATCTGAACTTTGGGAGAGATTTTTTGGGGTGACTTTGAAAAAACTGCCTAGAAAGTGATGATGATATACCTTTCTACCATACTACTGTTGTCTTTTCATAGCAGATATATACTGACACTAGAAACTGCTATATGAAGGCGACAAACACTCCGGTTTGCTTGGACTGAGTGTGTGCTGCATAAGCGCAGTGGTAAAGCTGTCCATGGGCAGCAAGGTCTGAAGGGTGAGCATCTTCAAAAGGGTTCCAAAATGGCCACCAATATGGGAGAACTACTGAGTTGAGACTGCCTGAATTCACATTGCAGAAGCTGGAAGACAGTTTTTTTCCTCTACCTCTTAAAAAAAAAAAACAAACAAAACCAAACACTAAAAAAGTCTATGCAAGTATTTACTGCTATCTACTGTCAAAGTGAAGATACTTCTTGAAGCAGACTCTTGATCTTGGTGAGAATGATGATCTTCAGGCAGTATTAAGCAACAAAATGAATAGCGTATAATCAGTGCCTAAGGCTGTTCCTTAGAACTTATTAATAAGTTTAGACACCTCATAAATTTGCTGCTGAGATCAGTCTTGATTTCACATATGTAGGCATGTATTTCTCTAATTTTCGTACACATAGCAAAGTGTTTAGATAATGTAACCTAATTATTTGTTGCACTTTTGCTGTCCTTCTCTTATGTTGGTAAATTTAGGACTTCATGGCGGGTCTAAAACAATGTGTCTAGGGGAGAAAAGAAAGGAAATTATTTAATAAATACGGTCCACGTCACCCGCTTTTTAGAAAGGGGGATATAGAGCTTTTCACCCGACTGGCATATATCCTTACCATGGATGATGTGTAAATTGTTTTTAAGAAGTTTGTGTACAAATACCTATAAACTCTTCTGGTAGGGGAACCATATGTATGTTGAGATTTGTGAGATGGTTTCGATTTTATTTCTTTCTTACTTCCAACCAAAAATTGGTCACAGGTCTGGTTTTTTTTTTCCCCCTTCATATACTTTTATAACGGTTATTCCTCCATATCATAACCGAGGGACTTTGAACAAAGTCAGACTTGAGGGTGATGAACAGTTAATTATGTATAGAGATTCTCCTAGAGAAAGGGAATAAAGAGACATCTTACCACAACAAAAATATTGTTTCCCTTACCTTCTGTTGCAAATTCAATTAATTTGCCAACTGAGCACTATTGTGAAAAACCAAGGAGAGAGAAATAGAAGTGTCTGTTGAAAGGGAAGCTTGCAATAAAATTACAGGCTTCAGAAATGTTGATGGTTTTCCCATAGATTACTGGATTCTTGAAGCATTTATTTAATGTTTTATCACAGATGTCTTCTGCAGCCCTCCTTATCTTGCTGGGCAGTGTTTTTTTGAAATTACACATGTGAAATTGCAAAAAACCCCAAAACAAAACACACAACTAAAAACCCAGAATGGTTTTGCTATTTACTTCCTATGGTGTTTCATTTTTGGACACTAAAGTTAGACCTGAATGCTTTTTTTTTTTCATAAGTTAATGGGTTTATTTACTTCTGAGCATAATATATAAATACATTTCCCAAGTTTCTACATGCATCTTCACAAAGGTTGAATACTCGTGAGTTGTGATTTATCAAAAGCAGCTGTTCCAAATTCCTCATCACAGACAAAATTTAAAAAAAATTCTTGAAATCTTGATCTTGAATAAATAGCCATAGTTTTTTAATACTGTAAATTTTAGAGAGGGTACATATTCAAATGGCCTAAATTTCCAATAACTTAAAAAATTCCCTAGGGGGAAGTAAATATATTAGTCAAGGTCAGAATCTGTAGGCTGAATAATAAGGAATTTGGTTAAAAATTAGACCTGTAGCTTCTGAAAATTATGTTGGCTGGTAAGTATGATTGGCATTTGGTTCACTTTCTGAATGGTAGATAAAATGTTGTAAAGATTTAACTTTTTAATAAAAATTTCACTTAGAAACACTGAAAGCTGTAGTAATGCTGTTTCAATATTCCAAAGTCATTATTAATTTTAGTTCTATTCATTTAATTGTGATTTTTTTTTTCATTCTTATATGTTTTCCTACACACAGGTACATTTATATCATAATCAAAGAAGTGTTGTTGGAAATCAAAAATTAATTTATATATTAGTATTTTTTTTATTCCTAAAGCTTCATGGTTAAAACATTGTAGAAAAAGCCTTTTAGAAGCATCAGAAAAAGGCAAAATGCTGGATATTACAAAACATACTTGAACAAAGATTTATAAACACAAATATTATTCAGTATACTTTTTTTGTAACGTTGATATGATTAATAATACATTGTATTTTAATGGGATATGGTATGTGTGAAAAGGAAATAGAGACTGAATTAAACCAGCCCTTTTTAATTTTTTAAGAAATAAAAAAAATCTGCCCATTTTACTGGTGTTTAACATATAGGAAAATACAACTCATACACAGTGCAAACTTCTACATGTGTACGCAATTTATAGAAAAATAGAATTTAAGAATAGTGTTTTAAAAATATCTCTCTGTGGAAGGTGGTCACTGTGAAATATAAGAAAAGATGGACCATTTATCTTCCTACAGAGTGAGTGTGTGTACCATAAATTAGTCTGAAAACTAATACTAATAATTTTAGTCCTTGAGAAAGTTTTAAAATTTGGTCTGGAAATTTAAAGGCTGTGTTGGGTTAGTTGATTCAGTGTTTTAAGCAGCTAGAGAATACCTTTTATTTTTATTTCAAATGAGAGAGAAATGGACGTCTTCCTGTTAATTCTCTATATAACTTAAACTATCACAGGAATAAAATTATTTCTCTGCTAAATGAAATAAATCCTACAAAACTGATTGTTTTTTATTTATGAGTTTTTTGTTTGTTTGTTTGCAGTTGTTTCTTTTTTATTTTTTTTTTTCTGGGGTTTTTTGGTAGATTTTTGGTTTGGCATTTCAGTTTTTTTTCAATTTCCTTGATTTTGGGGTTTTTGTTTTTTTCCTTTGAAATATATGCCAATTTTTCTTTCCTAAACCTTTGGTAAATGTGATCAGGTGTTTGGACTGTAATGAAGAAAAAATAAAAGACAATTTTTAATGCTCTTTCAATCTATTTGTAACAGGACTTCCTCTAAAAATTAGGTTTATACTGTGATTCTCAGTCAATTACTCCCCTACTCACCATACATCCAAATCAACACAGTAGTGGATTAACCCTTGTGAGCTTCAGTTGAAGCAGAAGGCCAGAGAAACATCAGGCTTTATCTCCCCCATGGCAGTTCCAGAAATTGTTCAAGAAATATACTCACAATTTTTTCACATGCCACAATAGCACTGCCTCACAACTTAGGGGTAAACGCAGTACAGCTGGGATTGTGACTGCGTGAAGGCTTGGATAATACTTCTCAGGCGAAAAAGGAACAAGTGAGTAAAAAAGTCAGGCTGCATTATGTCGCCTATTAGATACTATTGTGTATCTAATGCTGTCAGTGGCATCCTGCACCTGCACGTAGCTGAGGTGTGTAGCACTGACTGTACTGCTAATACTCAGAAGTACTGGGGCTTTAGAGTTTGTTATATTTACATATAAGATCCTGGTACCAGCCACAGACCTATGGGACCCTACCTGGCACAGCAAAGTTGCCATTTGGTGGCTCTTATTTAAAAGGCTGAGGCAAGTGGCCTTTCCTTGATTATTCACTCTATGACATTGCTGATACTGCTTCTGCTTTGTGCAAAAATAACCCCAAAACGCTGGTCTTTTGCCCAGAATGACCTGCAAATCCGGAGACAGTGGAAGATATAGAGAACTTTTCAGCTGAGGTTTAAACTGTTTGGCTGATGGGCAGCTGCTATGATTGGCTCTACTCACAGGAACACCAAACTGACCTCTTACCTTGCATTTGATGTTTGCCCTTAAAAATATTATGGTCCTGCCTGAACATCTGCTCAAAGAAGCAGGAACTGGTCATAACCATGAAGCACAAAATTCTTGTAAGACCACTTTCTGACTCAGAAAATCCAGTTATTTTCCTACTCTGGTGATACTAACCTAAAATGACTCCATGTTTTACTCTTTAATTTAGACAAAACAGTTTATTCTCAGAATTGATGCTTTTCAAAAAAAATTTTTTTAGATGAGCCATTAGGCTTAGTGGCTTGCCTTTAACAAAATTTTGAATGAGTTGTTTATTTTAAGTGTTTATCTAAAGTGTCAGTCTCTTTGCAGTCTGGGAATCACTTACAGCTGTTCTATTGCTTCTCATCTACTTTTACTCTGTGTTCTTGCTGTGTCCTCCCCATTCCTGCATCTCTAGGGCCATCTGCAGGACATCTCTCCAGCTGAACCTGCAGGTAACTGTACCTTCATCTTTTCCATGGCACCCTGCTTTCAGGAGCCCTTTTCATCTCACAGTAGGCAATGACTACTTAGATGGAGCCCCTTTGAAATCAGATCTCATTTAATGATTTACTGATAGATGAAAACCTGCATTAGCTACTATCCCTTTCCAAAAATATCTAGTCTCATGTTCCACAAAATTTTTGAATGCAATTGCCCTTTATGCAGGACTACAGTGATAGGAGTCCTTGAGGGTAAAGTGATTTTAAGTGGGATTGGTGCTGTTCTCCACGTGGTCAGCTGAGTTAACAGCAGTGGTATAAGTTTCTAAGTGCATGAAGCATGTCATTTGAGGTTTTTTTTCATATCTTGGCTGTTTAGCTTAGTATGGACGTGGCTCATCTAGTGCAGGTTATGTGGCCACTGGATGAGAGTAGCCACAAAAGCAGTGGGCCATAGTCCATGGTTTTTTTGGGTTTTGTTGTTGTTGTTTTTGTTTGGGTTTTTTTTTTCTGTAGTCACTTCAGTAATTAAGAACAGTTAGATTGTATATCTGTGTGGCTTTTGATTATTTTCTAGTTCCTATGAATGGACAGCTGGGGTTTGTAGCCCTTTTCCAGGAGGGACATTAGTCACTTCATAAATTGGCTGTCTCAACTCATTGCTGCTCACACCAAAGAGAACAGGGTGAGGGATGTTCTACTGTCATTGAATGCAGGCAAGATGGCTAGTGGGAAGGTCCAATGCAACTCGGCCAAATTCCTTCCTGAAAGCCCATGGCTTAGAGGACTTTTCTTTAGAGCAAATTTGATCCGGACTGGTTTCTGAGGTCTGCTTTCTGCTTTTCAGTCAGCTCAGAGGAAATATCAGCAGTCTGGGTCTGGAGGTGTCAGGTCCTGCCTGCTACCACTGTGAGGAAGGGCAGCTCCCCAGCTGCTTAGGTCCCTGTCCAGAGAAACGACAGGGTCAGTGGTCAGGCTGGCAACTGCCTGTTTCAAAAGGGCAGCTTTCAGCTTAACCTTGAAAAGGAGTCTTCTGGGATTTGCATCTGCTCTTTAAAGCCTATGGAATCCAAATTTCAGCTTCCTAAAGATGATTCCCCCTGGTCTGGAAACCAGTACCTCTAGTAAGAATTACTGCAGGGCTTCACCAGTCAGAAACTTCACTTATTTATTTGCAACTTTTGTATTTGCTGCCGAGTGGCTTCTTAGTTTTATTTGAAAAGGAAATTGACTTCTCTCTCTCTTTGTCATTGCCTTGTTAACAAGGAGGAGGAAAAGCTGCCTAATCTCGACATTATGAGAGTTGTTAGAATTGATCCCAAGTGAACTCTGGAGAGCAGAAAGTCAGATCACCTCTTTGTTTTGTTCCAGGGGGTTACCGAAAGGGAATGACAGCCTTCAAGGGACCTATTTTCCACTGGCTGAAAGACTGCATTAAGCAAGCATGTTTAGTGAAGGGTAAAGAGAGTACCAGTGGGAACGGATGCATGCACCACCATAGCAGGCACGGGGCTCAGAGCAGAGGAGGCAGATGTCTGCTGTGCAGAGCTCTCTAAAGAGGCCACGTGGGCCTTTCTGTGTAATTCAGCATCACAGACTAGATCCTCTGCAGCTTCCTCTGGGGTTCTTGGTAGAGAATGGCTACAGGCAGCCTCTTCTAGCCTCTCCTTACCAGCACTCGGAAGTACTGCTTGTTGATCCAGCTTGCTCCACACAGGAGGTGTTGGGAAATAGGGATTTCTGTTGTGGTGATTAAGTTTCCCCATTCAAGCTTGTGTAGAAAGAATCCAAAATTTTTTACCATACTGGTTTTTTTTGGGTGAGTTCTTAACATTATTTTATTCCTCTTTGTTTAAATATGGCAAACAAAAATATTCCTTCTAGCATTCCCAGTACCACAGAGAAATATTTTCTAAGTTATCTTTTCTCTTTCTCAGATTTGTTCCATGTATATAAACAAAGTACTTTGAGTAGGCTAGTCTCCTTCCAGGAGAGAGGATGCCAAATTTCCATGCCAATGAGAATTCAGCCTGCATGGTTAGAAAAGTGGGTAGTACAATGTAAGATGCAAAACAGAAATATCGAACTTTTCATTGACACAAAGAGAACTGCAATAAGGCTAATTTGGGTCAGTGCTATAGACGAAAAAATAATTGAAACTCCTGTATTTGTTCCAGAGCAATATGTAATATATTTGTTTCCATACTGTAGTTTCAACGTGCAGGCAGAAAACTTTCTTACAAGACTAGGAAAGCTGATCTTTTATACTTGAGCTCAGAGAAAATTAGAAAAAGGCAAGTGTTTCCTATGAGGTTTAGTATCCTGATGAGATGTGCCATCAGTGAACCTTGTGCCCTACCTTGTTTACCTGCATCCTTGCCAGACGGACCCAGAGGGAAAGAGCCTGCCTGCAAAAAGACATACTACAACTCCCAGGAGTCACTGCAGCCGGAATGAATTTTACTTCTTAAGGCAGACAAAGAAAAAATACCTTTTTTCCCTCAGTGCCTAAATTCTAAGGGCAAACAGAAACTCATGCTGGTAGTATTTTGTCTTTACCAGACAATATGTTAGTCAGACTTACCAATGTGCTTGGCTCTTTCAGGCTACTTCCTTCCAGCCACATAGGGAGAGATTTTCTGGAAGAGGACGGTAAGGCATGCACTCTTTCCCCCTTGTTCTTAAGATTACATTGAGAAGGTCCTTGGTGTTCCTGAATCTAAAGGAATAGGTTGTGTGGAAATACAAAGAGAAAGGTGCTGGAAGTTGAGCCAGTTATTTCTTCAGTGAGGCATTTAGGGACTGCTTCAAAAGTTCTTGGTGAATCAGATCTCTGATTGATTCTGTGAGTTGCATCTTCAATTGAAAACTGAGTATTGAGGTTGTTATTCCATAAGGTTTTCAAATGACTGCTGAGAGATCCAAGTATGACCCACTTTCCACCATTTTTTAAAAATTTTTCCTCTGTCTTTAGTTATGAGGAAGACTAGTCTACTTAAAACGATGATGTAGAAAACAGAAATTTCCATCTGGTGGAAGAAGAATGCCTGATGGTGAGAACAAATCTTTTATATAAGGAGATTATTTTCAATGATCTCTAAATTTTATTCCTCTTTTATTTTTTTTTCCTGTTTTCTTGTTTTTCCCTCTTGTAACAAGAAAGCCAGGTAGTTTATCCTACTCAAGGAAATGTCATTAGAAAGCCAATGGAAGCAGCAGGAAAGAGTTGATAAGATGGTCATTACTTTTTAAAAAATTACGTATAAAATTCTTTTAAATTCTAAGCATCTGTCTCTATTACAGTTGTTGAAAAATGTTGTTCATAAACACCAACAACTGTTTAACATTTAAGCTGTAACCACATTTTCTGGTTAAAATGGTTAAAAATAATTATGTAGCAGCTTTAATAGTTAAACCCTCTTTTTTCAAAGCAACCAGTAGGCCTTTTTTCAGGTACAGCCTGTATCTACAACAAAGAGAATACTATGATGGGGAACTTATTCTAAGACAGGATTTTCATCATGTTGGGAAATTTCTTACCAGCATTATTTAAAAGATTTTTTAAAAAATCCTCTCTCACACCTTTGTTCTTCCTGTGCCAGGAAATGTTGCTACATATTTAATACCGTATTTTAAATGTTTCATATGTTTATGACATGAAATACATGTACAATATAATCGAGGCTCTTCAAATTCTGCTGTACCTATTTCACTCTAAAGAGCAACCTGACAGTTTGTGTGGGGAAATTCTTCTGACCACAAATGCTGTAAATTGAGAAACACATTTTATAACTATTTTTTTTACAGCTTCAATCTCTTTCCATTACAGGACGAAGACAAAATGTCATGCTGCTGGAAAGAATGCTGCTTCTTTCACTCTCTCTCTTAAAATTATTCTGTTTATTCTGAAGGATTTGTAATTAACTCTTAAAAAGTCTGTTTGAATTTGGGGAACCTATAAAAAAGAAAAAGGGACAGAGTGAGGTTTGCTCATCATTCTAACCTGGATCAATATAATTGTGTATTTCTCAAACCACCCTGGTGGTAACTTCACACCACTAAGAGAAGACCTAAACAAGAACTCAGTTGAAACTGAAGGGCTCCTCATTTCTCTCAAGCAGGATTCATTTTCTAATTTTATTGTCAGGGATCTGACATGTATGCATACAGAATTCCTAGGAATCTAGCTCCTGCAGGTAGTACAGATTAGAATTTTCTTTCATCTCATGATTTTTGGGCATGGGTAGGAGCAAAGGAATTTTTTTTTTTTTTTTTGTAGCAATTAAGTATTTCATTGTAGAGTTTATGTGTCAGTTGGAATAAAAAGAAAGTTATCTGATGGAACGCTTGATATGTTTTATGACTTCTAAATTAAAATATTGCAGGTAGTTTTCTTTCATGGAAAGTGATCTGTCCAAAGGTATTTTTTGTTTGTTTATTTGGGTTTTTGTTGTGGCTGATTGACTGGTTTGGTTTTTTTTGGGTTTTTTAACAGTGAGAGCTTTTAGTAAATAAAGAACGCTTTTATTAAAAAAATAACACTTTTTTTTCTTTTGTTTCAACATGTCTTTAGAACATTCCTGGGAAATTGTGGAGTACAAATTTCTGATCACCAGGTTTACATGGATCTCCTGGCCTATGCTGTCAATGGCTCATCTTTTCCTCTCACTAAATAAGTGAATCATAGAACTTAAAACACTCAGGCCTGATGTAAGACAAAGTGACTTGGAGCAAAACCTGAAACATGTACTAGGATTTGTAGAGGCAAACAAATTAAAAAAAAAAAAAAGTTTTTAACAGGGTTTTAGGGTCTGGTTTCTTTTTCATTAGGTGATGCTGTAATTACTAATACTTCAACTTGTGGTTTTCACCATAGCTGCAAGAACAGATGATTTTAAGTCTTCGTAAATTAATGTAGCATACTTTGCAATACTGAACACTAACCTCTTCTTGTGAATGTCAATGTACTGTGTGGTATCATATAAAGACTGTAATGTTTCAATTTCCATCCTGTTCTCTTTCCGCTGTTGCTTGTTTACTTTGGTTTCATCATATAAATATTTGTGTGCATACTGGTTTATTGTGTTGCTCTAAACACATGTGAATCTAATTACCAATGTGTTTAATTTGAATATAGTGTTACATGGTTTTTAATCATGCTCCAAGTCACTTTTAATGGTTACAAGAAAAGTATTTCTGGAACACATACTTCTCAGACTATAAGGATGTACTGTTCCCAGAAATAGTTGAGATTATTTAATTTATTAGCAAATGAATGTTGTGCAAATACTTTTGGATGAGGTCCCAATGTTAATTAACAGAAAGTAAAGTCAAGAGGTTAAAAATTAAACTTGAATTCTATTAGGTTTTGTGGATTTTTTAATACATTTTAGCAAGTCATACATCTTTCCCCTCCTGAAAAACACACTCCAAGTATGGGTACTGCATCTTTTGAGTTGCATGGAAATATTATTTTGTGTATATTGATTTCTTAGTACTAGTCTGGCAGTAATAGTGTTTTGGTTTATTTTCCAAAAACTTAAAAAGGCTGGAAAAGTACCAGTGAAGGAATTACAGAAATGCAACTGCTTCTGCCCTTTGTTGCTGCAGTGACAGTAAAATTTTCCCATATAACTTTTTCACTCTATTTTGCATTTGTTGTTGAAGGACTGCGTGCTGGGATGAAACATATTTTGGCTCGTCTATTCTACAAATTTTTTTGATATCTTTTCTGTATTTCTATAAGATATAAAATATTTTATTGTTTACAATACTGAGAAATCTGAACAGATAATTTTATCCAGGTCATAGCATGGCTTACTACAGCCACCATTGATTTTTGTTCTGAAAGCAGGTGGGACCTGTAAAAAAACCCAAAAAAACACTCTTCAATGTGTGAGTAGAGATTTAGGTGCAAAATACCTTCTGATTAATTTAATGTTGTGTGTTTATTTGTAGTTTGGACTGAAACATATTGAATAATCAGCTATATAATTACTCATTATTTTGCTTCCACATGAAAGTCAGGAATAGACATAGGAAATTACTTCCTCCCATTAAAATATTTTTTACTTTATTAAACAATTTAATATCATCATCAACTGAAGGAAATTTACTGAAAAAATGGGAAGGTGTGAGTCAGTGAATCAAAGAAAAAAAATTAACATCTGAAATACTTGCAGCTAGTAGCAAATATAAAACTGATTCTGTTTTGTGATGTTTTCAGTTTCTTACATGTGCTTCCATTGGTATGTCATTTCCATCACAGTGCTTCTATGTAGTGTGATTCAACATTGTTATCATTCAGTGTTTCATTGTTTGTTGTGTGGAATTTATTTAGCTGTTCATGCTGCTGTCTTATTTTCTGTGTTTCCTTTCAAGTGATTCCTTCCCTCTTCTTACATGAGGTGGATTTGCAAGTCATTCTTTACCTGTGTAGGCTACAACTTGGCTGAAATGCTTGATGTTGACATACTGCTTTTTTCCTGTCAGCTTCCTCTTGTTTCTGCTGGAGCAATAGCAGGAGCCAAAGTTACATTTGAATGTGTAAGCAGGTAAATACGTGTGCCACAAACAGTGTTTTACATTCTTCTAAGATATTCATTCTATACACTGTTTCCATGATATTTTTTACAGTTTGTGATTTTATATGCTTGCCATTTTGCAAACTATTACAATCATTGACTTTTGCTGAATTCTCAGAACAGTTGCTCTGTGCCAATTTTCCATTGGTGACACTGGCCAGTAGCAAATACTTCACAAGTAAAAGAGAAATGGTGATTATGGAGGCAGTGTTTTTCTAGTTCCAGCACTTAGTCCCTTAGGGACCTCCTGGGTCAGCCTCTAAATCCTAGCCATTGTTTATATTTTTTGGACAGTCCCCTTTTCTATAAGTTAGTAATTTTTAACCTTTTTGTTACATCTGTGTTTAAAAAATTCTGAGGCAGGGGTTTTTGCCTTTTAAAGACATATTTTTTTTAAAATAATTTTTCACTTTAAATCTCTTTGATCCTTTTTTTCATCAGCTGTTTTCTTATTCTTTTAGTGTGAGAGTTAATTGCTCCCTATATGCTTTCTCCAAACAGGCCTTCCTCATATTTTGACTCAGATCTTTTTTACCAAATTAAGTTTACTTATAAAAAGGCTCTCTTTATTTTGAGAGTTCTTGTTTTCCTTCTTTTTTTGTTTGTACTTTCTGCTTTACAAGATTAAATTATAAATATTATGCAATCAATAGTAAATAAAGGAATTCAATAGCAGTTTTTATAATGAAGTTGTAAAAATGCTTTTGTAGTTTTCTGTTACAGAAAATTTATCTCTGATTGTAATGTCACCCCTAGCTTAAACTGCCACTATATGTTTATTTAATGAAATACCTCTGGCCATTACCACATTCTCTTAACATATACCTCTTGTCAGGTCAGGTATCAAAGTCCCTCCAAGACACGAGCATGCAGAGCACCTCTGAAGTTTTTTCTTTATAGGTGATCTTCCAATTTTGTTTACCACCACACTTCAGGGTAAGCTGTAATCTAAATCAACTGATAGCAAGAAAAAGAAAGCAACAGGTCTTATTCTTCTTTCATTCAGCGCACGTAGATCTTGAACTGGGGATAACTAGTGCTGTACTTCAGCTCCTCTGTAAAACAAGCTTTAGCAACAGCTTTGTAAATATTGATGGTCAACATTGGTTTTCAGATTTGCTGTTATGGATATTCAACTTTTTGTTTGTGAGTTTGATGCAGAACTTGGTATCTAAAGGAAGAGAGTTGTGTTTAAACATCTAAGGTTTATTGAAAACTGTGATTTACAGCATCTAAACATCTGAGCTGAAACATGGGTTTGGAAAGGTTTCTGTAAATAAAAGACAAGTTGATGACAGTACAACCTTCCCCCCTTCCCCCCCTTAATTGTCATAGATATTGATTTTAGATGCATTCACTCTGATGTATTTTGCATTATTATCGACATGAAAATGCTATCTGTGATACATTTATTTTTCCATATTAGAAATAGTAGCGTGAATGAACAGTGTTTCCCTTAGACTATTAAAAATATATTTTGAATACACAACTTTTAAATGGTAGAATAGGATAAAGTATTTTTACACAGCTGTTCAGAAGCAAGAGTAGCTGTAATTGTTCACACCAAGGCATTTGGTCTTGCAATATCATTGCTTACCACTGTCATAGAAAACATTAGATATGATTAGCTGCAGGTATCCATGCCAGATGATATCCTAGTAAAGTCCTTTATATATTTCATCTTATAATTGTATTTGCAAGTTAATGTTTGAAGTGTCAGTCTTTGTAAAATTAGCTCATCTTGTTATGATTTAGAGCTTTGATGTGAGTGAAAGGCTTCAATTGCAATGCACAGTCACATCTGAGAGTAAACTGCATAGACAAAGAGCCTTACAAGACTAGTAAATCAAATACTCTGAACTGTCTATGTGGATTATGAGGTACTATTTGCATAACTTTGAAGTATTTATACTGATGAAATTACAATAATTAAAATCATTGCTGTGTCAATTGCTAGATGCCACAAGGCATAGCAATTACTAGCATGCAAATCAGACTTTGTGTAAGCATTTTAAAGAATAATTACCTTATTTGATTCAGATGTGCCTGAAAGGCATTAAGAATCATTTGAGCTATTTTGCCTTCAACAATTTTTAGGTCTCAGATAATATTGTTTTTATTATTGTTGTTGATGATAATACCTCTGTGTGGGCATATGTCTATATGTTTCTGGTTTAGGTATAAACTGAAGCCAGGTGGTACAACTTGCTGAAGTAGTTAGGAAGGATTTATTTTATATTAGCATTTTCTCAGTCTCTGTCTACAAATAATTTTACTTAGCATAAGAAAAAATACAAGCATGTAAATTCTTAGTATTTTGTTGGTTTTTTGCTACAGCTTGTTAAATCCTGTGTTATGGAGGAAATATGTAAATTATTTCTTAGAGAAAAGTAAATTTGTTATTTTTTCTTTAGATTTTTAGTAAATGACTTGGGTTTCCACAACATGTTTTCTAAACAAATATTCTGAAGAAATAGGGACTGTAAAGAGGTGCTCATTCCCATAACTGAACATACATCATGTATTGCAGAAACATAATACCAATCAGGAAACTAATTAAGCCTACCTAAATTTCAAAGCCATATCTCCTTTACTAATTCTGGGTGGTGAAGATGTGCTTTGCAGTGCACAGTAGCGGACACTTGACAGACACAAGTGGCAGAGAGTGAAACAGGGTCTCCTTCTGAGACTGGGGCCATACCACAGTGCAAAGTCACTTGAGAAGCACTGCTAAATTGTTAAGGCCTTGGGGTTAATCAGTGCCATGAGTTTTCCTAGAAAAGGTCCTGCTTGACAGTGCATATCCCAAAATACATGATATGGCCTGATATAGAGCATTTTCCAATATAAAAATTAAGAATTATGGTGTCCTCCCTCCTAGCTTTGTTTTCCAAGTAACTTCATTTCCCATGCACAGTGCAGTACTTGTTGCTGTTAAAATCCCAATTGTTTAGGTAATACTAGCTAAGAACTTGGCATGGGTGCAGTTGCATATGAGAGTTGTTTCATCAATTTATCAAATGAGACAGTTTTTTCATCAGTTTTCTCCTGAATTTTTTCAAAGATTATGGGAAACAACCATTTCAAGGAATTAAATCCTCTGTATGAAGAAATACCCACACAAAGACAGCATTATATTTGTTAACATAAATCATCTATAAAATATTAGCATTTTATCCCTGATAGCAAAGGCACAAATAATTAGGGACAGAAGAATAGGTAAATCAGTATGAGATGAACCTCAACACATGGTGCCACCACAGTCGAGCTCTGAAGGACATTAAAGTGTGTGCCATAAAGATAAATCTGAGTGCCATAAAGAATCCACCTTGGCCATTCCACCTCTGTCTTTGTGTGGAAGTGTTGTTTATTTTCCCCCTTCCTTCTCTTGCAAAGTTTCAATTGTGCTCCTCATCACTTGGTTGTCAGTAAAATATGCACTGTCCTCTCACATGAGAAGAGGTTTGTGATCCCTATGAATCTCCAGAACCATGTGAACTTTTTGGAGACACCAGCTTCAGAGCTCGCCTTCTATAGTGACATCAGAAGATAAGCATCTGCATTCTGATGTCTTCCTTACCTCTGTAAATTATAGCATCTCCTTAATAGGAAGAAAAACCCTTATAGTTAATACTTATTAACTCAAATAACCTTATGCTTCTTTTCCACTTGTTGTATCACAAATTTGTTGCTTTTACAACAATCTATTTTTAACTAAATAATAGCATAGTTCTGATCTAGTTTTGAGGCAGAAGACCTGGGTTTCAGCCTTATATGCTGTTCAAATATCACCCACCTATTTTTCAATGAGCCCAAGTGTGAGCCCACTGTTCACTTGAGCCCAAGCTCAAGTGTGAAGACTATGAAAAACTGATCCTTGAAATGGCTGGTTCTAATGCTGTTTCTGCTAAAACATTTAATATTTCCTCACTTTTATTCCGTCCCTTTTTTTTGTCTTTTAATTCTGAAATTTAATATGCTTTCTTTTGAGGATTTTTTCATCTTCAAATTTAAACTGCTTTTGTCTCATTCCTGATGCATCATTTAATTGTGGTGTTTTTTCTAATATTTATACTTGAGTATATGCAGATATACCTATATACATTCTACTCCATCCATTTTTTACAAAGGCAGTTATTTCACCTTCCAGCTCCAGTTCTCTCCCATATGAGTCTAGTGCCATCATCATTCATCATGTTCACATAATGGGTTGGAAGAAGAGCTATACTTGCTCTCCTTAAATGAACTGCTACTGTTATTACAGAGGTGTGATTGCTGCTGATATAATGTATTGTAACCATCCAATGTGAAATGCATTTTGTGATGGCTAATAAGTACATTAACAGCCTTTATGTTTGCATTATTAGGATTTAGTTAGAAACCTACTATTTTCGGAAGAGACAATCACCTAAGCCAAATAATTTCTAGTCTGACCCTTGTGTGCAAGGGCAGGAGTATAACTCATCCTAGTTTTTCCTCCATCAGGATCATAAATGGTCATGCTTTAGCTGTCATTAACATAGCTTGAACTTGCTACTGAAAGAGACCAGTATTGGCAGCATTTGTCACAGTGCAACTTAACAGTTTTCCTTATATTTTTTTAAATTCTGGTTACTGTTCATCTGAGCCACCATGGCATCCATAAAGACCATTGTAGTCTGCATCTCTGCATCCCTTTCCAGTTCACTTCTTTATTGATTTCATTGGAGATTTAAATAATTTTTTAAAAAATCTGCATCTGCATCTTTTTTGTGGGGTTTTGGAACTCCATTCTTACTCCTTTGTTTATATTCTGTTTCATCCTCTATCGGAAATTTCAGTGGATGTACTGAATCCTCACAGGCATCTGGATTTTCTTTTGGTTTTTCTTATCAGGAGTAGTATCCTTCAGGAAAATCAGGCTCTTTTTGATGTCTAAAAAGATCATATTGTGTATTGAGATACTTTGGAAATCTTAGTCCTTATTCATTATTTATGTTTTTTCAAATAATTCAATTTTTTTTCCTTGTGTTTTTCCAAAGGAAAAAACACTAGAGTGAGCAGTAATTCTTTTCTTATTACTTATGAACATCCTTATCTGTCATCTGACCATTTTATCCAGAGAAAACAAAAAGAAAACTGTGAAAATCAGTAGAGACCGAGTCCTTATACAACCAATATACTTGCTATTCATATTTAGTGCACTTGGTATGCAGTTTTTGATCCCACCTAAAAAGAGAACATAAGACCCCATGATCTAGTACAGTCATGAAGCCCTAAAATATGAAATACTGCATATGATTGTTCATTGATCCAAATTTCCAACAAAGGACTATATAGTGTCTTGCATTGCATTGATGAGTGCTACATGTCATGCACAGAGGAATATCTTGAAGTCTGAGGGCAAGAATCCTTGGGTCTTACTGGGATGTTTTTACGTTTTATTATGGTGGAGGAAAGAGAAGAGGAGAGAGAGAGAGAGAATAAGAATAATCATTGACTGACAGTATGTTTGGAGGAGACACTCCCTCAGAATAAAAAATATATGAAAGTACTTTGGATCTCAAATTTCTTCATATGACTGTTTACTTTGATGGAATATATTTCAAGCAGAGCAAATGATGACATTTAGTCTACCTCACACCTAAACTTAACTGCAAGTACTCTGGAATGGTAGTAAATCTGGCAGGTGTGACTACATTAAATATTTCACATTTTGCTTTCCAAACAATAAAAAGATCAAACAAATTATGAGGAAAGGTTTATCCAACTGAAGACAGACAAACCATTTGGTATATTTTGAAATACATTGGTCTTGGAGTTTGTTTTTGAAACTGACAAAATCTGTGGTTACTGTCTCTCTCTGATTTGAGGGAACTTTTGAATGTCTTCTTTATTCTTAAAGTTGGGAATCGAGAACTTGGTTGTCAAAAGAACGTGAAAAACACAGGTCAAATGGGATTGCTTATCACAGAACAATCTCAAAACTTATGTTGCACTACAGTAGCAGTTGCCATGTTGCTTCTGTCATTGCGGGAGTCTTTTTTGTGTGTGTGTGTGTTAGTGTTTTTTTAATTTTGGGAGCACATTACCTTTTTTTTTTTTCCTGTTACATTCACTGTGTATACCCTTTGAAATCTTAATACTGCCAGTTCAGCTTTGCTGAATTTAGGGGAAGAGAAGAAGCTTTTAATTAGTAGCTCAGGTTTCACTACAGTTGAAGAAAGACATATCATGTCAACATAAATTATCTTCATGAAGAAAATTAGGAAGGTTATTCCTTAGAGATTGTAGACGAAATCTAGGTATTGGAGGAGAAAGGATTTCAATACTTTTCTCATTTTCTACCCACCTAAGTTGTCAGATTTTACAGTCACATTACCAGCTTAAGCTGTGTTAAGTAAACAAATATATTGTGGTGAACTATGCTCAGATGCTGGGACCTAACCAGAATCAGAGGGGCCCAGCTGTTTCTCTAAGACTAGAAGAAAGAAATTATATGTTGTCATCTTTTCATCTTAATCTAGCTAAAGAGAGGAAGAAATTGTATGTATGCCACAGCCAGAATTATTTCACTTCTCAAAACTACTTTTTGCATGAAAGAGCTTCCTGTTGTCATAAGTAGCTACTGACTTACTGGTGTAGTTTCTATATTTACGGTTTTTTCATTTTTTTATTTTTTATTTTTAAAACTTCCTTAAATTAAAAAAAAATATACACAGGAAACTTCTGCAAGCTCAGAGTGCAAAGAGTAAAAGTCTTACTACTTCTCCTCACATTCAAATGGAAAAATGGCTCAAATCCAGCTGTTTCACCACTGGATTGCTGAAGGTTTCTGTAGTTCATACAGCTGATTGTTGTATTTGGCCCCTCTGCAAATACACTGAGTTTCATAAGTGGCTGAAACTGGCTCTACTCCCTTATGTAGTACACACAGTAGCTGGAGGGATAGTTCTCGGAAAATTGTGAGTGTTGGCGCTAACCCCTTTTTAAAAATATGTGGAACAGAAGGATTTACACCTTTTAATTAGAAATTTTCTCCCTTTAAGCAAAAAAATCTACATTCTTTCTGGGTGTCCTGGGTTTTAAAATAGGATATCCAGGAACTGCATGAAAAGCAACATACTGCAGAAGAGAAGGTGAAGAATACAACTTGAGATAAATACAAGACTTTATGCTGTGACTAGAAATACTTCTATAAGACTAAGTATCAGATTAAAAGGTTGAGAGCTGGCAGGTATAGTACGGTGGAAAGCTACACTTATTCGTTTACTAGACCTACAGCATAGAGTATTAGCCTGAGGTGACCACTTACTCTGGAAACTTAAGAACCAGATCTGAATTAACAATGTAGCTACAGCTCATAAAATTAAGCAAATATTTCCTCAAACAGAAACATTTCCAGCTCATGTGTGGCGTGGATGCTATCCATCCTGTGACTAGGAAAAAATTAATATTTAGGTCACCGTAGACTTCATGTAATTCTCCTTAAGGTATCCCAGTGATAAAATATTCAAGAATAATTTTAGAAAAATCTCACCACAAATATGATTTATTTTTAGAATAATTTTTTGGAAAAGAAGTTATCTTAACCAACATATTTTCTTCTTTTTTTTTTTTTTTTTTTGTGATATTGCAAATTCTATATCTATTTACTCTGGTCTTCTAACAGTCATATTGCTCAGAAGAGTGTCTCTGAGTGAAGAAGAGTGTCTCAGAAGAGTGTCTATCCTCTGAATATATCCATGTGTTTTTCTGTAGATAGTGACTTTCTTCATTATAATGTGACATTTACATAACTTTGCTTGTGCATCACTTCAGATATATAGTTTGAATTAGTGTCTGTTGCATTTAACACTGGACTTGACAAAATCACATAACCCTGCACCCACAAAAATAGAAGAGCATAGGAAAATAATAGGAACTCTCATATCTCTTCCACTATCTGTGCAATTCAAATAATACAGTTTTGCTGGAATGTGGTAGGAAGTTTTGTTAAATATCTCAGTGAATAGTAGAGTGTATAAAGGAATCCAGTTTCCACAATATGCAGGCAAAAATTGTGGGGAAGGACACTGAAAGACCCTCACTGACAGCTCAGTCCATCACACAGTCTTTCCTGTGCTCCCTTGGCAGACAAGATGGAAGGCATGGGTATGACCATCCTGGTTAGAGGAAAGAGATTAGACCTGGTGTGTTTTTCCCTCTACAGAGAACTGGCCTAAAGGAAAGCACTTGGTGTGGGATCATCCCTTACAAAGAAGAGAAAATACATTTGAGTTGTAAGTCTTGGCTATGCATATGTATTCTGATCAATGAGATCTCCAGAAGGACAAGGTTTTGATTTGAGAGGATTGAAAGAGAAATTAGTATGTGAAGTGACATAGAACATTATTGTAAACATGTAAAAGTGTTCTGTGAAGATGAAAATACTGAGAGAAAGCATGATTACAAGACAAGGGTCCTGAAACAGAGTTCTGCTTCTGAAACCTTCCTGGAAGAAGAAAGAGGAGTTGGAAGCCTTGAGGACAGATTGATTAAATTTTACAGGAGGATTGAAAGTGGCATGGAAAAAGCAAAGAATTTAAGAATGAAGAGTTGGTTTAAAAGATGCAGTGTATCTAATATTTGTGTTTTTCAAGAGGCTGATTTAATTAAATATTTTGGTTCATGCCTGTAAAAAAATCCCAGTGTGGTGAGGAAATTTGTGTTCTTCTGAATGTTTTTTAGCCATGCCAAAGGAAAGGCACAGAATATTATGGAGAACTGCATGGTATTAGCACTAAAAGTAGTAGAAGCAGGATAAAATTCATTAAGTACCAAACAGGAAATTATACACATGACGATGAAAGCAAAATAATAAACAAAATTATTTAGAAATGAGAGTGTCTGAGACAGGGATTGGCTGTGGATATTGTAGACCAGATAATAGCAACTTTCCTAATTTTGAAAAAGGCATATAAAATGTGTCAGGTGTTGCCTTTTTAGTAAAAAAAAAAAAACCCATCTAATTTTTACAAAACAATAAAAAATAAGAAAGAAACCTGGTCTGATTAAGAGAGAAGTCTTCAGAGAAATCAGCATATACATGTGTGCTGCTATCATGGTGGCCTAAGATTTTATTATGTTCTGAATGGCATATTTGTATTAACCAACAGGGAGAGGCTTAAAGTGCAGTGTAAAACCTCCTCCACCAATTCAGTGATGTCAGTATCACTTCTGGGTTTATGTTAATTCCAATCATTATTATTTTGAACGAGTTAAATAGGAATAGACTTCTAATAATCAAGGGTGTAAAAGATTTTAGGGAAACAAGAAAAGAAAAAAAAGGAGAAAAAATTATTGGTTTTGGAATGGAAGCAGAACATTTTGCAGAAAGAATTGTAGGAACTGTGCACCTTGGTAGGCAGTCAGCAAAGCTAGATGATTTCTGTGGTGTTTTTTCCATTAAATCAAGAAGACGGTTTGAGGTATTGATAAAAAAGGGAGAAGGAACCTTTTTTCAGAGTGAAATTTTAAGCAGGGATTTTGTGTGGTGTTTTTGCACTGCCGTATCAAATTTGGTATGAATACATATATGTATTTTCTTTCTGCAGTGATTTTATTTACATTCAAACATGAAAATTTCCTTTACATTCTTGACAATTATAGTTAATTGTCAAAGGGAGACAGGTAAGTTAAAAAGGCAATGGATTTCAATGGGTCAGTTTTTCCTATAGTTATGTTTTAATGTTAGTTTGATTTATTGGCTTTTATAGAAGTCTACAGAACTGAACGTAATTTGGCCCACAATGTAAACAAATGAAAATTTAACTCTTTATTTAACTAGGTAAGTACTCATTGGTGGGGTTTTTTTTTGGTTTTTTTGTTAGTTTGTCTGTTTGTTTTTGCTAATTATCTGTGAGATTTACAATTTTAGGAATTTAGTCTCCCATTTTTAGGAATTATATCCTCTCAGCACAATTGAACGCCTAACCTCTTTCTTCCATGTCTCTTTCTCCCCTTCCTTTTCTAGCCTCTAGTCTTCTGTGGCAGTAGTTATTTTTACATACTTTCTCAGAAGACAATGCTTTTATTATAAATGGCAGAATTAATAGAATTAAAATTATGTTTACAAAGAATGGTATGAAAAGACAGAGTTTTTATGGCATGACATGCACTATGGGGATAAGTTGTGTGTCTGTAGAAATTGATATGATGGGTTAGAGTTTCTTTCTCAAATGTGGGCATACAGTAATCTGAACATTACTCTTGGGAGGAAGAAACTAGGAAGAGAAAGCTAATTCCTAAGAAGAGAAGAAACATCAAATATATGTAACATGAATCCCTCTAGGAGAAATGGAAATGGAAAATTTACTTTATTCATTTACTTTTTGTAATTTTAATTTTATTTGCTTGCTTAGTATAGATTGAGGGCAGCTAGAAAGACCAAAGGCTGTATCAGCAAAGAGAATGTCATTCTTCAAACTCTAGGAGCAGGAATTACAAATTTTGTTGGAAAAGGTTGTGATTTTCTTTGGCAAGTGTTTTGATGAACAGTTTGCATAATGTACTGGATATTCCTCGAGCATCTAGTGTTACTATTTTTCTTGCTTTACACGTTAGATTGTATCTATTGATTGAATATTGAAAGCCTATAAGCATCTTAATGTTTTGTAATGGAACAGGTGTTTGATTTTCCTCCACTGAACTGATGAAGACAGACTTAAAACACAATTTTGTAATTCACAGTTTAGTCTGAATCCCTTTCAGCTAGACAATTGTTCTGTGGTTGTGCTTGCAAGTAGCTACTGGTTAAAATGTCCACAGGTGTGGCCACAGAATCTACACAGTTCCTTCCGATTTCAGATTCTGGTACACAGCATGAGTGGGTTTCTTGGTAGTGCATAACAGTAAAGCTCAGTCAACCTCAAATCTAGAGCTAAAAACAAATAAAAATGAAAGCTGAAAATCATAAGAAAGGAGTAGTAACCTGGTAAACAAGCTTAGTTCTGCCAAAAGAGAAACACTGATGAAACTCTTCACTGCTGCTGTTTAAAAGCTTTAAACTACACCATAGAAGCAAAATATCACAGAAGTATCTTGAGAAATGAGGTTCAGTCACTGTTCTGTATTGGAGTCTGTTAAGCCTACTTGTAAAGTGTAATGCTCTGAAGATCTCAGCACTTGTTGAAGACAAGTCTTTAAACTTGTAATATATGGCAACAGACTGTTGTGTCTTGCTGATCAGCAGGAGGAAAGGACACAAAGTGTTTTTGAACATTTTTTTAAAATTTCTTCCCCATCTTCAGATAGACAGTTTTAGTTACCATAACCTGAACGTTTTTATATAGCAGTATATTGCTCACACCTCTGATACCAAGTCAGAACTCAACCTTCAGTAACACAAATGAAGTTGTGTTGTAAACAAAAACTTGAAACCTCTACAAGTCTTGGGCTGAATCCCATCATGTGAAAAGGGAGTGGGGCCTGTTCCTTGTATGGCAACGGGGAACTAGATCCTGTATGGTAATATGCTGGGAACACTGGTATTCTGTGATGAGAATACGATAGCACAGGTATAGCTTTGCAGCTAATAGCTGTAACACAGAGAATGATTCACAGATTAAGGATGGATTGTGTTTGGAATAGCCCCATGCTTAATGGAAGATGAAAAGAGGCTACCTTGTGACTTTCTGGTTTCAAGCATTTTTGCAACTACTAAATAGTGACCAGCAAAGGCCAAATTGGAAACAGTAGAAGGAGAGATATGTCAACATGCCCAATGGATATTTGCATTATCCACTTAGAACACCAAGGCATGTGAGTAATACTGAAAATACAAAAAATGGGCACATTTTGTTATGCTTTTAAATGCATATACTTTATTATTTTAGCTATGCTTTCACATCATAGAATCAAAGAATTGTTTGGGTTGGAAGGGACTATAAAGATCATCTAGTTCCAACTCCCTGCCACGGGTAGGGAACCCTCCATTAGATAGGGCTGCTCAGAGCCCTGTCCTGGCCTTGAACTCTGGGGAATGTGGCATCCACAATTTCTCTGAGCAACATGTTCAAGTGCATCACCATCTTCTGTGTAAATAATTTTTTTCTTAAGATCTTAATTTAAACCTACCCTCTTTCAGTTTAAATCCATTTTTCCTTGTTCTATCACTACATGCCCTTCTAAAACCATATTGTTCAACAGAACTGTCCACAGGACACCTCTGGGCCAGATTCGATGTGAGGATTCTTTCTCCTTGGTCCTGTCATTGCTTTCAAGAAATTTTTATCTTAGTATTTATTTTTTTTCTATCCAGCTATTTGGTATAATAATATAGCTTGTCTACTTCACAGGAAATTGGATATTTCTGCTGTATATATAAATTCAGATTTTACAACAGGAAAAAATTTGACTTCCAAAGATTGTTAGGAATGTTTTGCCTTTTTTTTTTTTAAACCCATGTTTAGGTAAGATGCCAAATATCTTTGATTCCTGGAGGAACTCATATGTATCTCAGCTTAGTCACTGCAGCTGCAAACTCTTAAAAGCTCAGTTAATGAACCTCAGGTTTGTTCACATGGAAAGATGTAGATTAATTGTACCATTCCTGAAAGAAGTGTTCAAATTGAGAAGAAATCTGCATTTTGCAGAAAAAGAATTTGGCCTAGTCTTCAAAAATAACATATTCTTGTGTTGGTGTTTTTGTACAGTGAAGAATCTCTGTTTAATTCAGAAAAACAGTAGTATATAATGGCATGGCTGCTATGGTAAGAACTTTCAAAGCTACAAAATTTTTAAAATTGCACTTCACTCTGTTTAAAGTAGTCACAGAAACATATACAAAAACCTTTTTTTTTTTTTTTTGGAAAAAATTTAGGTTGTAACTTGCTTGTGTCATTTTGATAAAAAAGGGTTTTCCAACAGTCTCTCTCTCTGACTTACAAGTGCATCTTTGTGCATATGTTTGATGCTGAGGATGCAGGAGATTTAGGCTCAAGTGTTCATCCAGAAAACCACCAGGAGGTTTTAGATATTACGTTCTGCATTAGCCTGAAAACCCCACCAAACATTTTGTCATTTATTTCCCAGAAGCTGTCCTGGATCTGGAGAGCTCTATCACCATTTAAGTATTGCAGTCTATCTCCTCTCAACAAAAGTTTGTCATCTAAAGTATTATTATGAATATTATCTTGAAGATATCTTTGTACAACATTATTGACTGTGATTTTTTTGGCCTATTAAATGATGTTACAAGCAGCAGTAGAAACACTTAATCTGGTAAAGTGTAATCAGCCTAACTTTTGTCACATAATGCTCTATATATTATGCTTAATAAGTCCTCTTCTTTAGCTTCAGCTCAGCTGATCCAAATTAGAAGGGCCTGTGGGCTTCATCAGAGATACTGAGGCTTACTTACATGAAGGAATCTGTATTGCAGTTAGAATATGACAAAGGCAGTACAGGCACACAAGAGGAAAGAATTTCTTTGTTGTTCTACTCATGTCTGAAGAGTTGACTTAATAAATCCTGAAAAGCTAATTTTTCTGAGTGAAAAAGGGTGTTTGTGTTGTATATTTATATGTAGAAAAGCAGAGAATTTTAAATCTATTTGCAGATCTAGGACGACTTCTGATTACTGTTAGGTCTAATTTATTTTAAATTTAATTAAGCCTTATACATCTAAAGCTGTTTGTAAATGTTGAATAAATGTGTAATGCTTCTAATTTTAGCAGAATCTGTTCCAATATCATACATTGCATACTTAGTTTTATTTCTTTCAGGTAACTTTCTCTGCATTTTCCAGTATCAAAGAGCAAGCTCTTATTCTTTCAAGTGAAATATTTATGACTATATAGTGATATTTGCTTGCTAGGTCCATGAGCAGTTTTGTATTCACATTTAAACTTATAGCAGCTTCTAGACTATTTTCAGTATGACATGTGCATTGAATTAGCTTCAAAAGGCTACCATAGAAAAAAAGAACTGAAAAAATGCAGTTTAAATATATATGGTGTGTTCTTCTGTTACAGCATGTGAAACAGCAACACAAGAAGTTTCTGAGTTTTCATTTAAGGTTTTAAGCTTCTTTGAGCGCAGACAAGAGATTATTGAGAGTTCATGATAACAGTGATATGTGTTACTTATTACATTGATGAAACAAGAGTCATTAGTACAACATGAGCATGTGGTCTCTGTCTAGCCTTTGGATCACTGGTGTCACACACTATGAATTTGTAGAAAACTATTTGTCCTGGCTGCTGTCTGTAGAGGAAAAATACAGCCAAGAGTAAAACTTGGTATGCCTTCAAACACAGAAATATTTGAGGCAGTCCACCTTTTCGTGGGCCAACTTCTAAGATATTATTGTTTGTCCTAACCTTAACCTTCCTTGACAAAACACTATTTAAGTCACATTAAAAAAATTGTACTGTTGAGGCCAAATTTACTTGACTTTTATGAAAAGTGAATTTCTTTTTAAATGTATTGTATCCACTTGCAAGCTCATGGGAAAGATAATTTCTATCCATTACAGATATTTTATATATTCTTCTGTGATTATGTACTTGTTTTATTTCCAGAATCCTTTCTCCTTCATGATAATTTTTACTCTGGTTTTAAAATATGGGCATATATTAAGAATTAAAGATAAATAATTAAAAACTTTAATTTCTTAAATCTTTATTTTTCTCTTTAGCAGTGTTGGTGGTATTTTCCATGGTGCTTTCCATGCAAACTAGATACATGTAGTATTTTATTGTCAAAATAATGTTTCAAGTAGTAAAATGGCAAGGGAATACTGACTGAGCTATTAATAAAACACACCAGCTTTTAGCTGGCAAAGCAGCCTTCTTTCCATCAAATATGTCTCAGCCTTTAATAAAGAAACTCAAGTGGTGTAGGTGAAAAATTACTTTTCTCACCCGGTCATCTGTCTGTCATGTATTATTCAGGTCACCAATGTTTGTCCTGAACTGTATCATTCTGTAGTTGTGTCAGGTATGAAATATGTTCAGTGTAATTCCATCAGACTTCACCAAGTTGATTAGAACAGATCACCTTTCGCATGGGCACAAGTTATCTCAGCAGATTGAATGAAAAAGACTTATTTATCTTTGCCTGATAATAAAGAAAGAGATGAGCAAATTTATCCATTAACTTGAAAAGAGTCCCATATTTTGTGTGAAAACAAACTGAAGGCAGTAATTCTGTTGAAAATACTTCAATACATGAAAGTTTTTTGGAAAACATGTTTATGTTTGAACCCAGAAAATATAAACCTTGAGCCATATGCATTCTATAATGAGCTTTTAAACGTTTCTTTTTTCCCTCAAGCACAATCCTCAGAAACAATTAAATTGGTGTTGCTTTATTTTTGATAGGTTTTTAAGGCTGTAATTTTTCCTTAAAATTCAAATGTTGGTGAAGGTCTAAATATAATGGGGTGTGAAAAATGTTTTTTTTTCTAATTAGTAAGAATAAAAAATAGATATTAAATACTTGTCAGCAATATCTCTTAAGGTAGATGATTCTTTTTTTCTCAAGTATAATGGCTAAAACTCCACTGTAAAATAATTTGATAAAGCAGCTTATTTTTTTAATTTTTAAACTTTTTTTTTTATTTTTATGGAGAACAAATATGCTGTTGAGAGGGCATTAATGATCTGAGCAACCTTTTTAGAATCTGTAATAACTCAATGCAATCCTCTCTCCAATACCCTTTCTAACCGAAAATTTTCATGCCTTGTGTACAACCCTCATAGATGTTCAGTGCTGTTGTGATGCAACTTCCTAAAGCATTGCATCTCAGCAACAGAAAATTCAGAAGAGGTGGTAAGACAGTCAAGGACTGTCCTGTTTTCCTGTAAACTTCAATACTGTCTGAAATGTAGATCACCATCTGTGGAATATTACCTGTATTTATTTCATTCTGAATTAATACAAGTGTAGCATTACAAGATGGAAAAAAAAGCTGGGTTTTGACAAATAGCATCTACTGTAGGGCCACTGAGTCACCACACAGGTTGACCTTTTTCCTGACAAGGAGTGGAGGAGGTCTTTGCTGATGGGTTGCTTTCTCTGCTTGAGCACTTTTCTAGTGCAGCAGTGGGCAGTGAATCAAAGCTCAGCCTCAGCGCTTCCTGCTCCATCTCCCTTTTGCAAGAAAACGTACTCTTAGGTGCCTGCCTCAGGAGAATTTTGGGAAAAAGTGAATGCTGAGAGAAGGGAGCTAAAGGAATAAACCCAAACTCTGTGGGTTTGATAGTGTCCTCAGTTTGGCCATCCATTGGGACCAGCATAGACTAGTTTTTCAGGTCAGGGCTCTGAAATCATTCACTGTCAAAATATGAATGCACAATTTATTGTTCCAAGATTTACTGGTTTAAAGGCTCAACCCAAGAATGGGTGAGAGGGAAGTTTTTGAAGCATTTTCACACAAATGCCTGTTTGTCTTCCTGGTGACCTGTGAGGGATCAAATAATCTAACTTCAGTCCTCCAAACAAAGTGCATGTCTGAGGTTTAAGCAGATTATCCCAATGTCCCTCTTGAACACCTTCAAAATTTTCAGTCTAGATTCATGTTTGTAACCAGTTCTCTAGATTTTACGATGCCTAAGTGTTTCAGAACAGTAAAGTGCACAAAACATGCTGTTATTCTTTTAATGTTTTATTAGGGCAATCTCCTTGCAAGAAACTACTTTAAACTATCCCAGATTGCCCAAAATATAACTCAGACTCACTTCTGTTAGAAACCTGCATCCATTAAGCTACCTATTTTTTTGTCAAAACCTTATGTTAAAGTTTAACATATTTTTATTTTATAGGAAACTTATCTTTGAATTTTAATTTTGAATCCTTACAATTTCTAGTAACTGGAGCATATGCTGGTTATTTTACTATAAATAAATAGAACCAAATGCATCAAGACTAGATGACCAATATCAAATAGATGATCTTTAAACTCCCATCCATTCCAAGCCATACTGAAACAAACCCTCAGTTTTTGTCAAAAAAAACCCCCTTAACCTTATTGAAATTTTCTCCCTGACCTGAAATATAAGAAATGTAATTTTAATAGTATTGTAATAATAATAAAATAAAATAAAATAAAATAATTATTTTAATATTTCAACGTGTTGACTATGAGAAGTACCATTTTGTTAAATATTTAAACTTTTTTCTGCATCTTTTTTTTAAGCTGTTGTTGTGTTCAGTTTCCCAGCTCATCAGAAACCTTTAAGGATCTCGGTTTTTTTACTCTTTCATTCTCCATCCATTAATCTGTGTCTTTCCTCCCCAAACTGATAAAGAGCTGTACAGACTAAGACCAGTTAATGGATGCACTGGGTCACATTCTGCCCTCAGATACAAATCTGAGTTCACCTCCCATTGAATCTACAGAGACTGCAACCAATGAAAGTTTTGGTTGTGTATTTGAGGGTGCGATTTGGCCTACCTTGTTTCAGGGGGATTAATGGCTGCAGAGCTTTTGCTGTGGAAAAGAGCACTAAAGCTCTGTAAAAATGCTCTGGACAATGTGTGTGCCACTGTGGAAGGTGAAAGCAGAATATACAGCATGCTAACAATTGGTTTAAAGACCAAGGCTGCAACTTTTATTGAAAAAAGAATAGCTTAAACTGCAATGTTACTTGACAGATAATAGTCTCTGCAGACATAAGTAACCATAAAACCCGAGGGCACCAATCATGTGCTTCAGATCCCATGAAGATGTGATCTCCAAGCTGTACCAATATCAGAGAGGAAGATAATTTCTCAAGAGTGCTAGTGAGCACTGTGAAATGTTGTGGTTTGTTAAAATCAGATGCTGCAGTTAAGAGATCAAGTGAATAATTTTCTTTTTTTTTTTTTAAGGAGGAAAAAATAGTGCTGCTCCAATGTTTATCTAGAAAATGTGTTTTACATATAAACATGTAGCAGTACAAAGATTTCAATCATGACATCAAATGAATGATGCAAATGTCTGCTATTTTTATTTAAATTTTGAATAAATCGTCTCATGTTTGCAATCATTATGCTTTAAGGGCAGCCATACTGCTGTAAGAGAGTGAAAGGCTTTATTAGGCAGGTGACCCAAAGACAGGCAATTGAAAAGTTCCGAGGGAGTTCATTGTGTATTAGTGTGATTGCAGTTTCTCTGTTTCCCAAACAATATTTTACATGGATTTGGGTACAGGTTATATGATGTTATATGGCAATAGGGTATGGGAGCAATTTCTGCCTCATGGCTTTCTTGCCAGATGAATATCAGCTAAATATAAACCGTGCTTTGTAATAAAAACTTATTTAATGAAATACAGAGGTTATAGTGTTTGGGGGCTATATATATATAATATAACCAGATTGATTCCCTGTGTACTTTGTTAGGTTTTCCTGCAATTTTTTATATCTCTAGTGGAATTCAGACATATTAAGACAGGTAAATTCAAGTGTTTGAGTGTGAAATATGCTTCATGAAGGGCAAAAAGGAAGATTTGAGGAACCCCCCTCAGTCCCTGGGAAGGTGAAAGAACAACTAGTACTTGAAACCATCTCCAAAAACTTGAAGGACAGGAAGATAATTTGGAGCAGTCAGCATGGATTTACAAAAGTGAAATAATGCTTAACCAACATTCCACAATTAAAGGATTAACTTGGAGGACAACAGGAGAGCAGTGAGTGTTCTTTACATTGATTCTAGTAAAGCCTTTGACCCTCTGTCCAATACCATCTTTATAGATAGCAGATCACAGCTTAGATAGGTGGAGAGTGATGTAGACTGAAAACTGGCTTAGCAGCTGAGTCCAGAAGGTTATGATAAGTGGCATGAAGTCCAGGTGGAGGCAAGTAACTAGTAGTGTACCCCAGGGACTGGTATTGGGGCCAATACTCTTTGACACCTTCATTAATGACCTGAACAATAGCACAGACTGAACATCCAGCAAGTTCACAGATGATAATAAAGTGTGAGAAGTGGCTGATACAACAAGGGACTTGATGTTTGGAGGGATCTTGACAGGATGAAGAATTGAGCTGAGGGAAAATCCCATGATGTTCAACGAGGGGAAATGCAAAGTGCTGAACCTGGAGAATTATGATCTCCAACACCCATATAAAACCAGCTGGAACGTCTCTTGTCAGAGAAAGATCTTGGAGTCCTGGTAAACAGGAATCTGGCCATAAGACTGCTATGTACCCTTGCAGCAAAGGTTGACAGTGTACAAGGTTGCATTTGGAAGAACATTGCCAGCAAGTTAAGGACAGTGAACCTTCCCCTCTGCTCAGCAATAGTGGGACATATCTCTAGTACTGTGCTCAGTTTTGGGCTCTTCAGTACAGGAAGGATTAAGGGACTGAAGCCTCTCACATGAGAAGAAGCTGAATGAACTGGGAGTATTCAGCCTGGGGAAGAGATGTCTCAGGAGGATCTTATTAACACATACAGATACCTGGTGATGTATAACAACCAGATACTTGTCAGTAGAGCCCACTGATAGGACAAGAGGCAATGGCTACAACTGAAAATACAGAAATTTTCACTCAAATTCAAGAAAAAGCTTTCTGCTTTGTGTGTGGTCAAACATTAGTGTGTGTTGCCCTGATAGGTTATGAAATTTCCACTTGAGAAGATACTCAAAACCAACTTGGACGTGATTCTGGGCAATCTGCTCTACATCACCCAGTGTGAACAGAAAGTTTGGGCTAGGTGATACCACAAGGCACCTTCCAACCTCAACAATTCTGTAATTCTGTGATATTCTTTATTATTTGAGTTATTCAGGCCACAGTAAAGCACACACTGGCATTTGAGAACCTGAATTGTTATTTGAACTCGACTGAACTTGATTAGGTTGCCCACATGTCTATCTGGCTCCATTTCACATGTGTGACAGTATCTCTGATACGCAGGACTGACAGATATGGCAAAGGATAGATGCAAATCTTACACTATTGTGAAGTCCTATCTGCAGTCTTATGGTGTTACTTTAGGGTGTCTCAGATTGTGATGTCTCTCACATTCCCTGTTGTAAAAGCTGGCTGGTGAATAACAGGAATTACAGGCATATATTTAGCATGTTTACATACTATAACTCTATTTACACTGGAGTGCCAGTACATGAAATTGTTTCCCATTCAGCACTAGGTCTTACAGTTGAAAATTTACTTGTGTATAACAATCCAGGCTTCCTTGGCAAGAAGTGTATTAGATGGCCCCATCTTCAGCTGAACAGAACCAAATTTATATGAGGAAACCAGCAGACATTTTTTGAGGATGAACTGTGAAGAGTTAAAATTAACCAGTGTTGATGATTGATGTTAAATTTCCATTTCTATTCTCCCAAACCTACAGAATTCAGTAAATAAGCTAATGAGGATTTCATCATAGTCTTTGCACGTTGTGGGTCTAGAGGTTAAGGTTACCATAGATGTCTTTGATCAAGATTTCTGGACTGGTTAGAATATCTCATTCCTGTTTTGCAACTGTGCAACCTGTTCTGCTTTGGTCAAGTTAGATTCTTGTTTTCAAAAAAGAAGATTCAGGGACTATATTTCGAAATCAGGTTATGATGGATAGTCTATCATATTTCATTGAGGTTTTCTTATGTAAAGAGCAGAAAAAAGTCTGTTGTACAACCCAAAGTATTGTACAAGACAAATTGTATAAATATTTGTTGCCATTTTTTAAAAAAATTGGTTTTTGCAAGTGTAGCTCAAAGCAATTTGTTGTCAGTGCTTTATAAGCATAAGTGTGTTAAAATCTGTATTGAGAAAATATCAATTTCCATGGTAGTAGCTGTTTTCATAAAGGAATGAGCAGCTTAAGAATGTTGAGAAAATAAAACATAACTCTATTATTTCTAATGAGCTAACATAATGATTAAAATTGTTGATTAAATAGTATTTATCACACTGTGAGGAAAACCTTAACCTGACTGTAGTGCTAAATTCAGACCTTATGATCTTCTAGGGAGTCAAGTGGTTAGTTTACCCTTGTTAAATTCCTGGTCCTTTGATGAGGACATATTTACATTAAAAGCAGAATGCATCTTACCAATGATCTTGCAAACATTTAAAAATGCTGATTTTTCCATTTAAAAGTGTCTGCTCAGTGAGAATTCCATCTGCATTCATGTGACTCTGCCAGATGTGTCAGTAGGCTGTTCAAGGATAGACATTTTTAAAAAAAATCAGCTTTGAAAAAAACATGAATCAACATTTAGCTTCAAACAGAATTAGAGTGGAGTTAAACTGATATCAAAGAAGTTAGGAAGTTTGCCTTGTCACAATATGAAATACAGTCATACAGGATGTTTCAGCAAGCAGATTTGCAGGTAGCATTTTGAAAATCAGTGCACTTGTTAAACTGTATATGGCTTTGTTGGTGGTTTTGTTATAATTATTAATTTCTTCTATTAGACATAAATTTATTTAAAATATAACTTTAACATTGATTTTTTAAGAGTGTTAACATGCTTATAGTGTTGTATACTTCTCATAAATGTTGTTTTCATCTGCAAAAGCTAGCTCCTAGTTGGCATCCCCTCTTTCTAACTCTTTTCTTCATTAATAAATGTTTATTAATTAATAAATGCTGCCAAAAAATTAAATTTTACATGAATACATTTTTTTAGCCAAGAATAATTATTATTTAAAATACTAGGAAATTATTTGGTGTACACAGGATGTTGTACTGAATTAAAATATTTTGGATAAAAATACAAGTTCTGTGTCCCGTTCTCATTCTTTGTATCTGTAAGCACTGATTTGTAGAATTAAGGTGACCTAGATAAACTTCAAGGCTGAAAGGTACAGCTTGGCAAAATCAGTCCCAATCAAATGACTTATATTGTAAGGCTGCTTTAAAGTTGTACCAAGTCTACAAACTATATAAGATTTCTTATCATATAAACTTTGAAAGTCACCCAGAGACATCAAATCAGCAGAATATTTTACTGCTTTTTGTAATGTTTAAAATGTTTGCTCTATTAATGAGAAATATCTGCTTTTGCAGAAGGAAAAAAAAAGAGCCTTGAGAGTTTCTCAACAAAACAGCTGTTGGCACACATTTTGAAAGTTTGAAGAAGAGGACACGGACTGGTTCAGTGAGAATGTGCAGCTCATATTTTTACAGAAGTAACAGTGCACAAATCATTACACTGTCATGTTTAATACATGAGAAACACCATGCAGAGAGTATGCTTTATTACATTATAATGGAATACTTCTATATGTGAGAGTTCAAATATGTGTATTTCCTAATGGTCAGAATATAACATTGTCTGGAACATTCTTCATTTGAGATCTTATCCACCAAGAATTTGCAGCTCCCATAGAGATAAAAGAATTTAAAATTTGCCTAATTTCTTTCAAGCTTTTCCCTTCAGTTCAACACATTGAGCTGATTTTTAGTGCACTAAATGATGACTTCCTTGTTTGTTTCATTCTTTTAAAGAAGTTGTTTCTTCATGCCATTCCTGAACAAATCTGTGGGGAAAAGTTTAATTTTCTCTTAAGGAATGTCAGTGACTAGTTTTTTATATTTATTTGGTATTATCAAAATATGTTGTGCTAAAATATATAAAACAAAATGAGTTGCAAAGACGTAAAGTCTAATGCCATCTGGGTTTTTGTAGCACCCCATGGAACTTACAAAATAATTATTTGGTCCCATGTGGCTGCAATATTTTATACAATAATGTTGCAGATGAGATTTTCTTCTAAGCACATCTAAAAGCAGAATTTTTCTTTTAGGAATTTCATCCTGTCATCTTTTTATTGGATAAAATTTTGTATTTTGAATTAAATTAATAAAAAAAGCCTTCAGAATGGTGTGAGAAGAAAGCAGAGATTTTTTTTTTTTTTTAAAGATGCAAATTTCATCAGGAAGCAGGTCAAATCTAGAGGTCATCAGGTCCACAAAACAATTTTAAATTCTCT
Source organism: Onychostruthus taczanowskii (assembly GCF_017590055.1). Classification (NCBI taxonomy): domain Eukaryota; kingdom Metazoa; phylum Chordata; class Aves; order Passeriformes; family Passeridae; genus Onychostruthus; species Onychostruthus taczanowskii. The sequence goes on from NW_024501459.1 coordinate 11,925,603, forward strand.
TTTATGAGACTTTTCTGAGTAGCAGAGCTGCTTTATATAATTTCATACTTCTTATGGAATGAACAAATAAGCAATACTCTTTCCATATTGCTTCATTTTGTGCAATTTTCCATCTTCATTATGTTTTAGTTTAACTGTTCTTCTGTCATTTTGCACATTTAACAGTATTATATAGTAATATTGATGAGGTGTTAGGTACTAAGACTGTGGTGTTTACTTATTGAAAAAACAATGTCTCTTATACTACCCACTGTATCAAGTTTACTTTGAAGAAGTGTTTTCAAGGTAATTTCACAAGCTTTTATTTCTATTCTGGACACTGCATACCATGATTCAGTGTGTGTATATTTTCTGAACTGATATTAGTAGATTGTAGTCATAGTAATGTTAAACTGAAATAAGATATGCATGTAGTATGGTTATGAAAATACCTGTCTAGTAAATAGTGCACTTATTGAGTCCTAAATGTGTGTATGGTTTTCAGTGTTATGGTTGTATAAGATAACTTGAGCGTGTCCCATTTTCACCCCATAAATTAAAGCTGGCCAGGGTCAACTGTAAGTTATGTTTATTTTTTTCTCATTGAAAGTATTTGCTTTTTAAATTTATTTATTTAACCTTTTTCTTTTTTCTATTTTTTTTTCCTCTTGGAGCTGCCACTCCTTTATGTATTTCTCTCTTCCTTTGAAAGATGCACACCCTCTGTCACGTAACTGGAAACATTCCTGCAATGCATGCAATTTCATGTACATGTGTTACCACAGTTCACATTCTTTTAAAAGCAACCACATCTCAAATTAAACAAAGTTTTGATCTCTCAGACAGTAATGGGGTGTATGCATGCCACCACATATATGTATGCCACCACAGGCCATGGAATTGGTTTATTAATCAGTAAGCTGAAAAGAGGAATAAAAGACATATCGCAGGTTGGCAAAAATATCTGGAACTGGCACTGCACAAAAAGATATTTTTCTCTTAACCTTACAGAAAAAAACTTAATTGTGTGCTATTTAGCTTAACGTCTGTTTTCTCTTAGCTTATAAGCAAATAGAAACTGAGATGTTGTTAAAAAAAAAGAGAAAAAGAAAAAAGAAGACAAAAACCAAAACTGATTTCAGTAAAAAAACTATGTATGTCCATTTTATTACTTCATATAGTGATATTGAAATATATCACCTGTGTCTTGCTTACAAGGATTCTTCAGTGTCATTTTTAATAGAAAAGTATCTTTTTACTTTCTTAAGGGTCTGGACTTTGTTAGAGATTAAAGCCAGTGATGAAAACACTGAGCATAATGAATTTTCATTGTATTTTGTTGAAGTCTACTAAAATCCAATGTTTACATTACTTTTATGATAAAAGTAAGACACCCAGCTTGGCCATATTTGTATTCAAAATGCTTTGCTCTGATGAGACCAGAACTCTATTTCCAAAACTGGTCTTTCCAGCATGTTCTTGCTTCCTTTGTACAGCAGCTGTTGGAAGTACTGATGGACTTTTCTTGTCATAGTTAATCTGAGAAAAAGATTCTGTAACTTCACCCCTTTTCTTCTCTCACGTAATGAAAAAATACCACCTAGGCTCTCTACCACTAGTATTACTGCAAAATTTCTCTATTCACTTATTGTCATCATGCAGAGTAAAAAACTGTTTTGTGCATTCCACACAACAGTGCTCTTAATGGAAATAAAGATTTTAGATGATGGATTGTGGAGCTGCTACACTATGATCTTTATCTTACATTCACACTAAGGACAGCAAGGAAAATTCTTATTGCAATCAGAGGTGTAATGGGGACTGAATCTAAAATTCATACAAGTGAAAGGTGGTAGTGAGAATTGAAAACTGTAATAGATGCATTTCAGTGGTACTGGAAATAACTGCAGATTACTGCTTGCAGCACTTTCCAATATATTGCAGCGCACCCAGGGTAATTTGCTAGGCAAGCATTTAGTGCTACTAAACCTGCATGTGTTACAGGACAGTATGGGAAAAGTGGGGGCCTGGAGAAAGCAGGAAAAAAAAGAAGCAAAAAGGAACAGCTATGAATTTTCTTTTAAATTCCATATGCTTGCTACTTTTTACCCTAGCAAATTGGTGTTTCTAATATGTGCCAATTATTGGTCTTGCAGAATTCTGTTTCAGTGAATTTTCATGAAGTAGAAAAAAAAAAAAGATGCAATGCAGATGGAAATGAAAACATGTACAAAAGCAGCTGATGTTCATAAATAAATTAAGCAGTTTGGCATACAATGACTGTACTCAGGAAGAATACATATTAGCAATTCTTTGTTGTATTGATCCTTTAAACTGAGGCATGTGTGCCATAGTTAAACACTTTTGTGTATTTTAAAGCTGTCATTTGTAAGTTTGAGCAAAGTACAATAGTCCTTAAGGGAAACAGCCTAACAGGCAGACTTGCAGTCAGAGTTCAGTGTATTTTCTTCATCTTTAATTCAGTAGAAAGCCTTTCTAAGTAGGAAATGAGGGTTCTATTCGTACTTGCCACTGGAGAGTTGCAGTTCATAGAGTGAGCTTCATTGTCTGGACTTGCCATGCACAGTTGGGTGTGTGGCTACCAAGCCTTTTTTTCCGTGAGTATTGGGTGGATCACTGTCAGATCAGAGATGGTCCAAGCTGATACAGCACCTTGACAATCCGATTTGACCCATTGTGACCTATTATACTGAATTTCACATCATCTGGTACCTAAAATAGTTCCTGACCACATTATTCTTCTCTCAGATTGTCTAGTAAGCACAAGTTTGTTTCACACCTACTTTCTCTGTAAATGAAATGTGTGTGAATGCACGTGTGCATGAATTTAAGATTTATTGCTTTCTTGTCTACTTCGAAGGAGTCTTTACTAAAAGCAACTGACTAGAGTTCCATTATCAAGGATTTAGCGAGAAAAACTATATGTATAAATAAAATTATAATTTTAAGAGATTGTGGAAAAACTTGGCTCTGTTAGGATTCTATAGTTTTTCAGTGCAATGTTAGAAACCAATCTGAAGAAAATAGTCCACAAAATACACCATAAAGCCTCATGTGATATTTAATGCAGATTCATAGAGTCATAGAAAAAAAAACCTGGTTGTAAAGGACCTTTGAAAATCACCTAGTTCCTATCCATCATTTTGCCTTGACCAAGCTGCAGACCTTGCATTTGGCCTTGATGCACTTGAAGTTCAGACAGGCCCAATCCTCAAGTCTCTCAAGGTCCCTGGGGATGGCATTCCTTCCCTCAAGCATATCAGCTGCACCTCAGCTTGGGATCACCCAGATGCTGTAGATGCTCACTCCCACTACTAGTGCAAATGTGGACTGCTGGGGAACACCGCTTGGTGCTGATCTCCATTTGGAGATTAAGCCACTGACTGCAACTCTTTGGATACCTCCATCCTTCCAGTTCCTTACCTATTGAATAGCCCATCCATCAAACCCAATATGTCCAGTTTAGCAGTGTTGTGTAGGACTGTGCCAAAGGCCTTACAGAAGACATCTGTTACTCTTTACCCACCAACATGGCCACTCCTCTGTAGAGGGCCAGAGATTAGTCAGGCAGAAATTTTGTTTCATGAAACCATGCTGATATCTCTAATCACTCTTTTGTCATCAAATGGCTTGACATACCTTCCAGAAGGATCTCTTCCATCAGCTCACTGGTCACAGAGGCTGAATGGTAAGTTGTTCCAGGGTCCTTATTTTTACCCTTTTTAAAAATGGGTGTGTTTTTTCCCTTTTTTCAGTCACAGGGGATTTCACCTTATCAATTCTGAGGTTCCTCAGAATCTTAAAGGAGTACAGCATCATTTATAAGTGAGGAACAGAATAGAATAAAACTGTTACTTTTGTAGTGGTTAAATTAAAATAAAATATGGCAAAAATAATAACAAAATTTATTTGTTGAGATTCATTACAAATATCTCACTCTAATGGGTGGAATACACTTTCAGGTTTGGCACAGGATAATGATTTTACTTTGGAAAATGTAGTTATATGTTGGTGTTTGAGAGAAGAAAGGTCTCTTTCAGACCACAGTTTGTATGGGTTTGTATGGAGCAAAAAAAATTATATGTATCATAACATGTAATTACCTTGTTGCTGGTTTGCTGTCTTCAGCTAAAGGAAAATAATTGCTGATTAAACAACTTGGTTATTTTGATTCTTGCTTACATTTCTATACAGAATTTTGTTTACATGCAAGTGCAGAGCACTATGGTTCTATAGTTTGAAAAATATTTTATATATCTTTTTCATTATTTCAGAAATTTTTCCAGTGTTTTCTTTTTACACCATGTTGCATGTGTATGTGCCTTCTGATGACCTTTGCAGCTGGTTTCTTTTTCTGTATTATAATATTCAGGTTATTACTATAATGCAGCAAACTATCTTTTAACTGACATCCCAAGTGATGACTAAAATTTACCTCCACTATGTTGGCCCTGATTGTTATAAACATGTAGGAATGGAAAAAAATTATTATTTTATTTAAAAGCTAAAAAACATAAACCTGTCATAGATGTCATTAAAACTCTTCTTTAAATAAAACTGTATAATTGTTATGGTGGTTTAACATCAGTAGGCAGCTCATCACCACACAGCTGATCTCTCATTCCCTTCCTTGTGGAATGTGGGAAAGAATCAGAAGGGTAAAAGTGAGAATACTTGTGGGTTGAAATAAAGGCAGTTTAATAGGTAAAGCAAAACTTCATACACAAACAAAAAAAATAATAATCTATTTACTGCTTTCCAGATATTTAGCCATTTCTGTTTCATGGTTGGAGATGCTGGCCAAATCCCAAGCACCCAACAACAAAGGGTTCATGAGGAGATAAAGACCAGGAGAAAACACTCCAAGGGCAAAACAGGCTCAGCTTAAGGGTATAAAGTAAATTTATTACTAACAATATCAGAGGAGGATAATGAGAAGTGAAATAAACCGTCTTCTCTTCCCCCAACCCCTCCCTCCTTCTCACCAACAGCAGAGGGATGCAGAGGACAGGGGTTCTGGTCAGTTTGTCACCCGAGATATTCTTCTGCTGCTGGAGAGGAGTCCTTCCCCTGTGAGACCGTGGGGTCTCTCCCACAGGAAACAGTTCTCCATGAACTTCTCAAGCTTGGCTCCAAACCACATGAGCAGCAGTTCTCCCAAAACTGCTGCAGTGTCCCATGGGCACACAGTCCTCCCCAAACTACTGTGGCTTGGGTCACTTTTCCATGGGGTTCAGTCTTCCAAGGACAGGCTGCTCCAGCCTGGAAGCAAGAGCCCCCTCTCCCCACTGGGTCTTCCACTGGATCACAGCCTCTTCCAGGCACCCACCCACTCTGGCATGGGCACCTCCCCTATGGGCTGTAGGTGGATCTCTGCATCCCCCGTGGATCCCCATGGGCTGCAGGGGCACAGCTGCTTCACCACAGTTTCACCATAGCCTGCAGAGGAATCTTGGCTCCAGCACCTGGAGCACCTCCTGCCCCTCCTACACTGACCTGGGTGTCTCCATGTTGTTTTCCTCACATGTTCTCACCTCTTTTTCTTCTCAAGCCAGGACAAAACTGCATGTAGCCCACTTTGTTTTGATTTTCTTCTTAAATATGTTATCACAGAGTCATTCCCAACCTCTCTAATTGGCCCAGTTTTGGCTAGCAGCATGTCCATCTTCAGAGCCATCAGGGATTGGCTCTGCTCGACTTGGTTGAAGCTTCTGGCAGCTTCTCACAGAAATCACCTCTGTGCCCCTCTGCTACCAAAAACCAGGCCACGCTAAACCAACCCACCAAGTAGGACTTTATCCTTTGTAATGGTTCCTTTGGAAGAGAAGTGCTTTATCCCAGATGTCTGTACCTTTCTCCTTCTTCCCCTGGCTTTTAGTGAAGAGCACAATGCAATATGGAATATCCATTGGGTCAGAAGAAGTCATCTTTTCCAGCTGTGTCCCTTCCCAAGTCATTGTGCACCACCAGCCTCCCTGCTGGTGGGGTGGAATGAGGTGCAGAAAAGACCTTGACACTGTGCAAGCTCAGCAATAACTAAAACATCTCTGAGCTATTGAGCTGGTTTTGGCCGGGGCAGAGTAAATTTTCTGCACGGTAGCTGGTATGAAGCTCTGCTTTAAATTTACACTGGAAATGGTGTTGATAATTAAGGGATGTTTTCATTTTGCTTTTGACTTCAATGGACCAAAGGGATATTGCAGACCATATGGCATCATGCTCAGCATATAATACTGGGGGGAAATGGAGGAATTGGGGGATGTTCAGCATGATGGTGTCTGTTGTCCCAAGTCTCTGTTATGCCTGATGGAGCCCTTCTCTCCTGGGGATAGCTGAGCACCTGCTTGCCCATGGAAAGTGCTGAATTAATTTATTGTTCTGCTTGAGTGTGTGGCTTTTGCTTTCTCTATTAAACCATTTTTATCTCAGCCTATGAGTTTTCTCACTATTACTCTTTTGATTCTCTCTGTCCCACCTTGGGGGGAATGAGCAAGTGACCAGCTTGGGTAAAAAATCATGATAGTTATCAACACTGTTTTGGTCACAAATCCAAAACATAGCACCCTACAAGCTGGTATGAAGAGAATTTACTCTATTGCAACCAAAACCTGTACAGTTGTGACGTTAATTTATGCAGCAGATAAAAGAGGATGGAAGCATCACGAACTGCCTGAACACAAAATGCAGATCTGCTGCTAGGGGTTGTAATCCAGCTAAGAGTTTGTGCACAATTCACGTTTTGGCATCTGTGCAGATCTGTTAAGTCAGAAGAGCAGAAATTCAGGGTGGAGAGTCAGTCTTGTTGCCATCAACAGCAAGGCTTCCAAGGCAACTCACTGCTCCTTAAGGGTTACTTCAGACAGACAAAATAATAAATTACAAGCAAGGACTCCAATTCAGGGATCAGAGTACTATAAAAAAAATCACTAAAAACTGAAAACTTCTAAAATTAGAATTTGTAGCTAGCTATTGGCAGAGTTACCAATCCCTTTCTGGTAAATTCTCTAACACCTGCCATGATAGATTAGGACCTCCATCCATGATTGTTTTTGACTTTGTGGTCTTGTAAAAAATATACTGGAAAGGACTCCCAAACAGTAATGAGATACATTGTTTATGTAACATTTTTTACTTCCACTACATTTAAAAAAACGTTTGTTTTTTTTTTCCAGGTATTCATTATTTATTTAGGCATGGTGGGTGTTGATTTAGTTTTTTGGTTTTGATTTTTTGATGTCTTTAGAAAGGGAAGCAATATCAAAGTATTTCTACTGTTTGAGTGTGTTAGGTTTTTTACTGCACCTTCAGGCAAAGTTTTCTTAAGATTCTAAGTCCAGGCTATTCAAGTGGCTGATTGACTGCAAGGCACAGAAGTTGAAGAATTTCTGGCAGCAAGACAACTTGCAGTAATAAAAGCTACCTTTTTTCCCAAGACCATTAGCTCCCATTACACAGACACCACAAAACCCCAAAGATAAAATCAGCTGCAAAAAGTATTCACACTTCTCACTTTTTCTGGAAGTTAATTTTGCAAACAGTTTTTTGCCAACTGCTTTTTCAGAAATAATGCTGAATCTGGAACAGGAACATTATCCTTGACTTCCTTCCCCTCCACTTTCAATCCCCATCGAGCTCCTTCATACAGAGATTGCTCAAAGCAAGTAATGAGCAATAAAGAGAGTATTGGAGTTAAATTCCTGCAAGAAATATTGCAGTAATATGGATTCAGCTTAAGCATGCCAGAAGAGTATCCCTTGCAAAGGAAGCCCTAAAAGGTGCAAAAGGGAGCATTTGCATGAAATTTTGAAGCAAAGCTTTCTTTCTACTCTGAGGCATTCTTACCTCCACATAGATTTGTATGGTTTTCATTTTCTCCTTTCCATGTGGGAAGTATTTTTGCATTTAGGAGTAAAAAAAAGGAGGGTAAATATTCATTAGTTTTTTGACATACCTCACTCTATTTCTTCAGAAATCATGAATGTTTCTTATCAGTGAAAATAAAAAAAAGTACTTTTATAAATGAGAATCCTCAAAGCACATACGGGATCTATAAAGGCTGAGTCAGACTGTTAACAATAAGAGCTGCCTTTAAAAAGAAACAAGACAATTTCCAACTCAAAGTTTCTTCAACCAGAAGACCTCTTTGTAGAATTAATTTCAACTATTGTGTATCAGTAAATTACCAATTCGTAGTACTAAATTACCAATTTGTGCTATCCTGTTTTAAATATACTCCATATACACATGTATTTCATTTATGGCTTTTAATGGAAAAGATTGCTAATGTAACATTCCTAGTATGCATGGTATTTTCTATTTAATTTGATAGTAATGTCTTGTTTCTCTGAGGAGGCAAGAACTGCTGTTCTGAGTCAAGCAAAAGTACCGTGGATATCGGTCCATAGTGCAATTTAGGAGAAGGAAACAAAACCCAAGATGAGTGCAGAATTTTCTTTATCCTGGTAGAGTTTCCTCACTTCCAGTGGCCATGAATTTAGACATGGAATTTTCAGAGCTGCAGATTTAACTGCACTTTTGCACTTACTCTTCATTCATGTGCCCATATCCATGAGTTTGTAAAAGATTTGCCTATGTCTAATTATATTAATTGCTTTGAGTCTCAGTGAGAGGGCTTTCCACTACTTATGAGAATAGTGAAAGTAGTTATTTTGGCTGACTTTAGGTCCATAGTCTAATAATTCTAACTCCATTTTCTTTTATTTGATATTTAGTAATAGTACACTTTAGTCAGAATTTATTAAATGTGCAAGCAAATGTGTTTTTGCTGGTTTTTACACTTCTCAGTCAAGGGTAAAATGAGAGGCAACAACTTATCTCTTTGGCAGATAGAAATAAAGAACTGGGGTTAGTATTTAATCTGCAAATCTTATTATATGGAATTTATGGAAGGAAAAAAATGCAGAGGAGGAGCAAGATTATATCTTTTGCAAAATTTCAATTATTTTATACAAACAAATTTGGAAACAGAGGATAACTTCCAAATGTATTTTACCATTTCCTAAATTCAGAAGGAAGAGAGGCTAAGAGTACTGAGACATGTTCCATTTTATATGCAGTGGTTAGAGCATGGTGTCTGTGAGTGAAAGAGTCTGCTTGGGAGAACCAGTATCTCCCATGTCACAGTCACTTCAGTAATTAGTGTGCTTAATTTGGTGTCAATGGATATTAGAACAGTGTATGAGGAAAGACAACAAAATGCCACTCTTACCTTTTCAACATGCCTGAAAGAACAGAAAATTTCATACAGTAATCCTGAAATTTGCTATTTCACCCTTTTTCTGAATAAAACATAACTTATTATTTAGGAAGAATTTTGCAGGAAAGGTTCACAGATTTCAAGTTTCCTTTAATATGTCATTGTCAGTATGAAATACTGTGATAAATTAAATTTAAACATGATAAAAACAACATGCTAGAGTATATCCTATGGCCTGTGTGATATCAGCTGTCTTAAACAAACGATTATTAAGTCAAATGCTAAAACATGAGGAAACAAAAACCCCTTAAAAATAAAATTAAAGTTTAAGGAGAAAATGTGGTGCTTCACAATTTTTAATTTCTTAATTTTCAAAGATTAAAAGTCTGAGCAGTAAAAAAAAAAACCAACCCAACCTTTCATATTTTTGTTTTCAGAAATGTAGATAATACTACTCCCTGTAGTTTTGAGGGACAGAAAACACCACAAACTATTGATATTGATATGTCTGAGAAACTAAGTTTAAACAATCTTCAGCTGTAACAAGAAACATTTGGCCAGTGTTCTTAGACACAAGATGTGATTTTTGGGATTGTTCTCTCACACACCTGGTGTGATATTTTAGTTGTCCTTAGATCAGAAGTGAAATCTTGAGTACGAGATCTTTTAGCGGGAGTCCGGGTATTTTACTCTACTGGATGGAAGTTTTGTCGGGAAATCAAAAGAATGGCTTTAGTGCATTAATGATTTCAGATTCTACCCTATTTATGGAAGGATTCTGAAAAAAATCTAGAAGTGATTTTTAGTCATAGGTGCTATTTATAGTTCTATCTGTGGAATTTAGAAGAAAAATGCTTATTATTTATTCCTGAAAATATATCTGCTCGTTCTTTAGTAACAAAGGCATTCACTAAATGACTGGACATGTGGAGTTTCCTGAGTTTGAAGTATAATCACAGCAACTTAGTTAATGCAAGTTAAGATTTAAAGACTTAACGTACACTTAAAAATCCCATAATTGGAGATTATATTCCTTTTCTGTCAGTGAATTCATCCTGTTCATTGATTATTTTGCTATTTCTCTTGTGTTCATGGAAGTTCATCAAGATGAATATTTACTTAATAGTAGTTTCCCAATGTATTTTATTTTCAGATTAAAGCTTTTTATTGTAAGAATTGAACACAACATGCAACAACTCCAATCCTGTCACTATTAACTTGGTTAAAGATATACATTATAAATTCTGGAATGTTAAATTCCACCATACAAAATGGCAAATGTTCTTAAGTTACTGTATTCTCTTTTGCACATTTATCAGCTCTGTTATGCAGCCATTAGTCTTTGCAACACTCCCATTACTTTCCATGGGACCATCAAACAAGCAAGGATTTTTCATATCATAGAATTAATGGGAATTTTAAAGTGCTTGCAAAACCTTTCAGCCATTTTGAAGTTTCTAAGACTGCTGTTTGTATATTTGCAATACATACGAACCATTCCCAGACTGTTGCACTGCAAGGTCTGACTAATTGTACTTATGTAAGGTATCATTTCAAATGTTTAAGCTTTTAGATGTACCTGAATGTAAACGAGATCAGAATCTGCCAATTTTTCTCTCTATTTTTTTTTTTTTTTGTAAGACTGGTGTGTGGTGCTTTTAAGGGGGGTTGACATGTTTTCTAAGAAGACAGGAGTTATTTAATCTGTGGTTTATGTTGTAGAAAGTTCTCAGACTCTCAACAATGCTGTCACACAACCCCATACCTGCAGCTGGGCTGTCTGAATGGGTTATTGCCTCATCAACTCTGCCAGCAGAAATGTGTGTGTGATTTCTTCCTAATTAATTTTTGTCCAAATTTGATGGACAAGTACAGAGTTGTTATTTAAATTTTCTGAACTAAACTACCTTATTTAATTGAAATAGGTGAGGAAGAAACCCTATGCACACCTCAGCAACTAGACACCAGCCTGTGGTCAGCTCCAGGAGGAGGATATAGTTCCAAATGTCACAAGGAGAGTAAGGTAGCAGGAACTTTTTCATTTACATCGTTACCATCAGAAGAGGACACATCTCTATCTTTGTGTCTTTAGGATACACATAATAACACAGAAGAAAAAAATTTAAAATAACTTAGATAATTGTATAAATCACAGTTATAATCAAAATTAGAATGTTCCCTAAGAAAAATTATTTCTAAAGACTGCATTTAGCAGGAAGACAGTATTTTCAAAATTTGAGCAACATGACATAGCCATAGAATGACCAGACAAGATAAGTCAGTGTGTATAAAAGCCAATAAAGTCACCAAGAGTACTTTTCTGTCCATGCTAAAAAAAATATATAGAACAGATATATTGTGTCACTTACTCTGCTGATAAAGATGGGCAATAATAAAGGATTCTGAGAGGATTTGATCTTTAGTGTAGGATGAGAATTTTAGATAAGGCAGTAGGTTCTTGTTATTTAGTTATTGATGAGTATTGGGTGGCTGAGTTAAAGAAGTCACATTTAAAATAACCTTTTCTAGGTCATAAAAAATTAAAAGTGAGGCTGGCCAATAAAGTCAAAGAAGGGCTTTTTGCCCCATCTCTCTCCATAAGATGTATGAATCTATAAGAACCTTAGCTTTACACTAGTACTGTCATCTTTTATCTATTTATGGCTAAAAGGTATTGAATTGAATATCTCTCTGCAAGAATTTCAAATATGTTTTCAAAATAACTAATCCTCTGGAAATTTATCACACCACAGGAATTATGTGTGTTAGATACTTCCTTTATTTTACATTCAGAAATATGAACAAAATCATTGGTGGTCATGAATTGTTTTGTTTTGGAGTCTTGGAGGGTTTGGGATAGGAGTTCATAAAGAAAACCAGAAGGAATAAGACTGTAAAATAATATTTTATTTTCTGGATGATATTTATCAGCATGGTTAAAATAATTGTAAGTACTTTCCTTTCCAGTTTTTTTATTTCTTATGTTCACACTGTAGCACATTTCCAGATGATGCTGGCTAGGGAAATGACTTTTGTTTACAGTCTAACATAAACACGCACAAATACAATCCAAGCACAGAGCTAGCCTTGAGACTGTTTCTGCGTTCTTTCTATTTTGTCTCTAATTTGCATTTTAATATAACAGCTGATGCAGCCTTTCCTAATATTAAACTCAGAGCCTTTAGAAATAATACAGAGTAATATAGTCTAAAAGGTCTTATCAAGTCTTCAGGCAAAGACTGCCAGCAGATACAACAACCACAGTAACAGAAAGGACTTTTTTTTTCTGCCCCCTAACTATATTAATGTTCATGAAAATTTCACCCCAATAAATTTTTTTCTATGTTTTTAATTGCTTGTAGTTGTTTAAATTTGGTTTGTATCATATAGTGATTAGAATCCTATAACATTTATTCAATACAAATTAAATTTCCTGGCATTATAAAGTAACTGAAGGCTTGAAGATAATGATCAGTCATAGAATTTAGGTTTGTTCTAATTCTAAATATTCTAATCTATCCCAATAATTTGAGTTCTTCTTTTACTTCATATTTCACTTTAATGGATATGTACATATACATATGTACAGATATGATTACAAATTGCTAACCTTACATAACAATTTTCTTCTAAAATTGAGTCACCTAATATTGCAAAGACTGAAAACCTTTTGATTTTGATGGGATTTTGAATTGGGGGATGAGAGGTTTTTGTTGCTGTTTGGTTTTCTGTTAACTTGTTTTCTGTTAACTTTTAGAGTGAAAATGAGTAGATATTGTTGTGAATATGCTGAAATATCGCTGATAGTTATAAAAATTGACACTTAGAAAGAGTGATTTATAGTATGCATGAACATTTCAGAAAATAGCAAAGAATGACCTGAGCCCAGGGACCTGGTGACAGCCTGTACAAGAGATGGAACTTTACCCAAAGTGTGACACCGAAGTATTGTCACTGGGGATGGTGAAGTTGCCATAGAGAAGTTGTTATTAAACATTTCTTAAAGATTCTCAATAAAACACAAATTATTTTAAAGGAAAGTCAAGAGGACTGCAGAGCAGCATACCTTCCTCAAACATTCGATCCTCTAGTTTGTTGATTTTATATGGCTGAGAAAGGCAAAATATTCTGGTTTTCTCACTGAACTTGTAAATATATTTACTATTTAACTTATCAAATTGTAATATTTTTGTTGGATCCTGTCCCTCAAACATGACTCTCTGTTTTCTGTGGACAGTTTTATGGGGACTAAGAATTCAATGTTGAGAATTTGCCTTCCTCTGCTTTCTTGCATAGGTTGTATAAGTGTTTTTATTTAATTTAGGAACAATGAAGGGCTGAATTCTAAGCTTCTCCATCACACCTGTTAGATACAAATGTTTTGAACTAAGACATGACTTTAGCTACTGATTTCCTGGGGACATCTGGTGCAGCGAAGTGCCCAGCTCATCAGTCACACTCAAAGTTTTTGCTAGAAGTGCAAAATGTACTGGGGAGGATGGGAAAATGGTTATATGAAATGGTTATATTCTACCCCTACCCAGGTTCTCCCTCTCACAACAGGAAACAGCCAATTAATGCATTTTTAAATGCCAACAAGTAAATGCAGTACTTCTAGGATTTTGGACGGTCGCTGTTGCCAACTTAAGTAGCAGCTGATTTATATTTATGAGCTGTGCTTCGAAGGAACACTGGCTAGGGGCAGTGGTAAGGTTGCTGCTGAGCCCCTGGCCTAGAAAAGTGTCCAAAGGTCCTGAAAAGCAGTGATTTTCATCCAGCTGCTCAGTGCCCCCTGAACTGTTCTTGGCAGTACTCCTGCTGGCTCATATGTCTATAATGCTTGCTTTCACAGCTTATTTCACCTTTATTGGATCATGGATAACAAGGCTGTGCTTATTCTTGATCTTTTGTTTTGAACCTTCATCTATTATACTACTGTATTGGGACATGGATGTCACACTATTAGGATTTTTTTTCCTGCTAGTCATGACTTAGATATAGTTTTAAATTCATAATTGCAATAATGTTGTGAGTAGTATTAAAAGCATTTTTCAACTTCTATGTTTACAAATTGCATTCACTGTTAGAAAAAAATACAGACCTAGAAGTAGTAAATGTAAAGTATTTAATGAAATCAAACTGAATTCAGAAATAAAGATATTGTTTAAAAGCAGTTATGAACACAACCCTCAAAAAAGTTGTTTTTTCAATTGTTGGGCAGCATAGTTCATATAACTGTCAAGAAAAAAATCAATGTACAGCAAAAAAGGAGAGAGATATTAAAAATATATAAATTCTCTCCAAGAGTTATAATTCCCCTAATGCAAGTATTATCTTAATACAGAGATAGTACCTAAATATTTACATGCAATAGATGTATTTAAACTATTCATTTTACACTCTTTCACTGCAGCTTTACTGCCTTTTGGTCCACCTCAAAATTCCCATTGTACTAGACACATTAAATGACATTAGAGAGCATGCACTTGTTCTTCTACAGGTCTAATATATGCTACAGAAAAATGTAAGTGAATATAGATAGAGTTGCAGTCGAGATTCATGTTGAAGATCTTGGGTTCTTTTTTTTGGGGGGTTACCTTTTTTATTTATTTGTTTTGACAAACTTCACACTTTTTTCAAGTAAGGTTTATCATAAAATGTATAGCCCTAGCCATATTTACAGCTTACTGTGGCACCTTAGTTGTATTATGGAATCATCATTGCACTGGGAATCTTCACAAAACTTGATCTAATTTCTGTACTGCATAACCAATTGATTACACATTTTCCTACTGATTCCCATATTCAACTCGTACCAGAAAAATATGCACTGGAATGCAAGTTCCTTAAAGGGCAGCATAGATTCCTTTCTAAGAAATGTGGACATGAGAAAATTGCCCCTTCTTAAACATAAAAGGAGTTTTACATAGGTCTTATGAGGGATTTGTGCAGTTTCCTTATGTTCAAACAGATAATGTGGTCACATTTCTCAAGTCAAAATCTAATTTAATTCAGAAAGAAACTGAAAGGAGATCTTTCATAGCTTGGCATCTGGACCCTGTGATTACCTTCCAAAGACGAGGAGAAGCGGAATGAAATCATGTGTAAATTGAACTCTGCTTCAAAAAAAAGTATAAGCCATATTTTTGTCAAATAGAAATAAAACATTCTTAAAAGGAATTTTTGGGCCTCTCTTGGTGTTTTGTGAGTACTTTTTCATGGTAACAGTCTTAAAAAAAAAAAAAAAAAAAAAGGCAAGCAAAGTTATTTTTATTATATGTTTGACCAAGCAGAAAGTAATGGAATATGAAATGTGGAATATAGCTATTTGGTATGCTTACCTTTATAATGACTTGCAGTAATGACTTGTACTGGTAAGCACATAGCCCTTTGTAACGTCAGGTCAAATTTTAGAAGATTCATAAATTTGGTTTTAATAATCAGAATCCGAGAATAATAATATTCAAGTTTAATTGTTTGACTAGTTCTAATTCAGAAGGGGACAAGAGGTAGAAACTGTGAAAAGCTGATATGGAAAGGATTGTTCAAATTTTCTGGGGCATACCCATATAGCTTTTTGAATTCATGTACTTATACATGTGCACATGGGGGATCCAGCCAGCACAACAGAATTGCACATGTTAATTATGTTATCCATTATTGGGTGCTTATGTATCCTGCTACTATTTACTCATTCATCCTAGAGGCCTGAAGTGTAGCAAGTCCTTAGTTACCACTCATTTCTGGTTTTGTCTTCAGTGGCAGTTATTTCCTCTTTTCTGATACTGCTGTCCTTGTTCATTTTTTTTCTCTCTGTTGCCTAATCCTAAAAAAGAAATGCTCACATCAAGCTAATTTGATGTGACTGCTGATTTTTTAAAGCCAGATTTTCAGGTTTTAAAATATTTCCAACAACATATTGCTTTTGTTTTATTTAGTTGTGAGATATATTGTCCTATACGGAGTTTGGTGACTATTTGCAAATTATACTCACTGCTTAAATGGAGTCCTTATAGTAGCAAAATTTTGTGATGGAGGGGCCCATCTTGTTGGAAGGGAACAGGTAAATAACAGGTTCTTTTGCAGCAGAGACGAATTTTTTACTAACTTTCCATGTCCCACTTCACTACAACCTTTTTTTGGGAAGATGTAGTATCTGATAGCAAACAGAGCCTGAATTCTCTATCATGGTTTACATAGGAGTTGCAAATACCCTATTCTATATTTTTATGTTTCAAATACAGTGACTGAGCATTAAAATCACATGAGAAAAAAAATTACTTTCAAAATAATGCCTTTTATGATTAAAGTTGTTAGTAGTTATATTTTTATTTCAAGTGCATGAATGACTAGAAAATGAACAGTCTCTTCACAACTCTTATGTGATGCATCTGATTTACAGATGCTAAAGAAAAGTTCCTAAAAAAAGCTTTATAAACTTTACCTTGAAACATTTGAAGTCAAAGTGATTAACTAGAAACTCATATTTCAACTGATAAATGCTTCCTGTCCTCTCATTTTTTAGATCAATCATTTTTTGCATGCATTTGCTTGAATTGTTCTGATCAACCCACAGAAAGTCATAAAAGGTGAAAATGAAGAGAAACTTTGCCATTCTACTATTTTCCTTAACTTGTCTTCATTTAACCCATTTCTTTGATAAGAAATAAGGTCCTTTTCTCTGCTTCCTTCATCCCAACATGTAAAGTATGTAGAAGTGGCTACCAGCTATTGTGCAAGTTAGATAGACAGGAGGAGAGGCTGTGAGAGGGAAGATATAAAAGCACCTTAGTCAGAAGAATGTTTCATCCCAAAAGTGTGGAAAATTGCAGTTGTGTTTCTGTGCTCCTGACAGAGTAATTCAGATGTAGGGGATGCATATTGTGATTCTTAGCTACAAATTGCATAACTCTGCTGGCATTAGCATGAAGACATCTGTTTGTTGTTTCCCAGTGTAGTGGTTTTTAACATAATTTTAACACTAATTTTGGAAGAGGAGATGAGGCTTCACTCAATCTATCAGTTAGCAATTACTTGATTATACTTGTCCCACTTTGATACTTTGATTCTCTAAATGTTCACAATGAGTTGGTCTACACAGCAACTCTTGGTATTACAGCAAAAGTAATTTTGGCAAGGCTATTGCTGACATGATGGAATAACTAAATTTAAATACAGCAGTTAATCCTACTATCTATAACCACATCTGTAAGGTGCAGCTCACTTTTTAGATTGCTACTCCTGAAAAACTCTTTGGGATATTCTTTAAAAACATGAATATGATCCCGTCAGAGCACATTTATTGCATATTTAATGAAAATGGAGTGGTTGTTTATGACAGTAGGTGAAAAGTTCAAATGGTTTTCCAACATTTACCAAGAAGATGAGACATAATAGTTTTTGGAATCCCTGTGGGACTGCATATGTAACTTCCTTTCTGTTACATAGTGGTGTCTTTGTCTAAGATGTTCAACAGTAGTGTTCACAGTAAGGACTGCTATCCATATATCTACTGCAATTCTTCCCGTGTAGATTCCAGTAATGTTCATCATTATGCACCAATTTTATATGTTGCCTTAATGGTCAAGGCTGCTCAAACTTGGGTGCTCTCTTTCTTGCTACTTCCACCCAGGAAAATGAGAAGGACTGATACTTTGCCTTGTGCTTCAGAATTGAAAACCTCATTGGGTTAACAGGGTTACCATTCCCAACCCAACTGTCAATCTCAGTCCCTTGGAACATCGGGTTTCAGGTCAACCCACAGCTTGTTAAACCATTTCAACAATCTAGAAGTAGTAGATTTTTAGTTAAAATCTTCAAAATCTTTATGCTGTGCAACTTTCATTACATTTTATCTGTTTCCCTACATTCCTTCTTAATATTACTGCCCTCTAACAGAATACATTGCTCTAAGAATGATTAGAAATACCCTTTACTCTCCCCACTGCAACCAATTGACCTCCAAACAGCAACAAGAGAGATCTGGAAAATAACCTCTCTCAAATTTAAACTCTTATTGTAAGTCTGAGTTCTTCCTGGAGCTAGGAGTCACAGTAAAAGGTCAGTGCATTGATACAGGGTATATTACTGAACTGTACCTCACGTTAGCCCAAAACCTGTAGTGCTTGAGGTAACAGGAGTGATAAAACAGCTGTGAAAACTTTCCTATCAGTATACTCGTTATGTGGGAAGGATGCATTTGTGATGATGCAGGGAATCAAAGTAGTTATTCACAGATTCATTTTTGGTCTAACAATCAATTAATGACCCCAGGTCACAGAACTCTATTTTTTAATACCTCCTTATCTCTAAGCAGCTTAGGATAGTGATGGCCTCTTGGTCTTTTTCTTTCCTTCATTTTTTCCTTTTTTTTTAACAGATGTCAAATGTCAAGGAAATTTATATTTGGGATTTGAAAAATCTCTACATCTTACACAAGAACTGGCATGCTTTGATTAATTTTGATACGCTTTCATTGACAACAGTATAAAAATTATTGCTTAGAGTAATATGTCTAAAATGTTTTCAGCAGCCTGGTAACTTGGCAAGTAATTTACCACTCCCGTATTATTTAGAGCAGGAGTCCAGCAGAAGGTGTCAGCAGAAAAACACTTTGTTTAACATAAAATGTGAATTTTGGTTTTGGTTCGGCCTTGGGCATATATGCCTTTGCAAAATGCTATCATAACATCTGCTTATATTTCCATCCTATGACACTTATGCTTGTTGAATTCTGAAGATATACAGGAATGAGAAATAAATAAAAAGTTTGGTTTGGATAACAAGGAATTCAGTATGACCCCAAATTTAAACTCAGTCTGCTTAATTCTCCAAAATGAGTAAAATCCATTTATTATGTCAATTTAACTTTTAGTTTTTAGTTGATATTAATGCTTGAAAAATCTTACCTGCAGATTACCAGTGTTCCAGCTTAGTAAAATGCATCCATCTAGAATTTTAAGGGTAATTTTGTTGAGGGGATTTTTTTATTATTTCTGAGGTTTTCTTTGTGGGTTTTTTTACAGCTATGTATTTTTTTCCTCAAGTGGAGGTGAGACACCATCTTCTAGATGCCTTGTGAGAGATGATGAAATAAGGGTTCTTTCTTCTTTATAGGTTGAATTGTGGATGTCATTGTGAAAATATTTCTCTTCTCAGAATGGATAAAATTCATTAATTAGGGCTTTAATTGAGAAGTTTTCTCTAACATAAATATCATTAATTCATAAAGTTACAAATAATGTCCTCAAACACTGGTAGTACAATTAAAAGTAATTAATGAAAGAAGGCACAATCTCTACTTTTAGTATAAATTGTTTTTATGTTTTATGGGATTATTTCTATTGACCTTGTTCATAGCACCACAAGCTGTTAAATTAAAGTTCAAATCAGAACATATATGACCAAATGAGAATTTTTATTGGATTTTGAAGTTCTTATTTTTCCAGACATATTTGACACAACAGTAGATTGTCTCTTTCAAATATGACCTATAATGTATCAATTGCAGTAGCTGAATCAGATCTTAATTTTACTTTGTCTGATAGAATCAGCTAATTATTTCTGTGTAGTGTCATTTTATCTGATAACAGCTTAGCTGACTAGAATTTTAAAAGCTTTGTCTTAAGAAGTAAACAACAGTGGGAGAACACCACTGTTTTCAATGATAATATAAAAACTTTCAACTTAAATTCTACGTCACTCACTTCTAATTTTGAATGTTGTCACCTCACAAGGATCAACATTATTTCACTCTGCAGTGTGGACTTCTGCTGGGTTAAAATACTTCTGCTGTACTGACTAACCCTAAAGTTCAACAACAGGTTATTATCCAGGATAAATATAAAGTCATTAAATATTTTTACCACATCATTTACAGTTCCCTATCAAAGGTGAAAGCATTAATTTTTATCCATTTTCATCTGAACTTAGGCATTCCAAAATATCACTGTCATAATTTCTAGATACTGCATTCCAACTCCACCTGAAGCAAAGCATGGTCAGAAGCATGGTCAGACTAGGACACTGTTCTGAGGCTTGCTGCATTTAAATTGTTAGGCAGCTGCAAAGTCATTTGCTCCTACTTATGAAAATGTTTATATTTCCCTTCCTCTAAAACTTAAAACAATAATCTTGAGGATTACATAAAATGTTATTTTATTTACCGCTTCACATTTGCCATATTTATTACATACATTTCTCCAGGAATTCTTTGAGCTTCAAATTTTTTTCTTTCAAAACATGGCTTATTTACATTGATAACTTTGAGTAGCTGCAGTCTCTAACTCAAGAATTCTTGTTGCTGACATTTAAATTTGGTGACTAAAACACTTGAGTTGTGATATGGCTGGAGTGCTGGGAAAAGAGTGCAAGATGGATAGGCCAAAGACCTTTGAAAATGAGAACCAGGCTATGAATTGAAGATGGTATTTCATGGGCCACTTGAATGCTAAGCAAGGGACAGATGTCTCTTATCCTACCTTGTTTAGCTTTGAAGACACACAGCCAGCCAAATGATTTTCCAGTCAATTAACACTGCCTCTTAATTGACAGTATTTTTACAGCATACTGGGTGTAGGATGGATAGCTATATACATTTGGTCTGATGTGCCACAGTTGTTTCAGTGGCCTGGATGATAATGTCAACTTGCACAAGGACATTTGCTGATAGGTGATACAACCTTTTAAATACAAAGCTATTTTTGACTGTAGTTCTAAATTTTAAGCAATAGAATTTACATGTATAGACTCAGAGGAATAGCACATGGATGATTTTTTTTTTTATTATCTTCTTTATAATAATTCTTTTTTTCTCTGTTCCCTTGAGTAATGCCTGCTCAATCCTATGTCTGTTGAGGCTCTTCACCCTGCAGGCAACTGTCACAGAGAAGACAGACACATAACAGTTACATGTTAAATGATTGGATATATTCTTTTCAGGGAAAAAAGTCTTTTCCAAAGCAAATTGTGTCATGAAAAATGTGATATGTTTTCATCTTTCCCCAAGAGTTTTTTAATTCAGGGACAAATTTTTAGGAGAAATTATCCTAGTGTTTTTAACCTTTTAACCTGGAAATTCTTTTATATAATGAATTACTAAATAAAAATTACAGGTTAATGTGCATATTGTTGCCCTTTGTACCTAATATACCTATTGTACCTTCTATTTAGGGCTGATTATTTAAAGTCCTAAACAACATTTCATGCTTAAAAAAAAGTCAAATGTAAAATTGCTATAAAAATATTAAAGTCCTTAGATGAAATGTATTATAAAAACAGGCCTATCTAAAGACTTATTCATAGCACTAAAAGGTATTCATCAGTAAAATATGTTAAAAGTACATTTTACCAATACAGTCCATCTAAATTCCTCACTTCATTGCTTACTAAAATGTAGTCTGCCAGCTATCTAGCATTTCTGATATGTGGCTGAAATATAGAATATATTTCTTGGAACATTATTATAACAAAACCTACAGATGCTTTACTAATTTCTAAATAAGCTGTGTTTATTTTATCTGTATGTATTACAAGTATATTTATTTTTGAAAAAAGCAGTCAATCTACTGCTGAAAATCTCTGAAGGTCAAGTATTAAAATTGCAACTGAATTTGAGTTTTTGAAACAACAAAAATCAGTGGGAGACTTACAACAGGAAAATATTTTGATATAAAAAAAATCTGGTGGCATTTAATTTTATTCTTATAGCTCACAAACCCTTGGAAAAACTAGTTACGTCGGAAACAATGCTAATTTACTTTTGTGTGTCACTAATTATTAACTAATTTAGGATCCTAATTAGAGATCAGTAGAACATACAAATAACCGGAAGAGTTTTGGACATCCTTACTGAAGGTCTCAATATTTTAGGGCATCAGAACTACAGAAAATTTATTAATATGAAGAAGAACAGAAAAAAAAATGCTGCTGCTGCAAATTCTTTGCCTTTCAAACACTGAAAATTATACTGTGAATGAATTATCCAGTATGAAATTAATATTTATTTCAAAATACATGATGCAGTCTCTTTTGTCTCTTCCTCACCATTTATAAACACTAAAGAAAATGTTTCATCATATTTCTATAGGACAGCCTGTCTCTTTCAGTCTACATTGAGCTTTGAGTCATATTTAAATAACAAATTTGAACTTGCTTGACATGTAATTCTACCTTAAATAGGCTATAATATATTAAACACATTTTCCAAAAGTCTCTGTTACATATCATTGGAGCTAAAATATCATGCCTGAAAAAAAGTTTTAGAAACTTTGACATTGTCATCTGACCAACCAAACCATGTTTAAAATTGTTATCACTACTGCATTTGTAAGTGAGCTCAAAGCTCAGCGCAGACAACCTGACAGGCAGTATCTTGGAAGTATTGTGTCTTAGTAACCTTAAACATGGCTTTTCCTTTTGAACACTTTAGTAGTTGAGATAAAGTGGAAGCGTTTTGGCAGCCCTACAGGCTTTGATCCAGTCTGTGTGAAAAATAGTACTGAAATGCCCCTAGTCCTGAATTTTATAAACCATGGTATGATGACAGTTATCTGTCCTTTCCCCCTTTTTCCCCTCCACAAGGGGTGGAGGTTAGTACAAGGGCTCCATTTGAAATGCAGACTTCATGAGGCTAAGAAAAACACTAATTCTAAAGTGCTATAGAGGCTACCATAGATGAAAGAATAGCATATTTCGTCTTCCTACACTTGCTGCAGCTCACTCATTCGCCTTGTAAAGATGCTGTATACAATTTAGCAAATTTTGTGAAACTATTGTGAAAATACTTCAGTATTTCTTTTCACATTTCAGTAATCATTAATACCATGAAATTAATCCTAACTTCTAAACAATGTTACCCAGGGAAATGGTGGATTATTCAGGACTTGGCTTCTCAGGGGCCTTGATAATCTAATCTAACACCCTACCTTCAACAGCTTAGAAAAAATATTCTCCAGAGTGCCCTTCCAACCTAGTATTTTCTATCCTATGATCTTCTCCATTCCTTCTTGTCTGTTTCCCACCACATCCAGTCTTGTTTCTCCCTCATTCTAGCCCCAGCCTCAATGTGTCCTGAGCAGCTGTAGTTTTTGTTTCCTCCTAAAACTTATGCTCAGTTACAGCCCTTGCTTACTTTCATGACTTTTCTTCCCCCAGCAAGCATTTTGACTGTCAGATATCCAGTTACAAGAGGAGTAAATACCACCACTGTGTCACCTCTAAGAGAACATGGGATGCAGGTTGAGCAAGTCCAGATCTTGCCTCCAGTGCTTCTGCCAATGTCTTTCTCTTTCTCTATGCATGTCCCTTGGCTGGTAAAAGGTAATTGACAGGATGGATCAGAGAACCCAGCTAGGCACCCTGTGGGAATTTAGGTTCAATCCGACTTCATGGATTCTGTTCAGTGCAGTACAAGATTATGGCAAGCTCATCTTGGACAAGGAGTATGTCAGGCCCACCTGTTATTGGGCAGCTCTAATCCATTGTCACTGAGCTGACAATGTCACTGTCGATATCGTGAACACTGCCAGAAGTAATGTGGCTGACTCTAAGAGAACCACCTCAGTGTCTGCCTTCTCATAATTCTGACTAGGCTCTAGAAATACATTGAACTGGGTTGAAAAGTCATATAGGCAAGGATACATCATGAAGAAATTGCATGCAATTAATTATCTTAGTAGTCTCTCCCCTTCCCTGCACAGTCATTTCTGCAGACTGCATGACATTCAGACAGTGGAACTCCAAACCATGCAGCAGAAAAAGACATGCTTGCAAACATTTACTTTTTTGTTTTCATGCTGCTATGTCCCACCCAAGGGCAAAGATTTCTGTCACTATGAACAACCACGAGAGTGAAGAGAAGCACAGTGAGTAGGGATCTGAGCAAGCTGCCCAAGATCTTAGTATGGCAGTATTTATTTGGATTTTTTTGTGGATCAAAAGCAGCAAAATCTAACTGGACTTTCCTGGACTTGAGTACATTGGAGCTAGTATAGAACTGCTCTCATTGCATCACTCCTAATAAAATCCTAAAGAGCCCAAGCTTATTCTCAATAAAGCAATTAGGACTTAGCTTGATTAATAAACAAACTAGATAACCTACTATGACCAGTTTAAAGCTCGTGTTCCTTGACAAAGGACTAACCTTTTTCTAGAAATACTAGTAAGATTTCTGTCGCTCAGGTGCATCTGTGTTGGTATGCATGAGCTGGCAGTGGTTGTTGACATGTGAATAGACCCGTGCCCTGTTTACAGGGCTTGCAAGGCCTGCTTATCCACACGGCTCTTTGGTGTGAATAGATGGCTGTTGCACGACTGTAGCCTTTCTCTCCCTTAAGCCCAAGTATGCAAATAAAAACTCTGTGACTGTAACTGAAGGCGAAAGGCCAGACACTTGCCAGAAATGGAGGTGAGAAATCAAGCCAAGGAATCTCAGTCAGAGTGGAGAAAACTGACCTCCAGCCCGGTGCTTTTTTCTCCCAGGCAACAGAGGAGAATCCCCTATTAATATTCCCAGACAGGCATAGCCAAAATGTTAGGAGAGCATTATATATTTGTGCTTGTCTTTATAACATATTCTTGATTTTCAGGTATATTATTTTTAATTGCAGTGTAATTTACAACATTTTAAAATATATTAGAGTATCTCAACAACATTCTCAAATTATATTTTGTTTGTTATAAGAAAATAACTTTAATGTTGAATTATCACCTCTATAGAAACCTATGATGCAGACCTTCAAAATCTTATTTTTTCTCTCCAATATTCCAGCTACTAGCCTGAAATATCTGATTTTCACAAGCAATGAAGAAACTCCCCATCATGTGTTGAATATTTACTTCATGTTTACCATTGAAGCTGCAAATAAGTTAAAAAATAAAGATTAGTTATTAATATCAATATGTGTTATGATTTTGCCAGCAAATAGACATGCTGAGTCTTCATCTGTAAAAATGAGGCTAAAAGAGAAGCAGCACTTCAATTTATGGCTAGACTGGACAGGTACAGTATCTGAGTTTTAAATGGTTTTGAGCATAATAGATACCATGTATGGAATTGATTCAATGAAAACTATAATGAATAATGATCTTATGAAGTTTAGTCTTCCAAAAGTTCATTCAAAAAAAAACTTTAGAAAGGTATTTGAACTAAGAGTGCCTGAGATCACAGCACTAAGTTTCTTTCCAATGAATATTGTGTTAAATTCAAAGCTTCCATGCTCTGTGAGATTGACTGAAATTTCCTGAGAGACTGCTTCTCCCTACATAGTCATAAGCATTTGCACAGCTGCTAAAGGTTTTTGGCAGCTGCCCACAGCTGTGGAACCACATCTGGACTAGATCTAAGTGGTCATAAATTTCAGTACCTTCAGAACAAATCAGTGAAACCTACTTCTCTCACCTAGCAGTACCAAAGCCAAAAAATAAGCCAATAAATTCCTGCTATCAAGAGGGATGGAAAGAGAAAAACAGAGACCCTTTTGTCTTCTCTTTAGCAGATATGTAAGATGCTTTAATAATCTGATAAAGGGACAGAATATAAATTTAGAATATAAATTTAGATAGCTAAAGCCTAATCTGAAATATAAGACAAAACCAAAGGAGTGAATTTAATTTCAGGAATTCAGAAAATAAAACTTCACTTAATTTAACTCTTAAGGACCAAATTTGAAATTAGATTCTTCTTTTACCGACTTTTTCTTGTTCACAATAATGTTTTCTTAAGGAGAATCCTGTCTCTTAAAAAAAACTACTATATGATTATCATATTTTTAATTGCACAGTGGAATAAACTCAGTAAACAACAGTATGGTTTGCTATGCAGCTTGCTCTTGAATAAGTCAAAATTTGGGAGATAACTAAAACTTAATCTTCTAAAGTGAAATTGAATCCCCTTTCTATGAAATATATAATTTTATATATTTCATGAGACTTTTTTGATTAGGTTGACATTATACTATTGTTTGAAATGGGCCTCATAAGGGGAAACTGAGATGCTGAGAATAAGAGGAAATGTATAATTTATAAACTCTATTTAATAAAGCATATGTTAAGTACAGCTCTGTGTGGAAAAGTCTTTTAAGGTTATTTATAGTTTGATTTATTATATTAGAGTTCTTCTTAATAATAGAGTTATCTTACCATTGTAATTGAGCCTATCTGTCAAGATTACAGAGGACATTTTACATATCTGAAGGAAGATGGCAAGGCAGAGCTACGAATCAGCAGCAAGTACCAAAGTTAGGATGGCAATCAATACTATTGAACAGCAGCATTTTCTTAACTTAAATTTTCCAAATCGTTTGAGTCTGTATATATGCTTAATGTTTGTCCAAATCAGAATTGCCAGTTAGATAGGAATGACCAGAAACCTCAGTTGCTCAGAGTTTTTAAATAAGGATTTCAAAATCAAGCTATTGAGTCAGCCAAGAGAAGGTAAGAGAAAGAACTCACGGACAGCTGCATAGAGAGAACAGATATTTGAAGAACAATCTCTCTGCATAAATGAGCTCTGTGTATTTCAGAGTGAAGCAAAGAAGGCAGTCATATGACCTGCTGATTGATAGTAGAAGTGTTTTCAGCCAGGCCCTGAGAAGATCTTTCTTTCTCCCAACAAGCCCAGGTTCCTACAGATGCCATGCTACAGCTTCCTTTTCTTTGTCAAAGGTTTGGATCCCTCTACAGTAGTGTCATCTCCACTCTATCTCAGCTTCTACAGGAACCATTTTAGAGTTAGGAAGCTGAGGTACAAAGAACTTAAAAATCAGATTTTCATGTCTTCATATTTTTAGCTAAGAAATTCAAAAGTTAAGTGTAAAGTTTCTGTCAGGTCAAACTTCATATTGGCATGTAAGTATTATACTCAGTCATGATGAAATATTTGCCCACTACATAATAAAATAAGTAATTTTACTTATAGTAAAATAAGAAAAAAAATACCGCAGTCAAAAAAACTAATGAGGAGCATTGTAGAGAGAAAAGAGATAAATAAATTTGATGTGGAAGAAAGTGATAAACAGGGCATATTTTTTCTCACATCACTGCTTGTTCTGCTACAATATAATCAGCAAAAATAGTATTGTAACAAAAAGAATGAGATGAAAGGGTTGTTAAAAATGTGAAAAATTGCCCAAAACTTTGCTCAGATTTTAGAGAGTATAGGAGAAGAAAAGCTGAATTTTCCAGGAAATCTAATGCAAGTTTCCCTCTACTGGTTCTTTTGCTTTAAAGTAAAGATCAGGTACTGTCAGGAGTTGGAACAATGCTGTAAGAACAACAGGAAAATTGAAGACTGAATATTATTTTTGGTTGATTCATTGATTGCAAAGGAAAAGAGAGGGTTTGATGCTGGGTTTTGGCAGGGGGAGTGGGGTTTGAGTCATTGGATGTGGGTATTATTTTCATGGTTTACTTTCAAAATTAACAATTATCCAGCAGGAATAATGGCAGGGAATCCTGGTGTAGTCTTCATTGGTTTGTGTATTTCAAATAAAAAATTCATTAATATGAAATTTTATTAATCAGAATTATTTTTCTTCTGCATTGCTTTCAGCTAGTCATTACCAATAGACTCTCATACCAGAACTCTCCTTCTCATATTGTTTCAGTAAGTTCACTAAGTTCTCCATCATCATCTGTATGGTGATGGAGGCAATCATAGATCAAGGATTTTTCAGTTATGTACAGTACAATGACTCTTAAATCCTTTAGAAGAGCATAGCAGGATTTACAATTAACAGAAGCAACTAGGGAGTTTTGGTCACACACAGTTTTTGTAGCATAAGTGGGATAAAACTGTGGAAATCAGAAGAGTGTCTTCAAAAGGGGAATTCAGAAACCAGAAGCACAACTGAAGCTGTGAATCCTTTGCCCTCCTGCACTACTATTCCAATCTCAAAATTTGCCACTACTAGATTGATATGTACATATAATTCCATTATGTTCCTGTCTATAACTTATCCCCCACCTCACAAAAGTCAGAAAACAAGCCTGAGGCCAGTACCTATAATTAAAGCTCTCAGGCACTATTGACAGTATTAATACTGTTATTTGAACACAACATTCAGAAAATTTTCATTTTGTGGTACATTAAATAACCATTCCCAGCATGTCTTAATAAATTCAATAGGTAAAAATATTCAGTAGGCAACAAAAGTGAATATATGAACTATATGCAGTAGATATTAGTTTCTGAAGTCACTAAAACATCAATACACATATTTGATGCTTTCTTTCTCAATAATAAAGTCCTGTTGCACTAGTCCCCATGCTCCTAATCAACAATATTTTCTATGCTGTGAAAATGTATTCTCCCTATTTAACCACTCCTTCAGTTTCTAGTAGTAAAATAATTTTGTGGAAATTCTTGAAAGTTCTTGTGAAAAAACACTTGTGTATGTGAGATGTTATCTTATGGAACAGTAGTAAAAGTCATTTAAAATTTGTAAGAAAACAAATTTCTGTTATTATTGTCAGTCTAGATTACATTTTTACTCCAGGTTACGGGATCACTCATTCTTTTGCTCTGTAATTTACTGACTTCCCTTAACAACACTATCACTACTTAAAACTGAATACATGATTTAAATGAAATATTTGGGAAGTGAGATAAGACTTGTCAGGTCTTATCTACATCTTACTGAAATTGAAAATCTCTGGAAAAGACTTATATGAAAAAGATTTTTGTAAGTGTCAAATTTTTCATTTTTATTTTGAGGCTGCCACAAATTAACTTCATTAAAAGGGTTTTTGGCTTTTCTGTAAAATGCTTTCTAATCCTTATAACACTTTTAAGTTGTTCACAGAGAGTTTAAATTGTATGTTACTGTAAATATCTGCATAGTGGTAGAACGAAAAAAAAAAGGGTTTTTAAACTTAATTCTGTAGAAATGCATTGTATTTTAAATCTGTATCTATTTAGAAGAGTGTTTTGAAAAAGACCATAAGGTTCACTTACTGTGGTTCGTGTATATATTATGGACCCAGTTTTTCATAGTTCCATTCCATTCAACTGAATGGTTGATTCCTGACTGAAAATTTACACATGGTGGGTAGATTCAGTTGAAGATATTCATGCTCTGGTAGTGAAGTAGTTGTCTGTATTTGTATTTGCTGTAGGTGTAATTAATCTTCAAAATTTAATTAACACTTTAAAGTTAACACTTCATTAAAATCAGTGGACAACACACTTCTCTGATTTTCCATTTTGAGCTACTGATTGAATGAATGACGTACATTGAGGACTTCATTTTAAAACACAAAGAAATAGAAACAGGAAGTAACCTTGAAGTCAGTAAGCAAATTCTTGAGATTCATCCTTGGTCAGTCTTCATTCATATTCATAGTGATGTGACTTATTTACAATAAAATGCATTTATTCAATAAATATTAAAGGCTTTAGGTTTGATGTCTTACTTTATTTGTTTAGGATTTTTATTTCAGTTTTTTGTTTTGTTTTCTTTTTGTTTTCTCCCTGAAGTGAAGGAGAACACAGCTTTAAAATACTGTAGGGAAGAAAAGATCTTAATGTGAAGTCCTTTGTGACTATGGCAAGACTTAGATCCTAAGTAACAGACTATCCTTTGGAATTTTTTAAATTTATACTGTTTGATTAGAAGTTTTTGGATAAAGAAGAATGATAATAATCATATTTCAATAAAATTAATATGCTGCCTCATGAGGTTATCACTGTCACTTCCAAATGAACATATATTTCTCTCATCAAACTCAAGTACTTGGGTTGTCACATAGCAGTGCAGCACCAGAATTTTGATAGACTGTTTGTTTATTTTTTTCCCTACAAATCCTTTAAAAAAGTTAAATTCCTGAGATTAAAATGTGTTTATAATTCTGACATCCAGAATTATAGCGACCATGCTGTTATAAAGGTTGTGTGCTAAAATGCTGGAAGTGATCTGAAAGAAAACATGAATTGCCAGAAATGTTATGCATCATAATACTATGAAATAAAACTGAAGTTAAAGCAAAGAGGTTAAAAAAAAACCCAAAGAATTGTAACTTAATATACATTATAAATTCCGTTATATAATAGTTGATCAGCATTGTGGCTGTGCCTGTTTATAGGGTGAAAATTGAGGAACTTGGAGATACTGGAATGACAAGAAATGCATAAAGGAACCACAGAAAAGAAGAAATTCCAAGAGCTTAATAACACTACTGGAAAAATGCCAGAGATGTATTTAAAAACCTCCTATCTACAGGCTGGAGAAATTATTCAGAGGAGCCTTAGGTAGCAATGTATGTGTTGGATCATATTTAACTATGTGATTTTCTTGTGGGTAAATGTTTTCATGAGCTCTATTCTAATGTTTTACAAGTAAAGTAAATGTATGAGGGCAGTATAATTTATTTTCTAATGAGGGATCAAGTAGTTTATTTCTATTGTACATGTTATTACAGTGACTGTAACATGCTGTGAGAGAGCAGAATGATGAGCAGTCACATCTTGCTAACATATCTTAGATGATAAACAGATGGAGACTGTGGAGATATTCCATGTTAGGACATGCAGGAAAAATTATTTCACAAATGTAATTAGCATAAATTATATTTTAAAAGCTTTGAGGTTTGTGTTGTTTTGTTTTGGGTTTTTTTTTTTAATACTCTCCTCCTCTACCCCTTAATAGCCATGACTTTGGCAGCTTGAGTCTTCAAGACCAGCTACAATTATGATGGTTGGTGAAGCCTTAAAGGTTAGAAGTTTATTTTGGAGAAATACCAAGAAGTTTGGATACTAATCTCATATTTATCCAAACTAATCCTTGGAGGTCTCTCTCCTTCCTCTTCCACATCTTTTCTCCTTCTCCCCCCAAGACTGACTATGACTTTTTTCAGGCTTCATGCTTGCACTGACACTGTCCTTTCACACTCATCTTGGAAATTTCACATCTGGTATTGCTTTATGCTTCCTGTTATTTTAAAATCACATACAGTGGGATCTCCCTGAGTCAGGGATTTCTCACGAATGCTAAGCTTCTTGCCCTAGTGAAGTCTCAAGTCTGGTGAGATTTGAAATGATGAAAAGTGAGACGGAATTGTCAGGGCCATTAACTGATTTTGATTAAAAAATTCTGTTCAATTTAGGGTCAAAAAAATGGTTGATGAGACCTCCAGTCTGATCCCCTGTGTAAAGTAAGCAACAGATTTTTAGCTCCTGATTGCTGCATTGAATCCAGTAATCTGAGTTTGATTGAAGTATATTTTCCAGCAAACCATCCTATCTTCACCTAAATAGAATGAGGTACTTCCCGCATCCTCAATGATAACTGCTCTTTTTATTTATTTATTTTTTTTAAATTTGACTTTGTCCTTCTTCAGCCTCTAAAATATTCATCCTTAGCCTTTCTTTACCAGATTACAGGTTCTTTAGAAGCCTAGTCTTTGTCTTTCTCCCTGGATTTTTTTTTTTTATTTTTGTGATCTATCCAAAGTTATTTAAGTCTCTCATGCTTGAGCTTTTTTCTCCAGACACTGAATAATTTTTATCTGAACCCTTCTAAATTTCTCAGTACTCTTTTGAAAATGCATACTGGAAGAACAAAAATAAAATTGCCCGTCTAATCCTACTCAATATTCTTTCCATACCAACAGATCAGACTGTCTCTTTTCATTATTGCATTGAACTGGAGGCTCATATTGAATTACTTGTCTATAGTAAATGCTTGTCAATGGTTTCTGAGGACACTTTATGATACTGTAGAAATGGAACTCAAACATGCTGAAGTCTTATGATGGAAATTTTTCTTCTTTCTCTAACAACAGTAAATTCATAATCCTGAATGCAAATAAGAGGCAAACATTCAAATAAAAGGGTCAGAAGCAAATCAATTCTTAGAAGGAAGTCATGATAGTCAAAAGAGCCGTGAGGACAAAAGGGAAAAGCAAGATTTTCTTCTCACATGGAACATGTATATGCTCACCTTTACCAGGACGTGAACTATGCACCAAACTGGAACGACTACCTTTAACTCTTCTAATGTGTCACCTAATTGTAGCTCCTTATTCCTACAAAGTCATATCTATAACTTTGTCTGTACATGATTTGAATTGGTCCAGTCATCAAGTGTTACAGATCACTTCCCATGACTGCCTGTCTTCATTATTTACTGGTGTGCCAATCTTTGTGTCATCCCATAAGTTTTATCATCTCTGATTTTATCTTTGCTTTTCAGAGAACTGATACATATTGAAGGGTGTCAAGCCTAATATGAACTGCTACTGCAACTCAGAAGCAGTCTCAGTTCACTAGGATTCCTCACTGCCTACTACTTACCAAAATGTCAGCCTGTTCTAAACCTACTTATTTTGATTTAGCTTGGTGAAATTGTACTGCGTTAAGTTGCATTGCTAGGAAGTAAGCAGTAAGAGATGTGTTCAGATAATTTCTAGATACACTTAGGGTTCAGGAAAGTGAGAGGCTGTTTGTGTGGCTGAAAACATATGGAAAACATCATGGGATGGATATTCTTATGGACCTGTCTTGGTCTGAGACAGCACTCATAGGCTAGTCCAAACAGACTCACACATCAAATTTAGTACATACCTCCAGCCTGTGCAGAGTAGAAGAAACCACTCTTCCAGCTCTCACAGCTGACCTAGGGCAGAACAGATGTTCTGCATTTCAGTAGTAAGGATAACATTTTGGAAAACCAAATGTTCTCACAGCATCTCATCTAAACAAGACATTCTAAATATTTTTTTTTTCTTCCACTGAATTATCTTAAAAAATTGCCCAATAAAAGGAAGAAACTTAAATTTCTAGAACTGGATACTTTTTTAATTACTTGCCCATGGATTCCAGGTAAATATGATATATCAGGTAATGAGTATCACTACATTATGCATAAGCTTATTCTTGAAAATTCCTGAGAGAGAAAAACTTTATAAAAAGAAGGGCATGCCAATAATCAAATAATCTCTTTCAAAAGATCTGATTTTTTTTAATGCTGTTAAGAATTTATAGATTTACTATTATGTTAACTTTTATTTTAAAGGATCACTGTATTGATCCAAAATAATCATATTAAATGTTCATATAAGCCCTATCAAAATGGCATTGCCTATTAGAAAAAAACTGGTGGTCTCCACAGCAAGGTTTTGAGGAAAATGTAGACTAACTATTTCAGCTGGGGATTTGGTAGCCACAAAGTGATTTGGACTTTGGCCAGCATATTATAGTTAATAGCCCTTCTTTTGTGAAAAGTGCTATGGGATTTTTAATTACAAGCCAGTCAGGAGGAGCTGAATTTTGCATCTCTTCCAAAAACAGCTTTATGAAACTGGTATAAGGTTTTACATACTGAAGGAGTTGGTAGAAATGTGGCTCACTGACACCTCTAAATCATATTTTTGAAAAAATAAAAACTGGTCTTTCTATCTATCTCTTTTCTCTATTAATTCATAAAAATGTAGATAATTATTTAGGATGTTGAATTAAAATCCATATTAGCAATAACCTTGCTTAATACTAAACCTATATATTTGTCTGACAAAATAAGCACACAGATGTTCAACTTTTTTTAAAATACCTTTTCTAATTTGTACAAATATTTTATTTGCAAACTATTTAGGTAAGCAGAATAGAAGTTAAATTTGTATGCTTCATATTCATAAGTGAAATGAAAATTAAGTTCATGTGAGTTTATAAACCCATGTGATGGATTAACAGATTTGGTTTGAAGTTGTTGTAGATAGCAAGTTATCCTTGTGACTATAGAACTGCTCCCCTGCTCTAGGGAGTAAAGCTATTCCTTTATCCCTGAAATACTCAAAGCAATATCAGTTTTCTCAGTTGCTGTAAAAGGGATCCATAGTTAGTCCTTTATATTTCATTTCCATTTCCTCATCTTTGTAGGTCATCCATAGACATCCTTCAGGCTACGAATATGGTAGGAAGTAAAGTGTTATTCCCACTCCCCTCTTTTTAGTTTCTCTGTTTTGCAGAATCCTTTGGTTTAGGGAGAAGTTTTGGTCTTATGCATGTTCCCTGCCACTTGAAGCCACTACCTTCTGTTCTTTTCTGTGTAGTTTCTCTTCCTCCCTCTTCTGGTTTGTTCCACTTCCCTAGGTGAGGAGCAAAAGTGGAAAAAGCAGAGGTTTCCACTCAGTTGTAAGACAGGATGCACTCTGTGCACTAAGCAGAGGGATTTTCAACCACAGCTACACAAGGCCATCTTTAGAGCTTCAGGTGCCCCAAGCAAGACTAGGTAATCATGCCCTGGGATGAGGTCAAAGTTGGTTTAACAGAGGGTTTCAGAACCAAAAATGAAAGCTTTTGTATCTCAGTTCAGAGGAAAGACAACCATTAGAAGTACATCTCAGTGTCACATTGTTAGGCAGAGATGTTATTAACATCACTGATGTACATGTGTAGTAAGCCAGAGGCACAAAAATGCTTCTATGTGGTTAAAATGTACACACTTGGGCAATGCCAGTGGACATTTTTCACTTAAAGGGACAGAAGAGACTTTCTGCGGTAGACAAATGAGCTCAAAGAATACTTGCCCCTATCAGTGCCCCTTCCACTTTGGTATCCCATGTGGACACTTGTTTAGAGTTCCCCTAAGGCTGACCCTGCAGCTAGAGTGTGTACAGAACAAGATTGCCTACTGTATGAGAAGGAGGAGCAGAGGGTTCAGGCCCCTAATCAGCAATGACATTTCTGTTTCCTGACACTGCAGAACAAGGAACAAGGGGTCATTCCACGTAGGAAACTCAAATGCAAACCTGCCAATTAAGGGAAACTTATAGTTAGAAGGAATGTCACAAGCAAAGAGACAGAAACACGCAAGAAGAACAAAGGCATTTTAAAAGATAAGTGAAGAAAATAATCAAGAACCGACACTCAAGGGAATTAGAAAAAAAACAACCAACCAAATCATACAAGCAAAAAACACACTTCCAACGAACCCAAAGCACCTTTGCATGCCCTGACAAAATAGTTTTAAAATATATCAAGTATCCAAAAAGAAAGTATGAAAATGAACCTGCTGGGTATTAGATTGAACAAACAAGACATCAGAGATTATAGATGCTATAACATGTTAAATTCTGTAATGAAGAGTGGGTAATGCAGGACATAAGTTACCCCTATAAGACTAGTTAAATAGTATGAACACTTTACCCTGACCCTTAAAATTAATTCAAATTGTGAAAAAATTGAGAAAAAAATTATAAGCATATTCAAGTGTACAGCTAAAGAATGAGAGGAAGTAGATAGAGCTTCCTTTTCTTTATTTTTTTTTTAATCTGATAATCTTCTACCTTGTCCTTCTCCCTTCATTGACTATTTCAATAGAGTGGTAAAAGTTCTTTCCTGTTATGAATATAATCAAAATTAAAAGAAACACTTGGCCAAGTAATTTCTTGTAAATATTCTTTATGCTTGATAATAGAACAAAGATTGTGTAAAATACAACTTGAAGGAAAAAGTATAGGAACTCACCTGTTGTGGAAATAACTGCAAAACTGATTTTTGTGCCTCAATATTCACATTTCTATTTAAATTTTAATAATTTAGTTTTCAAATGTAATTTTTTTGCTTTAAAAAGTATTTTTGCACTTGTTTCTGTTAAAAAAATAATGCAAGTATTTATTTAAAATGGAAAATCATTAGATTTACAGTGGTTTAATGTTTAAAAGCACCTCCATATATAGGAAATACATGCTTGAAGAATGCAGTGGAATTGACTGAGAATAAAGAATGTGAATTTTTAAGAATTTCAAATTCAATTTTGATAGGTTTCAATGTTTCTGTTTCACAGTTCTCTTCTGTGACTTGCATCAAGATATGGTTTTAACATCATCTTGGTTTTCATATCATCCTCTGGTGTCAGAATACAGCCCCACAAGGACAGCAGAAATGTTTCACATGAATTTTCTTTTTTCCAGTGGGAAGCCTCCATAAATGAGGCATGATACCAATGCCAGCAGAAGATCCAACACTCTAGACTGGAGATCTATGCCAGCATTATAATAAAACTTTCAAAGACTAAACAGAAGAGAAATAGTCTTTAATCAAGATTAGACAGAGTTGTTACCAATTCCTCCAATGTATTTCTTGCAGCTCTGTATAATGCCAGTTTTCTCCTGGGGAATTTTCTGGACTATGTACAAAGATACTGAAGGAATGAAAACTTGCAATTGATCACTTGAGTCTCTTTCCTTTCTAGGAGAAGACAAGAGAGATGACACCACATATTTTAACAAGACATGGTCAGCTATTTAAACCCAAATTGAGTGTATAAGTTTTGAGCTCTTTGCCCAATCAAGTTTATAATTCAAGTGTTTTACTTAGTTTTACTTCTGTATTAGGAAGAAGCATTCAGGCAGATCAGCTGGAAAAACTTCTGGCTGTGTCCTCCTGACTTTCTGAGAAATTGTTTCCCCTTCTTTCTACTCAGAGTATGTATCAATAATGGTAGTAGAAAAGCTAAAGATTTGAGTCAATTACATTTTCTTAAGATTTTCATGCAGTGCTAGGGAGATAATGAAGTTTTTCCTATCTGTATTGGACTGATTTTATGTCCTTTCGTGTAAACTTTCTTTCTGATTAATGACTGAGTATATAAAACTTAATACATTAAGGTAAAAAATTACAGAAAATCCTTTGTTTTACTTTTAAAGTGAAGAATTTAAGAAAAAATTAAACCATATCTCCCTTTACAGAATAAAAAATGGTGTACATTAATATTACAGAAATAAGCTAGATTTTTTTTTAGGAAAAGTTAAGTAGTGTTTTCAACACGGCAATACTTGAAGCATCTATGTATTGCTAATGTGACATAACTGTAAAGGAGTGTAACTCTAGATGAGTGAAAAAATACAGATAGAATACTTTTATTTAAGTCTGGTAGCATTTAGGCTGGTATTAATTCCTTCGAGAAATTAAAGAGGAAAATACTAATGAGAGAGCAAAAAATTTCATTGAAAGACAATAAACATTATATTTAATGTTTTAAAACATTATATTTCTTTGGTTGTTCATTATGTGAAATAACTTGCACCTCTAGGGCCTTTTCAAGTAAATATGTGTCTCAAAGAGCTATTGCACACCAGCACTGGAGAGAATGCTCGGAAAAGGAGTGTGGTAGACCTTGTAAAACAGCAACAAACTTGTCCCAGGCAAAACATTTGTGAGTCAGAGAATTGTATACAATTTATTGCCAATAAAAGCAAACATTTGATCACCAGCTTGGGTATTGGGGAAAGCAGAAATACAAACAATGTGTCAGACTCATGCATTTTCCCCTTCTTCAGAGTTAATTGCCCTCGTATTCTCCAAGGGTTGCAGACAGTTAATGGTAGCTCCTCTGGTGAGCAGTGAGGAGAGGAAGGGTGGCTGAGGCAGGGCAGTCCCGCAGGGGTGTGTGCATGCACCCCTCATCCCACCCCTGCACGCCTCTGCTGAGCAGACCGTGGGCTCCTTCAACGCTTGGCACACACCAAGGTGCTCATTTCTGTGCCAGAGCTGTTGGGAATCCTTCCTGGCTAGCACAGAGCAGTCCCCAGGCCCCTCCTGTGCGCATCACCCCAGAGCCTCCAGCTTGCAGCCCTTGTGCCTGTGCAGCCGCTGCGGGTGAGCGCAGCAAAAGGCGTCAGCGCCCATTCTGAGGAGCAGCAGTAACACACCCCTGCTCCCAGCAACTCTGCTGATTTCTCACAATATGTTACACAGAATCAGTCTCAACCTTGTGCTTCAACAAGAACATTCCAAACATAAATCCTTATTACTTTCACAGGAGGTTTTAAGCAAAATATGTAGTAACTTCTGCACCCTCTGCTCTCATGAGAAGCTCAGTTGACATCTACAGTGCTGTGTTAGGATTATATTATTCTTCATAATGAAACTGGAGAGTATTTTGTCTTATCTCCAAAACCTTCCTTGGCTTAGAGAAGTCTGTGTTTCATCTTATATTTACAAGCATCCAAAAGAAAAAGAAGCTAAGTATCATTTGTGTCAAGCAATTTTATTTGCATATACATTTATTGTTGATACATATATTTATAGAACTGAGAGTAGACTAGGAAGCATATAATAAGTTTTCACAAGAAGGACATATAGTGTACTTGTCTACAACTTTACACTTGTCAAAAATCTATTGTACATTCTGAATTTTAATCCATTTATATGTATATGAAATGCTTTTCCTATATTTCAGACTAAGTGAAATGATATAATTGTCTGGAAGCCATTTATATATTTTTTTATATGTAATCAACATGTCACATAAAGGTGGACTATATTCAAGCAGCTGAATTCTTCCTGATATATCTGTTATGAATATTATTTTGTTGTTTGGCTACTTGATAGACCTATAACTTATCCCAGAGAGAGAGAACACATTGAAATTTTCTATGCTGCATGTCTCTCGAGCTTGTGAACATGTTCTGGGAGAACATGGCAACATCTTCACTTCAGCAACCTGGTGCTGTGGGTCACTTCTGGAGACAGGAGGATGAGCTGGATCCTTGTTTCAACCTCTTACAAACACTCTAAGGGTTACTGCTGCTTTGCACTGTCTTGCCCAAACAGATTGAGATGCTGCAAAGAGGAGAGAATCAAAGATGTCAGGTCTTGTAGAGAAGAAAAGTTATTGCACACCCACTGTTTTCTCTGTCCTTTTTGCTCTTGAGATGGACATATCACTTCCACCCCCCTGCAGAACTACAAACTCCCCATGTATCTCTGAGGTATGAACCTGGAAATTTAAATGAGTGAACAGCAAAAAAGGTCAAGCTTCTCAGGCTTTAAGTTGAAAGGAAAAGACTGTAATCCCTAATCAAGGCTTTTTTACTGATCAGCTTTTGGAGAAAGCAAACTGAATGATGCTTAAGAATCAAAAATAAGTCCTGAAATTTCCCCCTAAAGAAAAAAAAGCAAGTAAGAATACCATGCTAAAGAATTTTAAAAAATTATTTGTCTTGCAAATAATAAAAGTGAGATGGATTTTTTTTTCTGATATAATTTCCTAATTCTGTTTTGATGGATTCTGCATTTAGTAAGTAAATTTTTTTTGGTTTAGTGGTAGGATCAAGACATTAAATATATGTTAATTAGTTATTACTTAATTTTAAGTCTCTGAAAAAAAGGTGCAGAAAAATAAAGCAAAAAATTAAGACGTGAATTAAAACTCAGTGAAACCACAGAAACTACTCCAGATTTACATTGCTTTAGTAACAGAAGTAGATTTTCCTCCTCTTCTTTGTACAAATTGTTTAAATTAACTGGAGTTCATCAGTTAAACTGTAATTAATAAATCAAATTACAACTTTTCATCACATCACTCACATAAATAATTTTCCATAAATAGTTGTTTCCATAAAGGTGAAGACATATTCCTAAAACCAGTAGATGAAAACTTATTTGTTGACATTTGTTAAGAATTTTAACTACTATTTTAATTCCATACCTCAATAAAAAAAGTTCCTGGACTGTCCTCCTTGCTTCCAGAATGGCCTAGAGGTTTTACATTCCATTTTCAAACTACACTCTTGC
The DNA here is from genome assembly GCF_017590055.1 of Onychostruthus taczanowskii. Taxonomy (NCBI): domain Eukaryota; kingdom Metazoa; phylum Chordata; class Aves; order Passeriformes; family Passeridae; genus Onychostruthus; species Onychostruthus taczanowskii. The sequence goes on from NW_024501459.1 coordinate 11,965,334, forward strand.
AGCTACTCTTTTTTTATTATATCTGCTTTGATATAACTGCTTCTGGAAATTATCCAGTCTATTTGAATTCATCTTATATCTTATAGAAGCAATAAGACTGATCTATTTTGTCTTAGAAGGACATATAACTGATTTTTTTCTTCTATGTCCAGTATGTAAGTACATACAGATTCACTGAGGCAGTACTTTTGGTTACCTCTTGAAAAACTCATTTTTATTCAGTCATCCATGAAGTGTGGTGACTAGCTTGAATGACAAGTTTGCTTTTGTAAACTCTGTCCAAGTTATGTTTAGCAAATGAATGAAAACCAACCAAAAGATGATATTTCAAATGCTTTTTTAATTTTTTTAACAGAACTGAAAAAAAAACAAAGCCAAAACACAGCTGAGGGAGTCCTCAACTCAAACAAAATAAAACATCAAACAAAGAAATCCTCTCTGATGCTCACTGAATTTCTGCATAGAATCTTATATTTCTTCTTCCATAAAAAACACCTATGTTTTCTTTCTTGGAGATTTTAGTTTTACTATTTTTAAGAAATGTGAGACAGGTTTAAGCTCTTTTTTTATTATTATTTAAACTCTTGTTTTTCATATCCTATTACACTTTATGAGATTGGAAACCTGCATTTTAGTCTAGGAGCTATGAAACTGGCTCAGCATACTGCATGCAACACAAATAACTGGAAATCAAGTGGTGAGAGCAGGAGACACATTAATTATTCATAGAACTAAATGTATTGAAGAGCCCACATTACAGCTTACAAAGGAGTATCTGTGAGTCCAGTGAGGGGAGGAGTAACTGCCTTCAAATCCAGTTAAAGTGCACCTGACACACAAGAGGATGGTTCTCAAAGTGACTGTGAGAATTTTTAATAAAAGCTAGGGTTTTTAAAGAAGTTTCTGGTTCCCAAATCCCAGTGAAAGTCAGTGAGATATGGGAATTTAATTCCCTTCTTCAAATCATAGCTGAAATAAGTGGAAAGATCTGACCTACATTGTATTTTGAATTTCTGCCTATCTACCCTTGTTAAGAATTTTATAACATTTACCATTGTATCTACATGTGTTCTGACTGACATCCTGTCAAACTATGGGGAAATCCAAGTCTTTAGGGAAAAGTACTAGTATATTTACTGTGAATGGACACAAAGAGTGGGTCTTCCAAAGTAACATTAACCATTTTTATCAACTTATTGGTGAAAGCCAGGATAAGCTTACATTTGTGGATAGAAATTTTCATTTGAATTTTCCTTCTGTGTTTTGTAAATAGGCATCTGAAGTTCTCTTTTTTTTTGTAAATTTTCATTTCATTGAAAGATAAAAGACTGCTGTCATGAGGTTCTCAGTAATATTTAAAACCAAGAGATCTGTGGACCACAAGCTTCTCTAAATAAAAGGAAATGTGAATAGGTTTCATTGCAACAGTATTTCATAGATAAACACTAATGATATTTACATTTTTTTGTTGCTAAGAATATTCTAGATGGGGTTATTTGATAATCATTGCTCACTTTAGTATGAAGTGTCTTGTTACAGAAAACAGTATTGGTTTTTCTAAAATTTCTACTTTCCTGAAAGTGTCTAAAAATGAACACTATATTCTTAGCATCAGTATATGCCCCAAGGTGCATTATTAGCTATTGCTTGTAGGGATGTTGTTGCTGCTTCAATAAGCAAAGCCTTTTCAGTATGCATTAATACAAATGTATAACAGAATTGCAAAGTTAGTTGGTACTTCATATGGATTCACCAAACATTGCTAACCTTAGAGAGATTATAAACATTCAGTGCTGCTGTATTTTGTGTGTCTTCTTTTTCTGAATTAACCAGAACATCTTATAATCAGGGAAAAATAATAGGAAAAATAGCATTATTTTCTTCTTTCTTTTGATTTTCTTTTCCCCCTATTTTTATCACAGGAGTTTTTAAAAGTCTAGAAATCACAAAAAAAACCTTGCAGTTGGCTCATTTATGATTTTTTTCAGGTGAAAGTGGAGACTTGCTGCCTCAGGGAAAACTTCTGTAGTTTAAATCAAATCAAAATTGAAGTTACTTATTAATTTATTAACCACATATAATTAACTAGGCATCAATGAACTATGTATTGAGAGTCAATACTGGTACAATAATGAATAATCCATGTCACTTACATACTTAGAAAAAGTTAATAAATTTAAAGACCTGTGCTTGAGCTTTGTGCTGTCATTCCTCATTGCAGAGGTGACAGGCCCCAGGGAGAAACCCCCATTCTCTCATGGTACAGGTCCCCAGGGTGTACCTATGGTGGCTGTGGGTGAGCTCCACATGGTTGCTGGAAGCGGTGGTGGCAGAGGGTGCAGGATCACTTCTGGCAGGCTTTTGCCTTCTGCTCTCACCTCCACTACCTCGCTCCATTTTCAGAACTTCTCAAGCTTAGTTTACACTTCCTTTCAGGTTGAGTCCTTTACTCCCAACATCACTCAGATCTGACCTGGGGGTCTTGTTCAATGGCACGTTGAATCAGAGCCAGCAAGTTAAATCAGAGAGCATCAGGCCCTCCTGGGATGCATCAGGCCCTGTCCTGGGGGCATCAGGCACAGCATCACCAGCTGGGCAAGGGAGGGGATTGTCCTGCTCTGCTCTGCACTGGGGCAGCATCATTTTGAATATTGTGTGCAGTGTTGGGCACCACAATGTAATAAGTGTGTAAAGCTATCAGAGAGCGTCCAAAAGAGGGCTACTAAGATGGTGAAAGGCCTTCAGGGGAAGCCATGTGGGGAGCAGCTGAGATCTCTTGGTCTGTTCAGCCTGGAGGAGACTGAGGGAGACCTCAGCACAGTCTACAACTCCTTTGTGGGGAGAAGAGGAGATACAGACACTGATCTCTTCTCTCTGGTGACAGGGACAGCACCCAATGGCCTGAAACTATGTCAGGGGAGGTTTAGTTTGAATATTAGAAAAAGGTTCTTCACCTATAGGGTGCTTGAGCTGGAATTGGCTCCCCAAGGAATTGGTTACAGCACCAAGCCTGACAGATTTCTAGAAATGGTTGGACGATGCTCTCAGGAACATGGTGTGATTACTGGGGCTGTCCTGTGCAGGGCCAGAATTTGGACTTTTGATGTTTCATTGTGGGTCTCTTCCATCTCAAGATATTTTATGATTCTGCAATCTCTGATTATTTTTCAACTGGCTGATGTTCATGTTCTCTTTAAGATGATCTGTCAGGTTTGGTCAGATACACCCTAGACAATTTTGCATATTCAAGCCACATGGACACCATGTACACACTCATCTCTGTGTTAACAAATATTGATAACTAGACTGTTTGCCAAAGGTAGCCCATATAAGGCCCATACAAGGAAATCAGTGAATATAACCCATATTTTTATTGTCCACAATGGACAATAGTTTTACTGGTTTGTACTTTAACCATTGCATCAAACATCCCTGTTATGTTAACCTTGTATTCAAGAATCTGGACATAGTAATAATCTTGAGCAACATTAGAACATGTGTTAATTCAATGACTTTAAGCTTTAATAAACAATGTAGAGTATGTTTTTTTTTTCTTTTATGAGATGCTTTAAACAGAAATTCTCCCTTTTCACAATTATGATATTATCATATGGGCCTCACTCTTTTTGTCTTAGATCAGAACTCCTGTGCAAAGATGACTCTAGCAGACCACACACCAATTTCCATACTGCTTTGAGGAAGAGAGAAGTGGTAATTTGCTACACTGATGAATGGATAAAAGTAAAATAGCATTGTAACAAAGCAGTGGATGCAAAATTCCGTGTGGCCTCCATCACTCTCTGCTTCTCAATGTGCAGTACATGAGAAAAGGAGGTTGGAATATTCAGGAGGTGGAAGGCTAGGGTTTGAAGGCTGGTTTAGCTATTTTTTACTCCTTCTCACTTTTCTGTACAATATATCACTTGCTGTATCTATACGTATCTAAGATGTTTAGACATATACCTAGGTTGTTTGGTAACTCTTTCCAAAAATACCAAGTACTAATAAAACCTATCCTCCTTTTTAAATAGGTTGGCTGTCACTTTTGACTTATATAGTCCTACTTTGTTTATGCCCAATACTTCTTGCTTTTGTCTGTCTTTAGACAGACATCAAGTTTGTGAAAAAATTTTGTCAGTGACAGCTCTCCATTACTGAAACCTGTGCTTCACTTCTTTTTTATTAATATTGGGGTTTCTGATTTTTCCTGTTTTTTCTCCTTTTCTTTTTCCCAAAAAAGTACATAATGAATTATATTTATTGCTGCATTAATAATCAAGTATGACTTTTTCTTCCGACTTTGAAAAAGATATTGAAAACAAAAGCAGATTCAAAATGCTTTAAAACATACAACTTACAAATTTAATATATCTAATCCAAAATGGCACCAGAGAAATTTAAAACTTACATTAACTCAGTAAAATTATTCAATTTTTTAAACCAGGGAAAGGAGATTAAACATCAAAGAAGGGAAAATTTTACTGACCTAAAACCAATGAGCAGACTGTGGGCTTGGTAGAAAAAGAACCTACAATGCTATTCTATCATTGTCTTTATGAGAAAAAGGTCATGCAAATTCTGGTGCTGGAAAAATGAAGGAGATAAATTCTAAAATAAGGAAATTATGATAAATATATTCTTTTGCATTTGCATTAAACATTCCAGTTGATTGGTATTAGCATTAGGTTAAAATATTTATGGCACTTGTTCTGGATAAATCACATCAATATAATTTATTATTTAAGAAGAAGTGAGAATAATCTGCTTCAGTGCAGATAATATTGTTATTCATGCTGTCCTGATGAATACCAGCTTTAAACAAGTGGAAAAATGTTAAGTCTTTGTACACTCTTGATTTAGAAAACTGTAACAATATTATGATTTTAAATACCTTTTAATTTAGAAGAGGACACTCAAATAAGAGAAGGATTAAAATGTGTAAAAAGAAGGAAGATGAATATGCCCTGAAGACATCACCAGAGTATAGTCTGTACTGGACTACCTCTGTATTGGTACTGGGGCCATCAGTCAGATTACATGTCAGTGGATTTTATGGTCCTTAAATTTTTTAAAATATCATGGTTTTTTCCTGGCAAATGCATTTTCAAAACACAATATAAATGACGATAGGACACTTGCTTTTACCTTTATGTAATATAGATTCTATTATGTAGAGGAACATAAATATTATATATAATGAACATACATAATATTATATATAAGGAACATAAATATTACCATGATAATTCAAATAAAGGAAAAACCTCCCAAGGATTTAGAGATAGAAATTGACTAACATAAAGGTATGCAAAAGTTTTGAATGTAGGGCTTTATATTCTTTTTGTAATGGAAATAGTTTTATAATATGGCAGTTATTATTTGCTTAGCATCAGTCTGTGCAATTATATAAAGAGGATTCAGACCCTAGCTTACAAACTGAAATTTATCCAATGGAAAGTAGCATATTTCAGACATATAACACTGTCTGTTGCCAAGCAAAATTTCACATTTCCTGTTAAATATTACTTTACCCCTGAGTAATTATCAGAGAGAGAGTTTGTAAAAGAAATTTACACTGAACCCTGGTCTGCATACACAGGAGGAGTGAATGCTGTTTGTAACATGTGAATTGTGAAAAGACAGTTGAAGGAAATAATCAGATTTAATAAAGCTATTTGAGATAATTCATGTGCAAAGAAAAAGTCCAGAAAACATTTGAAGTTTGAAATTGGGAAAAGATGATACAAAATCTGACTAATTCAGGAGGTGAGTGGAACAGGCAGTAATTTTTTTTGGTACAGACAAAAAAGAAAACCATCAAGACTGCAGAAAGTAACAAAATTTGGCATCAGTAGTGGGAAGCAGGTTTCAGACCCTGTGTGAGGAGCAGTTTGCAGTTACTGGTCTTAATGTGGTCAGGAAAGGGATCAAAAATTCTTAGGAAAATTGAAGGAAATACTACATTGAGATTTCAATAATAGCAGATGAGAAATTATAATATAGTTTAGGGGCTGAAGAGGGGCAAACTCAATGGAAGACATGTAAAACAAGGCCTGGAAAAAAAGTTAGGAACAGCCAAAATATCTTGGAATCATGGACACAGAATCCAGAAAAGCCTGGTTCAGTGATAACAGAGTGAAAAAAATTAAGAAAATTTGTGATGGAGAAAGAGTAAGGAAAGTTTTTGAGAGGATATTTTTCAAAGCCATTTCCGTCTTTATAATTTTTAAAGTTTGCTCAAGTTCCAGTAGTTTCTGTCCACTTTGTTTTTCTACAGTCTTTATATGACAGTCTCCATATATTTCCCATTGCAACGAACATTGCGATTGGGTCTATGAAGATTTGTACTGACCTCATTGTGTCATCAGCTTGACATTATAATTTCATCTCCAGAGAAACACTGAAACACTTTTCATCATGATTTGATATTGTAAATGTGGTGACCATAGATAGTAATAAAAATTCCTTGCAATTGCATTTTGACATCATAATGTAATCTCCATAGTCTTCACTTGACATTGTGATGAGATTGTGGCAATGCTAACTTTGTACGAATGAAGCTGGGCCCATGGAATGAAAAATTTAAAGTACAGTTTTGTACATAGAGAGCAAATGGTTATAAATACATATATAATTTATCATAATTAAATTTTTGTTAAAAATCAGAACACATTCTCTATCCATATGAGGAATGGACATCTGGAACATTCTGTTAAGTGAGGAGATCAGAAAACAAATCAGATTTCAGATAAAACTTTTTGAACTTATGCAAATGAAAATATAGCATCTTTAGTGCCATAGCAGAGACTTGGTATCTGTGATAGGAAAGTTCTTCACAATTCCATTATCTTCTGTGGCATGTACTTCTGTCTTAGTTCTTAGGTAGTGTAGGATTATAAACAAATGTAATATGTTTAGAAAAGAATTTTTCTATTTAGAAGTCAATGAATTTTTAGTTTTAAACACATGCATATGTTTTACAACCTGGATCTCATGTTTATCTGCTTTGGTGTAAAAAAAAGGGTATCCCTTGGAGTAAAAAGTCTGGTGTGGGCCTGTTTGATTCTCTAAAACTTTAGGTTCAGAGCTGTTAAATATAGTGACAGACTGATTTAAACAGTGACTTTCATCCTCCTAAATTAGTCATTACTCTAATACGAACTGGAATGACATTTTTTAAAAGTCAAAGCATTGCTGATTTTTTTGTGGAATCTAAATTGATGACCTCCTGGTAAAATACATTTATCTTATTATTAGATCTTTGAGACACTATATCACTTGTAACCTTTACTTAAAGCACTTTCTTTCAGATATCCTTCTGGTTTGTGCAATGCAGGCTACAATAAATATTTTAAAATAAGTAAAAGTACTATCCCTAGATTATAATTATGGTACTAGACAGACTGACACCTTGCAGTTTGGAGGTTTTGGGGTTTTTTGACAAAACTGAATGTCTTCACTAGAGTTTAGCTTATGGAACTTGAATAAGGCATGGATAAAACTCCCTGTCTTTCACAACCTGTATTTTTTATAGTTTATTTATCTTGTCTGTCTTTCTTTTCTCTTGGGAGTGACTAGAAAATATAAGTGTAAAATTATTTAGTGTGGTCAAATGCATAAACCGTATGCTTAGAACCATGCAGGTTGAAAGTTTACTCTTGGCTCCAGTCCTAAACTGCCAGTTCACTTTACCTCTCTAAGGCACTTAAAAGATAAAAGGATACATAATAGGCTTAGAACCTTTCAAAGATGAGCTAGAATAGAATAATCTTATCATAGAATGATGGAATCATAGAATGTTAAAAGGTTGGACCTTAAAAATTGTACTGTCCCAACCCCCTGCCATGGACAGGGACAACTTCCACTGGACCAGGTTGCTCAAGGACTTATCCAGCCTTTCCTCGAGCACTGAGGCATCCACAGCAACTGGTTCCTGCACCTCACCACCCACACAGAGAAGAATATCTATCTCTTATCCAACACAAAATTTCCCTCTTTCAATTTGTACCCATAAATCCTTATCCTATCATGATAGTTATAGTGATGAAACTTATAGACATATATATTTTTTAAAGTATTATATGTATTAAAATATTTTAGGAGGTAGTTTTGTCACTGAGTAGTATTGATATAGAAAAAATAATTTAAAAATATATAATATTATAATTATAATTAACAATTTTTGAGTGTTTATATTCCATTTTTAGATGAAGCAAACCTAATTGCCCACAAATTCTGTGCATATACAGAGCTAAATAATACAATATATTTTCCTAATTTTCCTATATGTTTTTAAATAACTGTGTTTTTTATGAGACTGTGGTAGTTTTATGTTAGATTGTCATACCCTGAGCTTCAAATCAGAAGTTAGAAAAAAGCACAAAGATTTTGTGACTCTGACATGGAGAGAAACTATTAATTTAGTGGGAAATTTTTCTAATTATTTCCATGAAATTCAGAAAATTAGCCGAAATGTTTGCTGCTAATTTAATCTTAATTTCATTTTGTGAATAAGAAACTGTAACAAAAGATAGCACCAGTGCAAGCATATTATGAGAACTTGTTTTTCGGCTAGTAAAAGGTTAAATTGTCTTTAAAATTAACTGTTTTCACTTGCATTTGCTAATAAATATATTTAAATGATAAATATAGATTATTACAATTTTGACATGAACAGCTGTAATATGAAATGAAAATAAAGAGCTGAACTATTGTAATAAACTTTTGTTTTCACTTCGAATGCATCTTCAGTCTTTTTTGGTTTTTTTGACAATATAATTTTTTGTTACAATTTTGAATTACTTTTTAATAATTTTGAAAACATGCAAATGTGAACTGTTGACCAAAATGAAGTGTCTAGCATTGACTTGAATGATAAAAACAAATTCTGTTTAACAGCAATAAAATTTCATACACTATTTACAGCATGTTCTGAAAGTGCATTAAAGAATTTGGGTTTTCAGTGTGGAGAGAGAACTTGCCTTCTGAAGAAGAAATACATTCTTCAGAAGAACAGTTGTAGGCCTTCAGATACTACCTGAATATGCCTCATTTCTCCAGATAGAGTGTACAGACTATCTAGACCACTAATAGCAACTAGGCTGATGAGTTCTCTCAAAAGTAATCTGGGCTTTTCCCTAATCCATTTACTGGGGCACAGCCTCTTCACTAGTGGCCTGAGAGGTTGCCTGCCAAAAGAAAAGCATTTGTAAATGGCCATTAATTCCAAAATGCTTATCTCCAGTGGACAGAGACTCTTCCTGCAGTCATTTGGGAAAAGGGATTGAAGTCTGCTGGACTGAACATGTCTGCCTCAGGAATCCCCGTTGCACCGATATTGGGTTGAATTCTTCTCATTATTACTTCACAGTTGAGATGTGAGCCCAGAAGAGTCCTGGTCAAGATAAATATTTACTTTTAACAAAAGTTCTAGTGGCTAGAAATTCTATCTGCCACTTCCATCTAGACCATAATGGGGGATGTGGTTAGAGACTTGAACCTGGCAGAAGGGGGAAATTTTATAGGTAAGTAGTATATCAGCTCTGGAGTGGTGTTTCTTCTCATGTTATGCAGTGTGCTGACCTGCTTCAAGAGACCACAGACATTTCCACCAAGAGAAACTAAAATTGCCACCATTTTAGTTTGGAATGTCTTGTAGTATATCTACAACAATGAATTTTCCTTTACAAGATTTCCACATAAGATGATGATAATTGATAAGGTAGACCATGATCATAGAGTCCAGCCAATAATACAAATGTTTTGTAAGTATTTAACACTGGTATGCTGAGGGAAATTATTTTTTAAATAGCCTTTCAGTTTCTGTTTGTTATTTTAAATTCCAAAAATCTCTTAATAGACACTGAGAATCAGTTTACAAGTGTGATGATGAAAATATTTTCCCTGTAAACATTCATATGCTGTAAATGTAGTCATCTCAATTTTCTGATTTTTTTAGAGTAATACTTTAATTACTAAAACAGTTTATGTTTATTTCAGTGCTTAGACTGCCTTAATTCAGTACATAAGTAGGGCAATTGATGTGAATCCCAACATCTGGCAATCAGTGATTTAATGAGTTACTTTTTAAAGAAATGTCTGCCTGCCGGAGGGGTCTATAATGCAATTAGACACATTAGCACTTTCTCAGTCATTTTTCATGAGAAAATGAAAGTGATTGTTGCAAGCTGTAAGTTGTTTGCACTTTTGGAAGACAAAAACTCATAATACGTTCATATTTCAGCTTTATAAGGAGGATTTTGTTAGAATGATGTAATATAATACATTTGTAGCAATTTCTGAGTATTTGTTTGTGAAATGTAATGATTTAGTCATAAATGATAGTGTGCAATTACAGGCTTCTTTGGCCAAATTTTGTTTAATGCTAGCAATTCACAAAAAAAGATGCTGATGAAATATTTAAACTAGAAGTCAACAATCCAAATTCAAAGAAATTCCTGAGAAACCTTTGTAACCAGTAATGCAATTTGGAAAGGATCCAAGTATTTTTACTTTTTGAGTTCTCTTTTTAATTAATAGTTTTCTCTTAGACATATTTTATTGGATTTGTTAAACTATTATTAATTTAAATCTCAAAGTACAAAAGTAAAACTTCAGGAATTTTAAGTTAAATATAATATCACACAGAAAAAAATTAACACTTTGATAATTGTATCCACACTTAAATTTCCTGAAGATTTTGTAGTAGGAGTAAAAAGTAATTTCTTGTTTTACTGGAGATTTTTCTGACGCAAATGTCAAAAATTTTGTATTCATCCTGTGGCTTTTAAGAACACTTCACTTCTTAGAAAATTAACTTTAGTGGTTAGGAGCAAAACTTTTACAAAAATAGGTTTAAAGATGTACATTTATACACTGCTATATGCATTTTATGCATATAATAATAATATATATATATGTGCACAAGACAAATATGGTCAAGGCTGTGATTTTAAAAATAAAGTTAGACAGAAGGAAAAATAAAATTAATCTTGAAAACTATCTTGAATATTTTTATAATGTTACAATACAAATAATCTACTTGCAATTATTCAGTTAAGAGGTAAAACTATTGTCCTTAGTAATTAAGTAACCTGTGCAACAGAGGAGTTTATCACAGTGTTTAAAGTAAACTCAGCATAAAGTGGAAACTTAAGTGGAATCTAAGTAATTTTTTTGCAGTTGGGTTTTTGAAGTGTTAGGACAGGTTCTAATTGAAACACTGAACTTCATGTGCTTTTTGCCAACAGCCTATGAATATAATTTCTGCTGATTTAAGAATCTGATGTCAGGGCAGTAAGTATGCAATTAGCTTTAGTTTAAGTGATAGCAACATGCTGTAAATAAGAATCTTAATTGTGTTTGCAAGATTAAAATTCAGTTTCATTGTTTTTTTTCCCTTGCTTCTTTGGTGGCTTTGTGGTATATTCACATTGCTACCTCTAAATGAATGTCAACTTGTTTTACCTCGACTGCAGCCAATCGATACTTCATTAGGCTGAATTGTCTTGTGCCCATGCAACCTTGAAGCTGTGGCTTAATTACCACCCGTATTATGCAGTGGCTCAGAGTGCTGTGCTCAGCTGTGTCAATTTCGAACAAAAGCCATGCTGTTGCCTGTATTTAGGAAAAATGGACTTTTGAACTAAAGAACTATAATATTTTCTAAGTTAACAATTCATGATGATAACCTTTTTTAAAATGTGTATGTCAGTTTTCAGCAAGTTTACATTTGAATAGGTTTCTGCATATTGCAAAACTTCAAAAGACGAGTACCTTTGCTTTTCATGTTCAACCCATCTTTGATTTAAGATAATTTTAAATTAATGGCAAAGTAACATTCATCTGAAAGAGAAGACAGGAGAAAGTGCAGTCAAATGGCAATCATGACAAATGACATCTCTTGTCTGAGAGTCATTTTTCCTCACTAGACTGATTTGTCATCCCCACTTTTGACATTTTTCATCCTGCTATGAAATCACATTGACAGAATAAGATATTTCTACACTTAACAGTGGGACATAGAAGATGGTTCTCTGCTTTCATTTATTTTTTGTATTACATTTAAGGGTTTGTAAAATTTGTAAGCAACTAAAGTCCGATGACAAATTTCATTTGCTTCATAAAATATAAAGTTCACACTGCCCTGTAATCCTAAAGTAAATGTTGCTGTTTCATTTGTGTCAGGTCATTATACAATGTAAAGGAAAACAAATCTCCATGAAGATTTTCCACTTGGGAGTATTGCCTTGTTATGAGCAAGGATTATCAAATCCAGTAACAATGAGGGCAAACTACCTAACTTTAGTGTTGTGCCATTGTCTTGGACATGTCAAATACCTGTGGCTAACATTTGCAATTTCTTACTTCAGCACTAAAAACATAAGACTTGTCCATTTCTGAACACCTTATGTTCATGCAATAGGTATAATTAACTTTTAACTTTTTCCTCCAGGTATTACAAACTATACAGGAGCATCGGCATTTCTCTTGAGTTACAACAAAGGACAGACTAGACTACAGTCCTAAAAGGCAATCCTAAGAGGTCACATAAATGCAGCTAGATATGAACTGACTTATACACACAGCACAGAGAGTAATTCTAATTTTTGTTTTTTATTGTTTGTTTCTTTGTTTTGTTTGGCTATATTTTGTTTTTATCAAATGCCTCATGATTACTCTTGTGTAGACCAAAACCTTTTTATCTGTTTACATATCTGTGTCTAGTACCTTACTGATGGTGAGGCATGCTGATCACAAAATAGGAGGATTGCTGCCTTACATAAGCCATGTTTGAGTGCTCAGAGGATGATAGTCCCCTTTAAAGCTCTTATACAAAATCCAATGAAGGAAATTAAAAAACACTTTCAGAGAAAATATTTTTTTATTTGTCTGATTTTGTGTTCAATGAACTAGATCTGTGGCTAGATATCACTGTTAGCAGTGTCTTTCAGTGCTCACATCAGACAATCAACTACTAGTAACCTCAAACACTGGTTCTAATTATCAGCATGTTCAGAATTTTCACACCCTTTATAACATGTAAATGTTACTCATTATACATGCCTTTTGTGTACAGATTAGGCAGATCAGGCCTATAAAACATGCCAGAATTTGTACCAACAGCGTGAGCCTGCAATTTCATACCAGTATTAGTGTACATTCTGTTGTACATTGCCATGTACTGTGTTTTCTATTGTAGCAAAGTACAAACAAACAACTTTCACTTAATTAATTAACAGATCTTGTGTAATGCATCAGATGCTTTTAATTATTATTTTTCTGCTTGAATGAAAAGAGGTGGCCACCCTTGGGATTCAAATTTCATAGATTTGATGCAGCTCTGTTCTTATTCTTCACCCACATTAATCCTAATAGATTTCAGGCAAGTTTCAAATCATCATTTTGTGACAATGAAGATGAAAAGTCAGCAGAGTCAGTGCCTTTCTATCTATTATGTATAAGGAAACCAAAAACATAGCCCTGTGCATTAAGTGCCTATCTGTGAAAGTTCTCATTTTATCAGACAACAAATCTGAACTGCTTGCATATAAAGAGAGTTTCTGACTAACCAAAAGGGGACACTTCATTTCTGCCACTAGACTATTCTTAAAGTTGCAAAGTGTTTATCTGTCTTCTGTTGAAAGAAGTTCTTATTCAAATTCACAGTTCTACTTGAGAATATGGGCATAATCAATAAGCAGGACCATAATGGCTTAACTTCAGCTAGCAACTATGCACAACATAGCCAGTCATTCACTCACTCCTCGCAGGGAGAAAATCAGAAGAGTAAAAGTGATAACTCATGGTATGACATAAATAGAAAAAGTCCCCAACACAACCAAAAAGCCCTGAGGAATTGATTCACTGTTTCCCATGGGTAGGTCGGTGCACAACCATCTCTAGGAAGACAGGGCTCCAACATGGCTAACAGTAACCTGGTAAATCATACACCATCACTCTGAAAGTCCTTCTTTTCTCCTTCTTCCCTCAGTTTTCTGTGCTGAGCATGACACCATGTGGTGTGGGATATCCCTCGGCTGTGTCCTCTCCCAACTCCTTGTGTACCTGTGTGATGGTGGGCTGGGGTGAGAAGCACAAAAGTCTTTGATGCTGTGTAATCACTGCTCAGCTGCAGTGAAACCATCCCTGAATTATCAATGCTACTGATGCACAGTCCAAAATAAAGCCCCATATTAGCTACCATGACTAACATGAATTCTATCCCAGCCAAAACCATCTAGAAGAAAGATGCCATTCACTGTTCTAGTCTAAATAAAAAAGTACATTTGATAAATTTCCCTTTGTGATCAGTACTTCATAAAGTTGTCCCTCCTTTAAATACTTCTGCTACTTCTTGTGTTCCAATGAATGTATGTGGGATAGGAAGACATTGTAATGAGCATGGTTTATTCCACCAAATCTAAAGCAGGTGTATTTGCATTTCTACAATGAATTACATCTGTTCATAAGAATCTTTTGAGCAACTTTCTAATACCAAAATGTTTACTATTTACTCACAAGATCTCAGGAAATGAGTGTTCAACATAACTACACTCCTGTATAACATTACACAGCCACAAGCAATCAGGAACACAACATGAAGTTCACTCCTCAGTCATGTTTTGTGATGATCTCTTTACTCTTACACAGTTTCCTCTAGTGACAGAATAACTTAAATTGGTAAAACTTTTCCCCAATATACCCTAGCTATATTTATAGCAACTGTCATTCATTATTATACTAAAAAGGAAGAAAACTTACTTATACTGTAATATGAAAAAAATGTCCTGCAGTGAAATAATATGTACAGCTCAGCTTTAATTCAAGTTCAGTCTAGTAAGAGCTACAAACTTTTTTTTCTTTTTTTAATGGTTCAGTAATTGGAGACATCAAAGTACCTGATACTGTTCATTAGAACATTAAACCACATAGGGACAATATAACATTGAAGACAAAAATTAGGGTTTAGGGACATGTTTTACAAATACTGTAAAAGTAGAGGGTTTTTTTCAAATTGAGTTGCATTATATCTTCAAAATCAGTTTCTGAAAAGCTAATGTTATAGTGATCAATGTTTACCTGGAAAAAAGAACATTTTACAAGGATAAAATAATGAAAGGCTCTGAATTTACACATTATCGTTTTACAGAGCACAGAGATTAGTATTGGACTCTGATTACAAAAGCATGGGCAGTAATAGTTTTCTCTGCTGATTTTGTGTTATTCATATGTGTATATGGGCTGCAACAGATAATTGGAGCAGAAAAGGAGAAACTGAACTGGAGACAATTGATCATTAAGACTGAATGATATGAGGCAAAATTCACTTATTGCCCGTTTGCTCAATGAGTAAAAGAAGACAGTAAAAATTTTATCAAAAATCTGAAAAACTTACCAGTAACTTTCATTGTTTTCCCCCATTTCTTTCCTTGTCAACAGAAGAGTTATAACCCATTTTGCTTTTACTGATCATCTTCATCATCACAGAGAGTGAATTCCATGAACTACAGTTCAACAGGAATGTGCATCACTCTCATGAACATCAGATGTGGCCTCATGTGATCCCTGAATGTAAAAGTAGGGCAGCAAGGAGTACGCAAGATATTTCCTTATGTATACAATCATGATAAGAGAGATATAAAATACATTATCTCAGGGAAATGTCTGCAATTTAAAATTATTAGGGTAGAGGAAAGAATCGTAATATGTTGTTAGAGTAGGAGAAAATGTTCTTGAAAGAATAAATAAAGCATTAAATTTACTTCATTTCTGAAAAAAAGAACAGGGAAAGGAAAATACTTTAAAAAGACTTGAAAGTGTGATTATAAACTATAATCTAGAGTAAATGCACAAGAAGGAGCAAATATCTGTATAATGAAGTAAAACAACCAAGGATTAGAAATATGTGAAGTTTATTTGTAAATATTACTGTAGCAAAACTGAAGTTGCAATTTATCCTTGGTTGCTGATCTCAAATACAGTTTGGGCGAAAACAGAAAGATCATCATATATCTCATATCAGACTAGATAATTTTAATGGTCCTTTCTGAGTTTAAGCTATACGAATATACTAATACAACTCTACAAATTAATTTCTTTAAAAACACACACAAGTCCTTGTTGTCAATGATAAACTGAATTCACACCCAAGTACATTGAAATATGTTCCTGAAGGTCTCCCTTTAAATTCCTCCCACTAAAAAGCCAAAGCAAAGTAAAAATATAGTTATCTACTCCCAAGCTGATTTCCAGATATAAATCTAGACATATAAATTTTCAGTATGAATTATTTTCCCTGTGTTACTGGCTGTATACTACTGAAATAGACAGTAGTCAGGAGTAAGCAGGTGAGGCAATATAATAGGATTATTTCATCACTCCTGTTAAGATGTTTTTTATTATTGCAAAAGAAGAATGTTCAAAAAGTTGTTAAAATATTAGAATTATTTTGTGTACTTAAGAAACCTTGGTAAACAGAAAAGCTTCATTAGAATGTAGGCTGGCTATAATACATCTGCAGTTAAAATATTGACTAGATATGAACAAAATGTCAACATCTAATTTTTGAGTAAATGAATGTAAATTTTTACCTTTGAAAACAAAAGTGAGTTTAAGTAATATAAAACTATTTTTAAAACATTTAAATAAAATATTTTTCAACCATACTTTAAATTATAACAATTTTGATCAATTCTTTCGGCACTAATTGTAGCTTAAGGAGGCAGTTTATTCAATAATATTGAAACAGAGTTTATTCGTTGGTTTTTCTTTTTTAAAAAAGTAGCAATGAAGTGACGAGAAATTTTTATTATATTTAATAATTTATAATATTGCAGTTAGAGAGAGGCATACAAGGCTGGATATAATAAAAACTCTCATTGTTTCATACAATTTAAGGCCAGAAGGTTCAATAGATCATCTAATCTGACCTCTTGTATATCACCTGAGATAAATCCCCAGTGAATCCCAACTCAGTCACATACAAACTGCACATAAAACTACTTTCATTTTTGGGCAGCTTACCTGAGTAATACTCATCTAATTATACAATTATTTCCAATTAACTCAATCAGTTTCTTTGTTTCTCTCTAGAACTGCTGGTTCTGTGGAAGCTGGAGGTTCACTCACTGAGAAGGTGGCATTCTGCACACAGTGTTGCATTTTAAGAAAACTGGAATAGGGTGTTTGCAGTGCTGGGTCAGAATATGAAGCCAAAGTGGATTCTCGTTCTAAGCACTATTCAAACCAGTTTTGATCATATAGAGTACTTTATTTTTCTTGAGTTGTAGAGATGATGAAATCACAATGCCTGTTCTCATGACAAATTATGGCAGCAAGGGTATGTGTTTTAGCACATTTGCAATCTCTGAATGGACTGTAGACCCTCCTTCCTTTTGGAGTTTTCTCAGTAAACTGAGCCAGTAGCTGGACCTTCGTATCTTTATTAAATTTCATCCATTGCCAAGAAAGTTTTCCAGACCAATTTTGCACCCTCTAGTTGTTTGGTGTCTTGGCCTTCAGATGGTGTCCTAAAAAGCTAAAAAAACAGGAATATATTTGGAATGGAATTATGTGTGTGTTTAGATGAGGAGTAAGGTAGCATTTGATACTAAAAAATATTATTAAATTATTAATTAAGTTATTTTTTTATCAAAAATTATTAAGTTAATAAACATAGGGAAAACTGTTTATCAGAATAGTTCTATGTGATGCAAACCCGTTTTTGATGTACCTGAACAAAACTAAATTTTTTCTGTTTACTCTAGGTTTGTCATAGATGATAATGTGTTTGCTACTTGTGTGTTTACTGGTATAAATAATCACTATTATGTGTTGATATCTTCTCACACACTCTCCTAAGATTATGGTGGAGAAATTACAGTAATATGAATAAGGATCTAATCAGAAATAACCCATCTTTTGAAAGATTTTTCTTTTTGGGGACATGGTCTTTAAATAATTTTTGTAGTGGGAGCACCTCTGTGCTATGGAACTTGCTGGGGCTGATTATGTAGTATCTATAATCTGTCATTTTCATCTTCCCTGCTCTCCTATGGCTTATTTTGATTTCTACAGTATATAAAAAAATGCTCTAGAAACAGTTTTAATGAATTGCAAATAAGCTTGTCTCTTAAGGTCTTTCTTATAAAGTTACCTGTGAACTCTTACATTTAATTGATGTGCAAGACTGTACAGAGACAGTACTGTGTACAGGACAATTTGCTTCCTTAATAGAGTATTTCATGCTCAGTATTTTTTCCTTGTTTTTCAGCTAAATCTGAGTGACTGTAAATCTTGTAGACCATACTCTACAGCTAGAGGGTAAGACTGTTAAGCAGTACTCAACACACATTTAGGATACTCATGTATAAGGAAGGAATGAGTAAATATCGTGATAACTTACAAAATGAATACTAGATGTAGTAATTCAGCTTGTCACATGATGTTAAGACTCTAGAAAGTAAAGGAACCATAATTTAGGGATCTAGGACTTAATTCTACTTTTGGTTTTAGCAGCTGGATTTAAGTGACTTATTTAGAAAGGGTGTTATTAGACACTTTGAGACGCTTAGTGTGCTGAAAACCATAGGGAATACAACACCATATAAAATGTGATATTTTTGCAGTCAGTCAATTTTTCTGCAAAAAAATATGGAAATAAAAAATCAGTTTTGCATATCATGCAGCACAATGTGAAACTGATTCTGAATTGGAATGTTGGACTAGAAGAACTTCTTTAAAGAAATAAAGAAAATCTGTAGAACGTCAGAAATCTTATGCTGATTCTTATTCACTGATGGTAAGGAGCAATTTCAATCTTAATTTGTGCATGTGGACATGCTCAAATAGACATGTTGACAATATTTACTGTAGATTTACAACTTGGATGTCAAGGCGATGAAGTCATCTAAAGTGCTATGCAATGCTGATGGAGAGAGCCATCTCCAGACCAGCAGTAGAAGATTCTATTATTCTACTTTTTTAAGTCCCTTTCTGAATGAGTCTTTCTTTTCCATTAATCACACAGAAAACTTAGATGCCGGAATTAGGTGAAATGATTACACCTGGAAAAGCTAAAGTTTTTATTGCTGTTATTATAATTTCATCAGGAATGCAAATGATCAGTAACGGTCACATAGATTCTCAGACAGGAGAACACAGTGATGGTCAAAACATGCTGATCTTGGAAATAATTTTATGCTATTCACAAGTAAGAAGGTAGGAATTACTTATTTATGTTAGATGAGCTTGGCTTCTTTGTGAAGTTTAATTTTTTAAATAGGCTACCAATAAATTAAATTATATATAATATTTTCTATAAAATATTAAGATTATTTAAAACTAAGAAATGCTACTGGTGACTGCAAAGAACTCCAAAGAAACTTATTCTAATGTGTTATTACTTTCAGTTGTAGAAAATCTATGGTCTAACCAAATTTGCAAGCAATAATTCAAAGCATTAAGTATTTTGCTCTGATGACATTCTTATCGCTTTAGTGTCAGCTTGAGAGGTAACACTCAAATTAGAAATCTATGCAACAGCATCAACACCTAAAAAAATCTAACACACATAAAAATTAGTTTATTGGTCTAGATTTCTAGTGCAATGCACCACAAGCATACAGTATATAACTTCCACATTTTTTGTCTCTGAGGTTCTTACAAAATCTCAAGGGTAGTAGACATCCTTTAGCATACAAGTCTACTTGATCTGGGTAACTGAACTGAAATGTTTCCTTAAAGTTTATTTCTTAAACTTATGAGAAAAGGCGACTTCTTTCCATTTGGTTTGGAGACTTAATTCCCATAAGGTTGAATGCACCCCAGGAGAAAAAGGAACTGAAGGCCTTATGATGACAAATCTAAGGTGTGTGCTGACCCACACTTTAGATTAAGTGAGCAAAATTTTGTAGTGCTTTAAAGAATGTTTGTACAAGTATCTCATTTAGTAGTTTTCAGGTATCTGGATGCTGCACAGAAGTGGATGGATCTACAAGTGCCTCAGTAGTAATTTCCAACTCTTATTCTGCTATAAGTGATGACTTGATGTTTTTAACTCAGAATCCCAGGCTTGGTGCCTGTAGGTGTCCTAAACAGGCTTGCCTGCCTGGTTTGGACATGCTGCTACCAACAGTCTTGGGCCCATTCACAAGCCATTGCATAATGCAGTGACAGAGGTAGTGTTTTCCCTCTGTGGGTTGCACCTTATAAAATACAACAAACAATGTATTTCCTCATAAAAGTTATCTCCATTAGCTAGTGTGTTCGAGGTCTATAATCTGACCCTCATGGTTACAGTTCACTCGAGAATCACATAGGAAAACATGAATAAATTGAGTACCCAGGTAAAGTTTGTGCAATAACTTGACACTACAAAATGTACTTACGGGTACACTTGCTGTGTACATAATAGTTCCAGTGTTGACTTTTAACAGTCCTACTTGGTGACAGCTGTCTGTTTAAGAATTTGGCATTGTATAATTTGGGACTGAAGATGATAGAGCCATGTGTAAGAGATGTTGCTTCTGTGTATGTTTAAGTGGAGAACTGTGCCTCTCTAAGCTTCAAAAGGTCAGAACTTGATTTAATAAACTTTTCTTCCCAGAAAGCAAGCTTTCTTCTTGAATGTGTAACATTGTTAGAAAACTGCATGTCTGGAGACATTGCTAATAGGCTTGTGAGACCTTTTGCTCTATCCAATGCTGTCTTGAATAGTCATACCAGATCTGGTCTGAATAAGCCAAAATCCTTAAAATGTTATTTCCTGATTTATGAATGCTTTAGATCAATTCTGACTTCTGCAGTACTCTTTACGAAGGTGCAAAGCTGGGATTTCCATATCCTCCAAGTGCTTCTACGCTTCACTCTAGCATATCATTTTATCACTGGTCTAGCAGCACCCTTGTTGGTTGTCACTAATAACACCTTACTACCCCCCTTCCTTTTCTTGCTCACTACCCAGCAGGGATGTATTTTTACTGATATAAATGCCTTTAACCCCTCTATATCACTTCTGCTTTTGCCACATCACTGTTTTTCAGTCTGTGGTTGCTAAAACCACAGATGACAGCACAAAACATCCTACTCATAGTGCTCCTTATGTTTTCTTAGGTCATGATGACTCTGAGACAAAGTGATTTTTATCCAGTGAAAAATATTCTCCTCAAATCCTTGGATGACCAACAGGACCTAAAGAATTTTCTGATATGAAGCTTGCCTTTGATAATCTCTTCTAAGATACCTATTTTCTTGCTCATTGGAATCTGGCTGCCCTCAGCTTCTATAGCTTTCCCATGCATTTGAGATGAGAAATAATTGCTGGAGTGGTAACCACACGCAGCAAAGATTACTGCATGCATCATTCATGGATTTACATACCATGATTCTTAATTTTGCCAATTTAATGCCTATTTCACAGGCACGTGCCATTGGCAATGGATAACTCACTTTCTGCGTGTTCTAGAGTGCTTCAGAATATGATCATGTGTGCTCAAACCAGTTACATTGTCTAAATAAATAACAGTCACATATTCAGAATTCATAGATTTTCTTTCTCAATGAGCTCAAAAAGACTCTTTTCCTTCTGAAGCAAGGTATGTGGATGGATATTGTCCACAGATGTGGTGAGACCTTTAACACTTCTACTTTTATAACTTGCATTTTCATCTAGAAACTAGTACTCAAAATTTTGTAGACACTTCTGCTGCTTTATCTGTGAGGTGTGTAATATGCAAATGCTATGCCTTGCTGCAAACTCTGCAACCTTTCCTCAGAGGTGAGGCCTTTTTAAAAAAAAGCCCTATGTAAAACCCAATCTAGAAAGCTATCCCAGGATATCTTCACAACATTTAACAATGGGTTTGGATTCTAGGAAAGAATGTCTTATTTCTATAGCCCTTTACCAAAGTATTAATCACATATAAATTAAAACATTGTGATCACCACACTGATGTGTAATGTTGCCTTACATACTTTTCTCTTGCTTGTTCTCATGTTGCTCCAGGCTTGGTGACCATCTGAACTATCATAGAAGCTTCAGAGTGGACTGGAAAATTGGGCAAGAGGAGGAGAGAAAGCTAGATCTAGTCTGTTTCTACTATGTGGTTAGGTCTCAGTGAACCTGCCCTTATATTTCACATTCTGCTTGTTCAAAGTCTTCCCTCAAACAGATAGGGATAAATGAGATGCCAATTATTTTGACATGCATTACTAGGGGCTAAAATACATGTGTTCCCTATTAGGTGAGCCTGGAGTGCAATAAAATCTAGTCTGGACATCAGATTCCTGTTTCAGAATGCTCATTGATTTGCAGATGGCAGGACATTTTGAAGAAGTGCTGACAAAATCCACCTCAGCTTGACCCATCTTGAACTGATGCTTTTAAGTACTCATGAATACCCTACACAATTGATATGGAGCAGGGAGAAGGAACTGAATTCAACAAATGGTACCACATCTGATACTCTCCATAGTATCAGTGTTCAATAACACTTCTAAGATACATGCATGATTATGAACAGAAGAGGAACTCTAAAAAGACTGTAGGACACTCTTGCACATGGCAAAATAGGCAGATGCTTTCCTGGTACAAGACCTGGTACAATGGAAAAATCCAGGGCATCTTTTTGAATGCCACATTTAAGATTAAGGGTGTGTGAAAACAGGCACACCCAGATGGGGGCTGGGAGATGACCACTTATAACTGGCAGAGCCACAAAATTCACAAATTTTGAGAACCTTCGACTGTAGTTTTTTTGGGTTTTTTTTGGTTTTTTTTTTTGCATAGCATATAACAGTAAACTAGATCTGGAACTTGATAGTGATCTTGCAATGAGATGATTTCTGATGATTGCCTACAAAATTTTATTTGCTTATTACTTTGATTCAGGCATGTGTCCAAGTGCCAGAAAACTGAAACAGAGAATAATTCATTAAGCTATGTAAAATACCACGCAAAATCTTGAGCAAAATGTCACCAATTTGGTGTTCTGACAGCCACCATACCAATTTTAATACAGATAGTCCTGACACTACATTGAAACTCCTGTGAGCCCCATTGAATTTAGTTTTCACTTTTGCATCATTTTAACATGAGGAATTTAAGTCAGAGAAGAGAAATAATTATTTTTAGAGCTTATAAACTAGCTTTACATGGAAAGATTTTCCTTGGGTAAATACCTTGACTAAATTTCAAAGTCTGTTTTCAAACTGAGCTATATTAGAGTTTAAAAATATACCTCATATGTTAAGAACTGTTAACGTGCATAAGATATTGCCTGCTTCTCTACAACAATAGAACTAAACCATTGAATAATTATTGAACAACTTAGATATTGTGAAAGAAACCCTATTTCATTAAGAATAGCTCTTATACTGTGCATCACTTTGCTGAATGAAAGACAAAACCAAGGAATAATCATTCTTACAAATGGACCATCTTACAAAGAGAATGGGAAGAGTGATGCTCTTTCTGAAAGAAATGAAGATGGAATGTAATCTTTTTCTCAGGAAAATACTAGAAAAGGTAATGAAAATAAAACTAAAAATAGAACCCTTCATGGGTTAAATTATTTAAATTACAAATATCTATGAGGAATTCTGTTGCATAAAATGACAAGAAAAAAAGTATGTTGTTCAAATGATATGTTGGGAAGATTTCACACCACCAAGTCAACTGAAAAAGGATGGGAGAATGATTAAAATAATCTAGATTTAACTGAAATGTGTAAAGTCAATATCTCCATTGACTGAATGTTTTGCTACCATTCAAAAATTCACATATAAAACATGAAGGTAGAACCTCCATATTCTAAAAATATTTTATCTTGGGTTTGGACATGTGAAAAGAAAAAGAAAATATGATGGACTGAGTGTTGGCTAGTACATTATCAGCTCATATAATTTCTTTCAGAATGTAAATATTAGGAAACTGGAGAAAAGGCAATAATGTGGTAAAGAATGGTGTGAAGTTTGGAATTGTTTGGCAACAGCTCGTGCAAATCAAAACATTTTTGAATATAAGTGTGGGTTTGTGCCTCTTTCCCGTGTGAAATCCTAAGCACTTCCATGAGACACTAGATCTGCCATTTCTTTAAATAGAAATAGAAATTTGACTGAAAAGCCTTCATAAACTTGCCAATTAGTTCCATAAGGTCTTTGGAACAGATCTATATTAAACTGGCATGAGTAATCATTGAAGCCATCAAACCACTTGACTTGTATCATGCAAAAGAATTGATCTGCAAAAGAATTGGAGTACAACAACTGTATGTATCCTCCTGTTTAAAATTTGTTGCAATCCAGCTCTGGTGATTCATGCTAATGAAAGATTTATCTGCCGTTATGACTATGTGGCCATACTCAGGATTAAACCCTAAGAGTTGGAAAGGTTGATAGTGGAGCTACACAGTGAACATCAAACACAGAAATTTAACATAGAAATATTTCTATGGAAGAGCAGTACTTAAAAAAATCAGGAGTCTTCATAAGATAGAATATCTATCTATCTATCTATCTATCTATCTATCTATCTATCTATCTACCTGTCTATCCATCTATCAACTGGAGGTAGGACTAGATCACCCTTCAAGTTGCCTTCCAACCCAAACTTTTCATGATTCTATGATTTTATGATATTAGAACATTTGATGGTTAACTCCATGTACTGAAAGAAAATATATCTTCCGAGAGGGCATTCAGTGAAATAAGTTAAAAACGGGATTTAAAAGACAATCAGCAATTCTCTTAGTAAAAGACAACGATATAAATCAGTATTGAAATGACTTGGACAGTGAGGTCAAATGGTATTTGGGAGAGTAGAAATTTTTAGACCTTGTTTAAAGTCCTTGATGATCAATTAATTTACCAGATATACTATGTGGTCATGTGGTCACACAACCAGCATAATTTACTCCTGTTACAATGGGTGTTACATTTGGATAAGAAAAAAACAGTCAATAAAAAGACAGAGATATCAAGTTCACAGTACTTTTTTATAAAATATGCAAATTTATGGGTCTGTCAATTTAATATATCTAAGGAATACTGGTGTTTATTGCTTGAGTTCATTTAAAATTTTTGGCTAACAAGTAGTACAAACAAAGACGCCTGCTAAGTACTGGAAAATTTGGCTGAACTTACATGATGGAAGCAATTCAAAGATAAACTTTATTTGGGGAAGATGAAACACGGCAACATTTTCTTCATACTATTGGGGGAAAAATATTAGTCTAGTGAGAAATTTTTTTGGTGGTTTATTCTCACTATAACAAACACGAATAATATAGTGACAGAGACTATGTAGTCTAAAACTTTTTCTCATCTGTTGCTAAACTCTGCATCTTATCTGCTCCTCCTAGGGTCCGTCTGTAGTCAGTAGAGAAAAATAGAAATTTTAGGGGGTAATTTGACTCGCATAATATATAAATTGCTGTAGGGATGAAATGATAACGACCTGAAAATGTGCATCTCCACTTAAGGAAAAGCCACACATAGATGGCTCTATTCCTTCTTAATCTCTTATAGCTATATCATGATCATGGCTTCAGCTCCTGAATGTTTAATGGTATTTCTACAGTATAAATATATATCCTAGGAAGGCAGAATCAGGCACTTTCTGAGGATGGTGAGATTTTTTTCTTCTAATTTTGTTTCGCAAATTGTCTAGTAATTTTCTAGTAGAAGGATATAGTTTTAGATACAGAACAATTTGAACACCATTCTTTGAAGCCAGGAATGGAAATTAATGTAGTAGTATGTTTAGTGTACTCACACTGTACTTTATTTAGAAGCTATCTGGAAATTCTGAAGGGCCTTTATTGTGCATAGAAGTCTTTATAAATTTAGTAAAACTTCATAAACTTTGAAACAGAGGCTATCAGTATCAATTTTGGATGGTCTTGAGCAGAAGTAATTAATATAAATCAAGAATATACATATATGTGTGGAAAAAAAAAGGGAGAGAAACTCAGGAGATGCAGAAGAGTGAAACGAGTCTGGTACAAAAATAAAATATTTAGTTATTTAAATAAATTGAACCAGGTGTACCCTGGGGAAGGATGTGAGATAAAAAGTAGGAAAACACAGTGAAGTTGAATATAAGCTTATTGAGACATCCCAAGCAGAACCTTGACTTTTGACTAACTTTAAGTATAAAACTTGAATTGGAACTCTACCTGAAAAAATACCAGGTATTCCAGGATGGAGAGATATTTGGGGGCAGGCAGTGGGGAGTGTTTTCCTACACATAGTCACTCTCGAATATATTGCCAGGTATGAGACTGAAAACACAAATAAGAATTATTTAAGCTGTAAATTCTTTGAAGCAAAGTTTGGTTCTTCTTATCTGTTTGTACCATGCCTTGACTAATAGATGTTTCTTTTTGTACATAAATAATAGCAGAATTTCCTTATAGAGTTTTACATATATAAATATATAAAGACAAAAATTCTGACCTATAAGTTGGTTAATTCCAATAAAATTGTAGCCTTTACTACTGCCTTACCCACTCACAGTTCCTGAAGGATATAACATACTCCCTTATTTCACTTCACAATTCCTGCACAATACAACAAGTCATTTGTGAGAAGACATATATCTCAAACGTTTGGAGTTTGGGAACACATTCAAACTATTCAGATTGTGTTGGTCTGTAAAATTGGTTGGAAATCTCATGTGAGAACATTGTTCTCATGAGATTTCTGGTACTGTCTTCTGTGAATCAGATCATTAATACTGCAAGAACTTTTTTTGTTTCAGACATATTTCTGCAGTTCTTTTCTCACATGATAATTACAAATATGGAACTGCACATAAATGAATAATAATGAAAATAAAAAGTCAACAAATCATTGGAGACAGTTGACAAAAATCAGTTTGAAATTTTGGCAAAGACTCAAAGACTTTCCTTCTTTCCACTGCTGCTTGGTCATTGAAAACAGTGCACTCACATTTTTATTCACACTTTACATGTGCTGCAGTACATCACAAATACTCCATCTATATGTATATGCTATCAGTTTATTAAGGTTTTAATTATATAACTTTTCATATTGGGCTTGTGATCTTCTCTTTGTGTCTTTCAGAACAGTTCAATTCAATAGCTTTTGATCTTCTGGGAGCTTAAGGACTGAGTTGCCACTGATGCTGTTTGCCAGCAGCAAAGGGAACTTGGATATGGCCTGACCATAGAGACTGATAGGCCATAAGATATTAAGCTCCCGCCAATTTCTATTTTCTCTTTCAAAGATTGCTAACCTCATCTCTCCAGGGACTGCAACTGCTGCCAGCCTTTAAACCAGCAGGAGTAATATCTGTCTCTAATTCATAATTATTGGTCTCTGCTACAATGAGCATTGTTGGTGCTTGCCTTTATTTAATTAGTGAGTGTGTGCATTTGTACTGGTGAGAAGTACAACTGGGTGGAAACATAGCCTCATTACTTTAAAGTTATTTTTCTATTTCTCTTTTTCCTGCATCTTCCTGTTGTTATATCCATAATATACAGCAGATCATTATCAGTAACATTAATAAGATTCAATGCTGTGCATATTTTTCAACAAAATTTGTATTGCAAAAGAAACAAGGATAGCACCTTGTAGAATTGAAACAGACAGTCTGTCCCTGAATTTTTACCTCTTCCCTGTGCCTACTCCCTATTATTAATGTATATTATTACTTCAAGTATGTCAGAAAAAGAGACAAACAGTCAGAGGCAGAAATTTCTCCCTAATTCACTCTGCCTAGCCAGCAAAATGTAACACAAAATTATTCAGGGGAAAAATACAATTTTCTGTCATATCTGCCATACACTGATAACAAAGCTACAGGCTAATATGTTTTGATATTTTTGTCACTCGTTTATCATGTGACCTTTCATGCTATCATTAATACAGCTGAGGGACAGAGCAGATACACTGAAATAAGGGTGTGGAGAAGTCAGATTGCTTCTCTAACAACTAACGGTCAGTCACAGCAATTTATGCTTTTCTTCAGTATAGCATTGACTGAAGAAGAGAAATTGTTATTAAAATTTGATATTACTGTCTAGGCTCTGCCATACAGAATTTGCAACTTTTAGCTATAATGGGAACACTGGGAGGGGGGAGGCTTAATAAATTTCCCTTTGAATTATAATATTAATACAATACAACATGCTTGCTCAGATATTCAAGGGATATACAAGTGGAAAAATCATATTCAGGACACTCCAACACTGCATATTCATCAGAGTCCAGAATTGTTATATCTAAGAAAAATATTTTAATAACATGGATGCAATCACCTTTTATTGGTTCAATTAAAACAGTTGCTTTTTTCATTTCTGTTTGTTTGCTTGTTTGTTTTCAGAATTCTAGTTAATAATCATGTTGCATAGTATTCAACAATATTTTCAGGACATCCAAGAAAGTGTAATGTGTCTTTTTTTTATGTCTGTATGTCTTCTATGATAAATGATACCTGGGTTAAATTTGCATTCGGCTTTACACCATTTCTGACAATAGTCAAGCTTTTTATGTTGCCTGTGGAGTCTGCTTTGTTAAAATTCCAATATAAAACTAATTTATATTTGACATTAATGAGTTAAGAAATGTTTTATACAGTACATCAGAGCTGAGAGAGAACTTTACAGCATTATAGTAAAGCAAATTACTGCTGAGTAGAACCATTATGTAAAAACTGAAAAATCTTTCACTAATCTAAGCTGCTTTTCCTTTCAAAATCCTGTGATTTTTAATGTTTATATTAAGAAAGAACTGAAAATTTAACAGACTTTTTTTTTTCTCTTTCACATTCTATGGGGGAATTGCAATTTGACTAGTTGGAAGAGATCTCTTTCATCAGTGTGAATGGCTGTGCCAGGTCAGAGTAAATCTTTATACTCATTTACAAAACAATATTGAAATACTTTAACTATTTAAAACATTAAATAATGTTTTTCTTGAGAATTACTTTGAGTAATATTTTTAAGTGCACTAGAAAATGACCTTTACATGTGAAAAAAATAAGTAAGGATGAGCTTTAAATAGAAGGATTCTTAAATAGGTCCCAGAGAGAGCCTTGTAGGCTTGAAATGAATCTTTTTGCATTAGATCTGATTGCAAAGTGAAAGTTTAAATTTGTTATTACAAATTTAAAGACCTGATTTCCAGAAAATATATGCAAAATTAATAATTCAATTTGCCAAAATATAATTTGATATAAATTTGACTACTTCTGTCAGTAAATTTACACATGTTTGCAGAAATGAATCCTAAATATATTAATGAAAACAGAGGATGCTACTTAGAAATATGATTTGATGATTTCATTACTTAGTATTTTGTAAACAAGTCCATAACATGTATTTTTAAACACTTTTGGTCCATTTGTGGTCAAATGGGCTGCATACTCTGTGCTTGCATATATGCATGTTTACAGAAATATGCATATATGTATATAAAGTGAAATATATATAATTCCTTAGCATCTGATTAATATGTATGGATAGTAGTGTCAGATAAATAAAAAGCCTTTTAAAGTCCTGTAAACTCTACGATGTTCTATAGAATATTTTTATAGGAGGTAACAGATTTTTACGCTTTAGTGTCTCAGTAACAATGTTCTTAAGTGTTTTCTCACTGTATTATTATCACTTCTAATTTTTGGTAATTAGTAATAGTGCTTTCTGAAGCAATTAATAAGAAAGAATAAATGCAGGAATAATGCTGGTGATATAAAGATTTAAAAATTATGTACAACCATAATAAAATAATATTAATGTGGTCAAAAGACTCCTGTAAATATGCTAGTCAAGTGCAGAAAAATTACACTAAAATACTTACCCATTAAATTGAAAGCATCTTTCATACTATTCATATAGAAAAAAAGTAATTATTTCATCTCAAATGACAGCCATAGAAGAGGAATATCACAAAGTGCATTTTTTCGTTACTGCACAGTTTATTACAGTCTAAGCAAGACATTGGCTAAGTGGACTTCCCTTTTACCCCCCTGCCACTAACAACAGTCCTGACCTGGACATGCAGCCTCTTTCAGGATGAGAAGAAAATGTGTCCATGCATGCTTAGTCTATAACACCCTTGAACAGATTATATATCAAGCTGAATTGTACTGAGTCTTTTTCCTTTTTCTTTTTTTTCTCCTTTTTTTTTTCTTTTTTTTTTTTCTTTTTTTAATAGGAGAAAGTAGCTGTAGTGGAGGCTTCGGGGAGGTGTGTTTGTGACTGCTATCAACAAAGGATTCAGCTGGACTGAGAGCCTCCAACCTGTTTAATGTGATGCTGAAGGGAAAATTTGGAACCTTAATCATGGAATGAGGCAGCTTCCACATTTATGTACTTTATAATTTACATTTTGCTCAGTCTACTCTGTAATATCAAAATAATAAAGGAAAGGAAAATGTAGAAAAGGAAGAAATTGCTATTTTATTAAAAGGTTCCTATTGAAGTGTATTTAAAAAAAATGGGTTTTTTTCTCCTGCAAACTGGAATCAATTACAAAAAACATTATTGATTGCTGAAGTACATCTTAATAGCAGAAATGGCAAAATTTTGTTCATCTTTCCAACTTTGTTCAAAGTGTATGTGCATATTTTAAAGTGGAATCACTTATTGCTTTAATATTTGTAGTAAATTGATTGCAAAACTACGGAATAAGAATCTTTCATTCCCTGCTTTCCTATCATAATGTTCAACAAAAACATACAAATGAACAAAAAAGGAAGGGGGATTTTAAGGCTGACATTCGTGTTTGCAT